>NW_027331979.1:2393522-2694195 GCF_048418815.1 Hemitrygon akajei | reverse complement strand
CGTTCCAGGGTAACTGGCAGGTTATGGAGGGGTACAGGTTCAGGGCATATTTGTGTGGAGCTCTGCATTGGTACGTTCCAGTGAGACAGGGAGGCTATGGAGGGGTACAGGTTCAGGGCAAATTTGTGTGGAGCTCTGCATTGGTACGTTCCTGTGAGACAGGGAGGTTATGGAGGTTACAGGTTCAGGGTATATTTGTGTGGAGTTCTGCAGTGGTACGTTCCAGTGAGACAGGGTGGTTATGGTGGAGTACAGGTTCAGGGCATATTTTTGTGGATTTCTGAATTGGTGCGTTCCAGTGAGACATGGAGGTTATGGAGGGGTACAGGTTCAGGGCATATTTGTGTGGAGTTCTGCAATGGTACGTTTCAGTGAGACAGTCAGGTTATGGAGGGGTACAGGTTCAGGGTATATTTGTGTGGAGTTCTGCGTTGGTACGTTCCAGGGTAACTGGGAGGTTATGGAGGGGTACAGGTTCAGGGCATATTTGTGTGTAGCTCTGCATTGGTACGTTCCAGTGAGACAGGGAGGTTATGGAGGGGTACAGGTTCAGGGCAAATTTGTGTGTAGTTCTGCAGTGGGACGTTCCAGTGAGACATGAGGTTATGGACGGGTACAGGTTCAGGGCATATTTGTGTGGACTTCTGCATTGGTACGTTCCAGTGAGACCGGGAGGTTATGGAGGGGTACAGGTTCAGGGCATATTTGTGTGGAGTTCTGCATTGGTACGTTCCAGTGTGACTGGGAGGTTACGGAGGGTACACGTTCAGGGCATATTTGTGTGGATTTCTGCAGTGGGACGTTCCAGTGAGACAGGGAGGTTATGGACGGGTACAGGTTCAGGGCATATTTGTGTGGAGTTCTGCATTGGTACGTTCCTGTGAGACAGGGAAGTTATGGAGGGTACAGGTTCAGGGCACATTTGTGTGGAGTTCTGCATTGGTACGTTCCAGTGAGACAGGGAGGTTATGGAGGGTAGAGGTTCAGGGCAAATTTGAGTGTAGTTCTGCATTGGTACGTTCCAGTGAGACAGGGAGTTTATGGAGGTTACAGGTTCAGGGCATATTTGTGTGGAGTTCTGCAGTGGTACGTTCCAGTGAGACAGGGTGGTTATGGTGGAGTACAGGTTCAGGGCATATTTTTGTGGATTTGTGCATTGGTACGTTCCAGTGAGACAGGGAGGTTATGGAGGGGTAGAGGTTCAGGGCATATTTGTGTGGAGTTCTGCAGTGGTACGTTCCAGTGAGACAGGGAGGTTAAGGTGGAGTACAGGTTCAGGGGATATTTGTGTGGATTTCTGCATTGGTACGTTCCAGTGAGACAGGGAAGTTATGGAGGGGTAAAGGTTCAGGGCATATTTGTGCGGAGTTCTGCATTGGTACGTTCCAGTGAGACAGGGAGGTTATGGAGGGGTACAGATTCAGGGCATATTTGTGTGGAGTTCTGCAGTGGGACGTTCCAGTGAGACAGGGAGGTTAAGGTGGGGTACAGGCTCAGGGCATATTTGTGTGGATTTCTGCATTGGTACGTTCCAGTGAGACAGGGAGGTTATGGAGGGGTACAGGTTCAGGGGATATTTGTGTGGAGTTCTGCAATGGTACGTTCAGTTGAGACAGGGAGGTTATGGAGGGGTACAGGTTCAGGGTATATTTGTGTGGAGTTCTGCGTTGGTACGTTCCAGGGTAACTGGGAGGTTATGGAGGGGTACAGGTTCAGGGCATATTTGTGTGGAGCTCTCCATTGGTATATTCCAGTGAGACAGGGCGGTTATGCAGGGGTACAGGTTCAGGGCATATTTGTGTGATGTTCTGCAGTGGTACGTTCCAGTGAGACAGGGAGGATATGCAGGGTACAGGTTCAGGGCATATTTGAGTGGAGTTCGGCATTGGTGAGTTCCAGTGAGACAGGGAGGTTATGGACGGGTACAGGTTCAGGGCATATTTGTGTGTAGTTCTGCATTGGTACGTTCCAGTGAGACAGGGAGTTTATGCAGGGTACAGGTTCAGGGCATATTTGTGTGGAGTTCTGCATTGGTACTTTCCAGTCAGACAGGGAGGTTATGGGGGGTACAGGTTCATGGCAAATTTGTGTGGAGTTCTGCAGTGGGACGTTCCAGTGAGACAGGGAGGTTATGGACGGGTACAGGTTCAGGGCATATTTGTGTGGAGTTCTGCATTGGAACGTTCCAGTGAGACAGGGAAGTTATGGAGGCGTACAGGTTCAGGGCATATTTGTGTGGAGTTCTGCATTGGTACGTTCCAGTGAGACAGGGTGGTTATGGAGGGGTACAGGCTCAGGGCATATCTGTGTGGTGTTCTGCAGTGGTACGTTCCAGTGAGACAAGGAGGTTATGGAGGGGTACAGGTTCAGGGTATATTTATGTGGAGTTCTGCGTTGGTACGTTCCAGGGTAACTGGGAGGTTATGGAGGGGTACAGGTTCAGGGCATATTTGTTTGGAGTTCTTCATTGGTACATTACAGTGAGACAGGGAAGTTATGGAGGGTACAGGTTCAGGGCATATTTGTGTGGAGTTCTGCAGTGGGACGTTCCAGTGAGACATGAGGTTATGGACGGGTATAGGTTCAGGGCACATTTGTGTGGATTTCTGCATTGGTAAGTTCCAGTGAGACAGGGAGGTTATGGAGGGGTACAGGTTCAAGGCATATTTGTGTGGAGCTCTGCATTGGTACGTTCCAGTGTGACAGGGAGGTTATGGAGGGGTACAGGTTCAGGGCAAATTTGTGTGTAGTTCTGCAGTGGGACGTTCCAGTGAGACATGAGGTTATGGACGGGTACAGGTTCAGGGCACATTTGTGTGCACTTCTGCATTGGTACGTTCCAGTGAGACCGGGAGGTTATGGAGGGGTACAGGTTCAGGGCATATTTGTGTGGAGTTCTGCATTGGTACGTTCCAGTGAGACAGGGTGGTTATGGAGGGTTACAGGTTCAGGGCAAATTTGTGTGTAGTTCTGCATTGGTACGTTCCAGTGAGACAGGGAGGTTATGGAGGGTACAGGTTCACCGCATATTTGTCTGGAGTTCTGCAGTGGTACGTTCCAGTGAGACAGGGAGGTTATGGACGGGTACAGCTTCAGGGCATATTTGTGTGGAGTTCTGCATTGGTACTTTCCAGTGAGACAGGGAGGTTATGGAGGATACAGGTTCATGGCAGATTTGTGTGGAGTTCTGCAGTGGGACGTTCCCGTGAGACAGGGAGGTTATGGAGAGGTACAGGTTCAGGGCATATTTTTGAGGAGCTCTGCATTGGTACTTTCCAGTGGGACAGGGAGGTTATGGAGGGTACCGGTTCATGGCATATTTGTGTGGAATTCTGCAGTGGGACGTTCCAGTGAGACAGGGAGTTTATGGACGTGTACAGGTTCAGGGCCTATTTGTGTGGAATTCTGCATTGGTACGTTCCAGTGAGACAGGGAGGTTTTGGAGGGGTACAGGTTCAGGGCATATTTGTGTGGTGCTCTGCAATGGTTCGTTCCTGTGAGACAGGGAGGTTATGCACGGTACAGCTTCAGGGCATATTTGTGTGGAGTTCTGCATTGGTATGTTCCAGTGAGACAAGGAGGTTATTGGCGGGTACAGGTTCAGGGGATATTTGTGTGGATTTCTGCATTGGTACGTTCCAGTGAGACAGGGAAGTTATGGAGGGTAAAGGTTCAGGGCATATTTGTGCGGAGTTCTGCATTGGTACGTTCCAGTGAGACAGGGAGGTTATGGAGGGGTACAGATTCAGGGCATATTTGTGTGGAGTTCTGCAGTGGGACGTTCCAGTGAGACAGGGAGGTTAAGGTGGAGTACAGGCTCAGGGCATATTTGTGTGGATTTCTGCATTGGTACGTTCCAGTGAGACAGGGAGGTTATGGAGGGGTACAGGTTCAGGGGATATTTGTGTGGAGTTCTGCAATGGTACGTTCAGTTGAGACAGGGAGGTTATGGAGGGGTACAGGTTCAGGGTATATTTGTGTGGAGTTCTGCGTTGGTACGTTCCAGGGTAACTGGGAGGTTATGGAGGGGTACAGGTTCAGGGCATATTTGTGTGGAGCTCTGCATTGGTACGTTCCAGTGAGACAGGGAGGTTATGGAGGGGTACAGGTTCAGGGCAAATTTGTGTGGAGCTCTGCATTGGTACGTTCCAGTGTGACTGGGAGGTTATGGAGGGTACACGTTCAGGGCATATTTGTGTGGAGTTCTGCATTGGTACGTTCCAGTGAGACAGGGAGGTTATGGAGGGTACAGGTTCAGGGCATATTTGTGTGGAGTTCTGCAGTGGGACGTTCCAGTGAGACAGGGAGGTTAAGGTGGAGTACAGGCTCAGGGCATATTTGTGTGGATTTCTGCATTGGTACGTTCCAGTGAGACAGGGAGGTTATGGAGGGGTACAGGTTCAGAGGATATTTGTGTGGAGTTCTGCAATGGTACGTTCAGTTGAGACAGGGAGGTTATGGAGGGGTACAGGTTCAGGGTATATTTGTGTGGAGTTCTGCGTTGGTACGTTCCAGGGTAACTGGCAGGTTATGGAGGGGTACAGGTTCAGGGCATATTTGTGTGGAGCTCTGCATTGGTACGTTCCAGTGAGACAGGGAGGCTATGGAGGGGTACAGGTTCAGGGCAAATTTGTGTGGAGCTCTGCATTGGTACGTTCCTGTGAGACAGGGAGGTTATGGAGGTTACAGGTTCAGGGTATATTTGTGTGGAGTTCTGCAGTGGTACGTTCCAGTGAGACAGGGTGGTTATGGTGGAGTACAGGTTCAGGGCATATTTTTGTGGATTTCTGAATTGGTGCGTTCCAGTGAGACATGGAGGTTATGGAGGGGTACAGCTTCAGGGCATATTTGTGTGGAGTTCTGCATTGGTACTTTCCAGTGAGACAGGGAGGTTATGGAGGATACAGGTTCATGGCAGATTTGTGTGGAGTTCTGCAGTGGGACGTTCCCGTGAGACAGGGAGGTTATGGAGAGGTACAGGTTCAGGGCATATTTTTGAGGAGCTCTGCATTGGTACTTTCCAGTGGGACAGGGAGGTTATGGAGGGTACCGGTTCATGGCATATTTGTGTGGAATTCTGCAGTGGGACGTTCCAGTGAGACAGGGAGTTTATGGACGTGTACAGGTTCAGGGCCTATTTGTGTGGAATTCTGCATTGGTACGTTCCAGTGAGACAGGGAGGTTTTGGAGGGGTACAGGTTCAGGGCATATTTGTGTGGTGCTCTGCAATGGTTCGTTCCTGTGAGACAGGGAGGTTATGCACGGTACAGCTTCAGGGCATATTTGTGTGGAGTTCTGCATTGGTATGTTCCAGTGAGACAAGGAGGTTATTGGCGGGTACAGGTTCAGGGGATATTTGTGTGGATTTCTGCATTGGTACGTTCCAGTGAGACAGGGAAGTTATGGAGGGGTAAAGGTTCAGGGCATATTTGTGCGGAGTTCTGCATTGGTACGTTCCAGTGAGACAGGGAGGTTATGGAGGGGTACAGATTCAGGGCATATTTGTGTGGAGTTCTGCAGTGGGACGTTCCAGTGAGACAGGGAGGTTAAGGTGGAGTACAGGCTCAGGGCATATTTGTGTGGATTTCTGCATTGGTACGTTCCAGTGAGACAGGGAGGTTATGGAGGGGTACAGGTTCAGGGGATATTTGTGTGGAGTTCTGCAATGGTACGTTCAGTTGAGACAGGGAGGTTATGGAGGGGTACAGGTTCAGGGTATATTTGTGTGGAGTTCTGCGTTGGTACGTTCCAGGGTAACTGGGAGGTTATGGAGGGGTACAGGTTCAGGGCATATTTGTGTGGAGCTCTGCATTGGTACGTTCCAGTGAGACAGGGAGGTTATGGAGGGGTACAGGTTCAGGGCAAATTTGTGTGGAGCTCTGCATTGGTACGTTCCAGTGTGACTGGGAGGTTATGGAGGGTACACGTTCAGGGCATATTTGTGTGGAGTTCTGCATTGGTACGTTCCAGTGAGACAGGGAGGTTATGGAGGGTACAGGTTCAGGGCATATTTGTGTGGAGTTCTGCAGTGGGACGTTCCAGTGAGACAGGGAGGTTAAGGTGGAGTACAGGCTCAGGGCATATTTGTGTGGATTTCTGCATTGGTACGTTCCAGTGAGACAGGGAGGTTATGGAGGGGTACAGGTTCAGAGGATATTTGTGTGGAGTTCTGCAATGGTACGTTCAGTTGAGACAGGGAGGTTATGGAGGGGTACAGGTTCAGGGTATATTTGTGTGGAGTTCTGCGTTGGTACGTTCCAGGGTAACTGGCAGGTTATGGAGGGGTACAGGTTCAGGGCATATTTGTGTGGAGCTCTGCATTGGTACGTTCCAGTGAGACAGGGAGGCTATGGAGGGGTACAGGTTCAGGGCAAATTTGTGTGGAGCTCTGCATTGGTACGTTCCTGTGAGACAGGGAGGTTATGGAGGTTACAGGTTCAGGGTATATTTGTGTGGAGTTCTGCAGTGGTACGTTCCAGTGAGACAGGGTGGTTATGGTGGAGTACAGGTTCAGGGCATATTTTTGTGGATTTCTGAATTGGTGCGTTCCAGTGAGACATGGAGGTTATGGAGGGGTACAGGTTCAGGGCATATTTGTGTGGAGTTCTGCAATGGTACGTTTCAGTGAGACAGTCAGGTTATGGAGGGGTACAGGTTCAGGGTATATTTGTGTGGAGTTCTGCGTTGGTACGTTCCAGGGTAACTGGGAGGTTATGGAGGGGTACAGGTTCAGGGCATATTTGTGTGTAGCTCTGCATTGGTACGTTCCAGTGAGACAGGGAGGTTATGGAGGGGTACAGGTTCAGGGCAAATTTGTGTGTAGTTCTGCAGTGGGACGTTCCAGTGAGACATGAGGTTATGGACGGGTACAGGTTCAGGGCATATTTGTGTGGACTTCTGCATTGGTACGTTCCAGTGAGACCGGGAGGTTATGGAGGGGTACAGGTTCAGGGCATATTTGTGTGGAGTTCTGCATTGGTACGTTCCAGTGTGACTGGGAGGTTACGGAGGGTACACGTTCAGGGCATATTTGTGTGGATTTCTGCAGTGGGACGTTCCAGTGAGACAGGGAGGTTATGGACGGGTACAGGTTCAGGGCATATTTGTGTGGAGTTCTGCATTGGTACGTTCCTGTGAGACAGGGAAGTTATGGAGGGTACAGGTTCAGGGCACATTTGTGTGGAGTTCTGCATTGGTACGTTCCAGTGAGACAGGGAGGTTATGGAGGGTAGAGGTTCAGGGCAAATTTGAGTGTAGTTCTGCATTGGTACGTTCCAGTGAGACAGGGAGTTTATGGAGGTTACAGGTTTAGGGCATATTTGTGTGGAGTTCTGCAGTGGTACGTTCCAGTGAGACAGGGTGGTTATGGTGGAGTACAGGTTCAGGGCATATTTTTGTGGATTTGTGCATTGGTACGTTCCAGTGAGACAGGGAGGTTATGGAGGGGTAGAGGTTCAGGGCATATTTGTGTGGAGTTCTGCAGTGGTACGTTCCAGTGAGACAGGGAGGTTAAGGTGGAGTACAGGTTCAGGGGATATTTGTGTGGATTTCTGCATTGGTACGTTCCAGTGAGACAGGGAAGTTATGGAGGGGTAAAGGTTCAGGGCATATTTGTGCGGAGTTCTGCATTGGTACGTTCCAGTGAGACAGGGAGGTTATGGAGGGGTACAGATTCAGGGCATATTTGTGTGGAGTTCTGCAGTGGGACGTTCCAGTGAGACAGGGAGGTTAAGGTGGGGTACAGGCTCAGGGCATATTTGTGTGGATTTCTGCATTGGTACGTTCCAGTGAGACAGGGAGGTTATGGAGGGGTACAGGTTCAGGGGATATTTGTGTGGAGTTCTGCAATGGTACGTTCAGTTGAGACAGGGAGGTTATGGAGGGGTACAGGTTCAGGGTATATTTGTGTGGAGTTCTGCGTTGGTACGTTCCAGGGTAACTGGGAGGTTATGGAGGGGTACAGGTTCAGGGCATATTTGTGTGGAGCTCTGCATTGGTACGTTCCAGTGAGACAGGGAGGTTATGGAGGGGTACAGGTTCAGGGCAAATTTGTGTGGAGCTCTGCATTGGTACGTTCCAGTGTGACTGGGAGGTTATGGAGGGTACACGTTCAGGGCATATTTGTGTGGAGTTCTGCATTGGTACGTTCCAGTGAGACAGGGAGGTTATGGAGGGTACAGGTTCAGGGCATATTTGTGTGGAGTTCTGCAGTGGGATGTTCCAGTGAGACAGGGAGGTTAAGGTGGAGTACAGGCTCAGGGCATATTTGTGTGGATTTCTGCATTGGTACGTTCCAGTGAGACAGGGAGGTTATGGAGGGGTACAGGTTCAGTGCATATTTGTGTGGAGTTCTGCAATGGTACGTTCCAGTGAGACAGGGAGGTTATGGAGGGGTACAGGTTCAGGGTATATTTGTGTGGAGTTCTGCGTTGGTACGTTCCAGGGTAACTGGGAGGTTATGGAGGGGTACAGGTTCAGGGCATATTTGTGTGGAGCTCTGCATTGGTACGTTCCAGTGAGACAGGGAGGTTATGGAGGGGTACAGGTTCAGGGCAAATTTGTGTGTAGTTCTGCAGTGGGACGTTCCAGTGAGACATGAGGTTATGGAGGGGTACAGGTTCAGGGCATTTTCTGTGAATTTCTGCTTTGGTACGTTCCAGTGAGACAGGGAGGTTATGGAGGGGTACAGGTTCAGGGCATGTTTCTGTGGAGTTCTGCATTGGTACGTTCCAGTGAGACATGAGGTTATGGAGGGGTACAGGTTCAGGGCATTTTCTGTGAATTTCTGCTTTGGTACGTTCCAGTGAGACAAGGAGGTTATGGGCGGGTACAGGTTCAGGGCATATTTGTGTGCAATTCTGCATTGGTACGTTCCAGTGCGACAGGGAGGTTATGGAGGGTACAGGTTCAGGGCATATTTTTGTGGAGTTCTGCATTGGTACGTTCCAGTGAGACAGGGAGATTTTGGAGGGGTACAGGTGCAGGGAATATTTGTTTGGAGTTCTGCGTTGGTACGTTCCAGTGTGACTGGGAGGTTATGGAGGGGTATAGGTTCAGGGCATATTTGTTTGGAGTTCTGCATTGGTACGTTCCAGTGTGACTGGGAGGTTACGGAGGGTACACGTTCAGGGCATATTTGTGTGGATTTCTGCAGTGGGACGTTCCAGTGAGACAGGGAGGTTATGGACGTGTACAGGTTCAGGGCATATTTGTGTGGAGTTCTGCATTGGTACGTTCCTGTGAGACAGGGAAGTTATGGAGGGTACAGGTTCAGGGCACATTTGTGTGGAGTTCTGCATTGGTACGTTCCAGTGAGACAGGGAGGTTATGGAGGGTAGAGGTTCAGGGCAAATTTGAGTGTAGTTCTGCATTGGTACGTTCCAGTGAGACAGGGAGTTTATGGAGGTTACAGGTTCAGGGCATATTTTTGTGGATTTGTGCATTGGTACGTTCCAGTGAGACAGGGAGGTTATGGAGGGGTAGAGGTTCAGGGCATATTTGTGTGGAGTTCTGCAGTGGTACGTTCCAGTGAGACAGGGAGGTTAAGGTGGAGTACAGGTTCAGGGGATATTTGTGTGGATTTCTGCATTGGTACGTTCCAGTGAGACAGGGAAGTTATGGAGGGGTAAAGGTTCAGGGCATATTTGTGCGGAGTTCTGCATTGGTACGTTCCAGTGAGACAGGGAGGTTATGGAGGGGTACAGATTCAGGGCATATTTTTGTGGAGTTCTGCAGTGGGACGTTCCAGTGAGACAGGGAGGTTAAGGTGGAGTACAGGCTCAGGGCATATTTGTGTGGATTTCTGCATTGGTACGTTCCAGTGAGACAGGGAGGTTATGGAGGGGTACAGGTTCAGGGGATATTTGTGTGGAGTTCTGCAATGGTACGTTCAGTTGAGACAGGGAGGTTATGGAGGGGTACAGGTTCAGGGTATATTTGTGTGGAGTTCTGCGTTGGTACGTTCCAGGGTAACTGGGAGGTTATGGAGGGGTACAGGTTCAGGGCATATTTGTGTGGAGCTCTGCATTGGTACGTTCCAGTGAGACAGGGAGGTTATGGAGGGGTACAGGTTCAGGGCAAATTTGTGTGGAGCTCTGCATTGGTACGTTCCAGTGAGACAGGGAGGTTATGGAGGTTACAGGTTCAGGGCATATTTGTGTGGAGTTCTGCAGTGGTACGTTCCAGTGAGACAGGGTGGTTATGGTGGAGTACAGGTTCAGGGCATATTTTTGTGGATTTATGCATTGGTAAGTTCCAGTGAGACAGGGAGTTTATGGAGGGTACAGGTTCAGGGCATATTTGTGTGGAGTTCTGCATTGGATCGTTCCAGTGAGACAGGGAAGTTATGGAGGCGTACAGGTTCAGGGCATATTTGTGTGGATTTCTGCATTGGTACGTTCCAGTGAGACAGGGAGGTTATGGAGGGGTACAGGTTCAGGGCAAATTTGTGTGGAGTTCTGCATTGGTACATTCCAGTGAGACAAGGAGGTTCTGGGTGGGTACAGGTTCAGGGCATATTTGTGTGGAATTCTGCATTGGTACGTTCCAGTGAGACAGGGAGGTTATGGAGGGTACAGGTTCAGGGCATATTTGTGTGGAGTTCTGCAATGCTACGTTCCAGTGAGACAGGGAGGTTATGGAGGGGTACAGGTTCAGGGTATATTTGTGTGGAGTTCTACGTTGGTACGTTCCAGGGTAACTGGGAGGTTATGGAGGGGTACAGGTTCAGGGCATATTTGTGTGGAGCTCTGCATTGGTACGTTCCAGTGAGACAGGGAGGTTATGGAGGGGTACAGGTTCAGGGCAAATTTGTGTGTAGTTCTGCAGTGGGACGTTCCAGTGAGACATGAGGTTATGGAGGGGTACAGGTTCAGGGCATTTTCTGTGAATTTCTGCTTTGGTACGTTCCAGTGAGACAGGGAGGTTATGGAGGGGTACAGGTTCAGGGCATGTTTCTGTGGAGTTCTGCATTGGTACGTTCCAGTGAGACATGAGGTTATGGAGGGGTACAGGTTCAGGGCATTTTCTGTGAATTTCTGCTTTGGTACGTTCCAGTGAGACAAGGAGGTTATGGGCGGGTACAGGTTCAGGGCATATTTGTGTGCAATTCTGCATTGGTACGTTCCAGTGCGACAGGGAGGTTATGGAGGGTACAGGTTCAGGGCATATTTTTGTGGAGTTCTGCATTGGTACGTTCCAGTGAGACAGGGAGATTTTGGAGGGGTACAGGTTCAGGGAATATTTGTTTGGAGTTCTGCGTTGGTACGTTCCAGTGTGACTGGGAGGTTATGGAGGGGTATAGGTTCAGGGCATATTTGTTTGGAGTTCTGCATTGGTACGTTCCAGTGTGACTGGGAGGTTACGGAGGGTACACGTTCAGGGCATATTTGTGTGGATTTCTGCAGTGGGACGTTCCAGTGAGACAGGGAGGTTATGGACGGGTACAGGTTCAGGGCATATTTGTGTGGAGTTCTGCATTGGTACGTTCCTGTGAGACAGGGAAGTTATGGAGGGTACAGGTTCAGGGCACATTTGTGTGGAGTTCTGCATTGGTACGTTCCAGTGAGACAGGGAGGTTATGGAGGGTAGAGGTTCAGGGCAAATTTGAGTGTAGTTCTGCATTGGTACGTTCCAGTGAGACAGGGAGTTTATGGAGGTTACAGGTTCAGGGCATATTTTTGTGGATTTGTGCATTGGTACGTTCCAGTGAGACAGGGAGGTTATGGAGGGGTAGAGGTTCAGGGCATATTTGTGTGGAGTTCTGCAGTGGTACGTTCCAGTGAGACAGGGAGGTTAAGGTGGAGTACAGGTTCAGGGGATATTTGTGTGGATTTCTGCATTGGTACGTTCCAGTGAGACAGGGAAGTTATGGAGGGGTAAAGGTTCAGGGCATATTTGTGCGGAGTTCTGCATTGGTACGTTCCAGTGAGACAGGGAGGTTATGGAGGGGTACAGATTCAGGGCATATTTTTGTGGAGTTCTGCAGTGGGACGTTCCAGTGAGACAGGGAGGTTAAGGTGGAGTACAGGCTCAGGGCATATTTGTGTGGATTTCTGCATTGGTACGTTCCAGTGAGACAGGGAGGTTATGGAGGGGTACAGGTTCAGGGGATATTTGTGTGGAGTTCTGCAATGGTACGTTCAGTTGAGACAGGGAGGTTATGGAGGGGTACAGGTTCAGGGCATATTTGTGTGGAGCTCTGCATTGGTACGTTCCAGTGAGACAGGGAGGTTATGGAGGTTACAGGTTCAGGGCATATTTGTGTGGAGTTCTGCAGTGGTACGTTCCAGTGAGACAGGGTGGTTATGGTGGAGTACAGGTTCAGGGCATATTTTTGTGGATTTATGCATTGGTAAGTTCCAGTGAGACAGGGAGGTTATGGAGGGTACAGGTTCAGGGCATATTTGTGTGGAGTTCTGCATTGGATCGTTCCAGTGAGACAGGGAAGTTATGGAGGCGTACAGGTTCAGGGCATATTTGTGTGGATTTCTGCATTGGTACGTTCCAGTGAGACAGGGAGGTTATGGAGGGGTACAGGTTCAGGGCAAATTTGTGTGGAGTTCTGCATTGGTACATTCCAGTGAGACAAGGAGGTTCTGGGTGGGTACAGGTTCAGGGCATATTTGTGTGGAATTCTGCATTGGTACGTTCCAGTGAGACAGGGAGGTTATGGAGGGTACAGGTTCAGGGCATATTTGTGTGGAGTTCTGCAATGCTACGTTCCAGTGAGACAGGGAGGTTATGGAGGGGTACAGGTTCAGGGTATATTTGTGTGGAGTTCTACGTTGGTACGTTCCAGGGTAACTGGGAGGTTATGGAGGGGTACAGGTTCAGGGCATATTTGTTTGGAGTTCTTCATTGGTACATTCCAGTGAGTCAGGGAGGTTATGGAGGGGTACAGGTTCAGGGCAAATTTGTTTGTAGTTGTACAGTGGGACGTTCCAGTGAGACATGAGGTTATGGACGGGTACAGGTTCAGGGCACATTTGTGTGGACTTCTGCATTGGTACGTTCCAGTGAGACCGGGAGGTTATGGAGGGGTACAGGTTCAGTGCATATTTGTGTGGAGTTCTGCATTGGTACGTTCCAGTGAGACCGGGAGGTTATGGAGGGGTACAGGTTCAGGGCAAATTTGTGTGTAGTTCTGCATTGGTACGTTCCAGTGAGACAGGGAGGTTATGGAGGGTACAGGTTCACCGCATATTTCTGTGGAGTTCTGCAGTGGTACGTTCCAGTGAGACAGGGAGGTTATGGACGGGTACAGGTTCAGGGCATATTTGTGTGGAGTTCTGCAATGGTACGTCCCAGTGAGACAGTGTGGTTATGGAGGGTACAGGTTCAGGGCATATTTGTGTGGAGTTCTGCATTGGGTCGTTCCAGCGACACAGGGAGGTTATGGAAGGGTACAGGTACAGGGCATATTTGTGTGGAGTTCTGCATTGGTACTTTACAGTGGGACAGGGAGGTTATGGAGAGAACCGGATCATGGCATATTTCTGTGGAATTCTGCAGTGGGACGTTCCAGTGAGACAGGGAGTTTATGGACGTGTACAAGTTCAGGGCATATTTGTGTGGAATTCTGCATTGGTACGTTCCAGTGAGACAGGGAGGTTATGCACGGTACAGAATCAGGGCATATTTGAGTGGAGTTCTGTAATGGAACGTTCCAGTGAGACAGGGAGGTTATGCACGGTACAGAATCAGGGCATATTTGAGTGGAGTTCGGCATTGGTGCGTTCCAGTGAGACAGGGAGGTTATGGAGGGGTACAGGTTAAGGGATATTTCTGTGAATTTCTGCTTTGGTACGTTCCAGTGAGACAGGGAGGTTATGGGCGGGTACAGGTTCAGGGCATATTTGTGTGCAATTCTGCATTGATACGTTCCAGTGCGACAGGGAGGTTATGGAGGGTACAGGTTCAGGGCATATTTTTGTGGAGTTCTGCATTGGTACGTTCCAGTGAGACCGGGAGGTTTTGCAGGGGTACAGGTTCAGGGTATATTTGTTTGGAGTTCTGCGTTGGTACGTTCCAGTGTGACTGGGAGGTTATGGAGGGGTATAGGTTCAGGGCATATTTGTTTGGAGTTCTGCATTGGTACGTTCCAGTGTGACTGGGAGGTTATGGAGGGTACACGTTCAGGGCATATTTGTGTGGAGTTCTGCCGTGGGACGTTCCAGTGAGACAGGGAGGTTATGGACGGGTACAGGTTCAGGGCATATTTGTGTGGAGTTCTGCATTGGTACGTTCCTGTGAGACAGGGAGGTTATGGAGGGGTACAGGTTCAGGGCACATTTGTGTGGAGTTCTGCATTGGTACGTTCCAGTGAGACAGGGAGGTTATGGAGGGTACAGGATCAGGGCAAATTTGAGTGTAGTTCTGCATTGGTACGTTACAGTGAGACAGGGAGGTTATGGAGGGTACAGGTTCAGGGCAAATTTGAGTGTAGTTCTGCATTGGTACGTTCCAGTGAGACAGGGAGGTTATGGAGGGTACAGGATCAGGGCATATTTGTGTGGAGTTCTGCAGTGGTACGTTCCAGTGCGTCAGGGAGGTTATGGTGGAGTACAGGTTCAGGGCATATTTGTTTGGAGATCTGCTGTGGTACGTTCCATTGAGACAGTGAGGTTAAGTAGGAGTACAGGTTCAGGGCATATTTGTGTGGATTTCTGCATTGGTACGTTCCAGTGAGACAGGGAGGTTATGGAGGGTACAGGTTCAGGGCAAATTTGAGTGTAGTTCTGCATTGGTACGTTCCAGTGTGACAGGGAGGTTATGGAGGTTACAGGTTCAGGGCATATTTTTGTGGAGTTCTGCAGTGGTACGTTCCAGTGAGACTGGGAGGTAATGGTGGATTACAGGTTCAGGGCATATCTTTGTGGATTTCTGCATTGGTACGTTCCAGTGAGACAGGGAGGTTATGGAGGGGTACAGGTTCAGGGCATATTTTTGTGGAGTTCTGCAGTGGTACGTTCCAGTGAGACAGGGAGGTTAAGGTGGAGTACAGGTTCAGGGCATATTTGTGTGGATTTCTGCATTGGTACGTTCCAGTGAGACAGGGAGGTTCTGGAGGGGTACAGGTTCAGGGCATATTTGTCTGGAGTTCTGCAATGGTACGTTCCAGTGAGACAGGGAGGTTATGGAGGGGTACAGGTTCAGGGTATATTTGTGTGGAGTTCTGCGTTGGTACGTTCCAGGGTAACTGGGAGGTTATGGAGGGGTACAGGTGCAGGGCATATTTGATTGGAGTTCTTCATTGGTACATTCCAGTGAGACAGGGAAGTTATGGAGGGTAAAAGGTTCAGGCCATATTTGTGTGGAGTTCTGCAGTGGGACGTTCCAGTGAGACATGAGGTTATGGACGGGTATAGGTTCAGGGCACATTTGTGTGGATTTCTGCATTGGTAAGTTCCAGTGAGACAGGGAGGTTATGGAGGGGTACAGGTTCAGGGCATATTTGTGTGGAGCTCTGCATTGGTACGTTCCAGTGTGACAGGGAGGTTATGGAGGGGTACAGGTTCAGGGCAAATTTGTGTGTAGTTCTGCAGTGGGACGTTCCAGTGAGACATGAGGTTATGGACGGGTACAGGTTCAGGGCACATTTGTGTGGAGTTCTGCATTGGTACGTTCCAGTGAGACAGGGAGGTTATGGAGGGTACAGGTTCAGGGCAAATTTGAGTGTAGTTCTGCATTGGTACGTTCCAGTGAGACAGGAAGGTTATGGAGGGTACAGGATCAGGGCATATTTCTGTGGAGTTCTGCAGTGGTACGTTCCAGTGAGACAGGGAGGTTATGGAGGGTACAGGTTCAGGGCAAATTTGAGTGTAGTTCTGCATTGGTACGTTCCAGTGAGACAGGAAGGTTATGGAGGGTACAGGATCAGGGCATAATTGTGTGGAGTTCTGCAGTGGTACGTTCCAGTGAGACAGGGAGGTTATGGTGGAGTACAGGTTCAGGGCATATTTTTGTGGATTTTTGCATTGGTACGTTCCACTGAGACAGGGAGGTTATGGAGGGGTACAGGTTCAGGGCAAATTTTTGTGGAGTTCTGCATTGGTACATTCCAGTGAGACAAGGAGGTTCTGGGTGGGTACAGGTTCAGGGCATATTTGTGTGGAATTCTGCATTGGTTCGTTCCAGTGAGACAGGGAGGTTATGGAGGGTACAGGTAAAGGGCATATTTGTGTGGAGTGCTGCATTGGTACGTTCCAGTGAGACAGTGAGTTTATGGAGGGTACAAGTTCAGGGCATATTTGTGTGGTGTTCTGCATTGGTACGTTCCAGTGAGACAGGGAGGTTATGGATGGGTACAGGTTCAGGGCATATTTGTGTGGAGTTCTGCATTGGTACTTTCCAGTGGGACAGGGAGGTTATGGAGGGTACCGGTTCATGGCATATTTGTGTGGATTTCTGCAATGGGACGTTCCAGTGAGACAGGGAGTTTATGGACGTGTACAGGTTCAGGGCCTATTTGTTTGGAATTCTGCATTGGTACGTTCCAGTGAGACAGGGAGGTTTTGGAGGGGTACAGGTTCAGGGCATATTTGTGTGGAATCCTGCATTGGCACGTTCCAGTGAGACATGGAGGTTTTGGAGGGGTACAGGTTAAGGGCATATATGTTTGGAGTTCTGCATTGGTACGTTCCAGTGTGACTGGGAGGTTATGGAGGGTACACGTTCAGGGCATATTTGTGTGGAGTTCTGCATTGGTACGTTCCAGTGAGACAGGGAGGTTATGGAGGGTACAGGTTCAGGGCATATTTGTGTGGAGTTCTGCAGTGGTACGTTCCAGTGAGACAGGGTGGTTATGGTGGAGTACAGGTTCAGGATATATTTTTGTGGATTTCTGCATTGGTACGTTCCAGTGAGACAGGGAGGTTATGGAGGGGTACAGGTTCAGGGCATATTTGTGTGGAGCTCTGCAGTGGTACGTTCCAGTGAGACAGGGAGGTTAAGGTGGAGTACAGGTTCAGGGCATATTTGTGTGGAGTTCTGCAGTGGTACGTTCCAGTGAGACAGGGGGGTTATGGAGGGTACAGCTTCTGGGCAAATTTGAGTGTAGTTCTGCATTGGTACGTTCCAGTGAGACAGGGAGGTTATGGAGGGTACAGGTTCAGGGCATATTTGTGTGGAGTTCTGCGTTGGTTCGTTCCAGTGTGACTTGGATGTTATGGAGGTGAACAGGTTCAGGGCATATTTGTTTGGAGTTCTGCATTGGTACTTTCCAGTGAGACAGGGAAATTATGGAGGATACAGGTTCAAGGCATATTTGTGTGTAGTTCTGCAGTCGGACGTTCCAGTGAGACATGAGGTTATGGACGGGTACAGGTTCAGGGCACATTTGTGTGGACTTCTGCATTGGTACGTTCTAGTGAGACCGGGAGGTTATGGAGGGGTACAGGTTCAGGGCATATTTGTGTGGAGTTCTGCATTGGTACGTTCCATTGAGACAGGGAGGTTATGGACGGTACAGGTTAAGGGCATATTTGTTTGGAGTTCTGCATTGGTACGTTCTAGTGTGACCGGGAGGTTATGGACGGGTACAGGTTCAGGGCATATTTGTGCGGAGTTCTGCATTGGTACGTTCCAGTGAGACAGGGAGGTTTTGGATGGGTACAGGTTAAGGGCATATTTGTTTGGAGTTCTGCATTGGTACGTTCCAGTGTGACTGGGAGGTTATGGAGGGTACACGTTCAGGGCATATTAGAGTGGAGTTCTGCATTGGTACGTTCCAGTGAGACAGGGAGGTTATGGAGGGTACAGGTTCAGGGCAAATTTGAGTGTAGTTCTGCATTGGTACGTTCCAGTGTGACAGGGAGGTTATGGAGGTTACAGGTTCAGGGCATATTTGTGTGGAGTTCTGCAGTGGTACATTCCAGTGAGACAGGGAGGTTAAGGTGGAGTACAGGTTCAGGGCATATTTGTGTGGATTTCTGCATTGGTACGTTCCAGTGAGACAGGGAGGTTATGGAGGGGTACAGGTTCAGGGCATATTTGTGTGGAGTTCTGCAATGGTACGTTCCAGTGAGACAGGGAGGTTATGGAGGGGTACAGGTTCAGAGTATATTTGTGTGGAGTTCTGCGTTGGTACGATCCAGGGTAACTGGGAGGTTATGGAGGGGTACAGGTTCAGGGCATATTTGTGTGGAGCTCTGCATTGGTACGTTCCAGTGTGACAGGGAGGTTATGGAGGGGTACAGGTTCAGGGCAAGTTTGTGTGTAGTTCTGCAGTGGGACGTTCCAGTCAGACATGAGGTTATGGACGGGTACAGGTTCAGGGCACATTTGTGTGGACTTCTGCATTGGTACGTTCCAGTGAGACCGGGAGGTTATGGAGGGGTACAGGTTCAGGGCATATTTGTGTGGAGTTCTGCATTGGTACGTTCCAGTGAGACAGGGAGGTTATGGAGGGTACAGGGTCACTGCATATTTGTCTGGAGATCTGCAGTGGTACGTTCCAGTGAGACAGGGAGGTTACGGACGGGTACAGCTTTAGGGCATATTTGTGTGGAGTTCTGCATTGGTACTTTCCAGTGAGACAGGGAGGTTATGGAGGATACAGGTTCATGGCAGATTTGTGTGGAGTTCTGCAGTGGGACGTTCCCGTGAGACAGGGAGGTTATGGAGAGGTACAGGTTCAGGGCATATTTTTGAGGAGTTCTGCATTGGTACTTTCCAGTGGGACAGGGAGGTTATGGAGGGTACCGGTTCATGGCATATTTGTGTGGAATTCTGCAGTGGGATGTTCCAGTGAGACAGGGAGATTATGGACGTGTACAGGTTCAGGGCCTATTTGTGTGGAATTCTGCATTGGTACGTTCCAGTGAGACATGGAGTTTTGGAGGGGTACAGTTTCAGGGCATATTTGTGTGGTGTTCTGCAATGGATCGTTCCAGTGAGACAGGGATGTTATGCACGGTACAGCTTCAGGGCATATTTGTGTGGAGTTCTGCATTGGTATGTTCCAGTGACACAAGGAGGTTATGGGCGGGTACAGGTTCCAGGCATATTTGTGTGGAATTCTGCATTGGTACGTTCCAGTGAGACAGGGAGGTTATGGAGGGTACAGGTTCAGGGCATATTTGTGTGGAATCCTGCATTGGTACGTTCCAGTGAGACAGGGAGGTTATGGAGGGTACAGGTTCAGGGCAAATTTGAGTGTAGTTCTGCATTGGTACGTTCCAGTGAGACAGGGAGGTTATGGAGGTTACAGGTTCAGGGCATATTTGTGTGGAGTTCTGCAGTGGTACGTTCCAGTGAGACAGGGTGGTTATGGTGGAGTACAGGTTCAGGGCATATTTTTGTGGATTTATGCATTGGTACGTTCCAGTGAGACAGGGAGGTTATGGAGGGTACAGGTTCATGGCAAATTTGTGTGGAGTTCTGCAGTGGGACGTTCCAGTGAGACAGGGAGGTTATGGACGGGTACAGGTTCAGGGCATATTTGTGTGGAGTTCTGCATTGGAACGTTCCTGTGAGACAGGGAAGTTATGGAGGCGTACAGGTTCAGGGCATATTTGTGTGGAGTTCTGCATTGGTACGTTCCAGTGAGACAGGGTGGTTATGGAGGGGTACAGGTTCAGGGCATATCTGTGTGGTGTTCTGCAATGGTACGTTCCACTCAGACAGGGAGGTTATGCAGGGTACAGGTTCAGGGCATATTTGAGTGGATTTCGGCATTGGTGCGTTCCAGTGAGACAGGGTGGTTATGGTGGAGTACAGGTTCAGGGCATATTTTTGTGGATTTATGCATTGGTAAGTTCCAGTGAGACAGGGAGGTTATGGAGGGTACAGGTTCAGGGCATATTTGTGTGGAGTTCTGCATTGGAACGTTCCAGTGAGACAGGGAAGTTATGGAGGCGTACAGGTTCAGGGCATATTTGTGTGGATTTCTGCATTGGTACATTCCAGTGAGACAGGGAGGTTATGGAGGGGTACAGGTTCAGGGTATATTTGTGTGGAGTTCTACGTTGGTACGTTCCAGGGTAACTGGGAGGTTATGGAGGGGTACAGGTTCAGGGCATATTTGTTTGGAGTTCTTCATTGGTACATTCCAGTGAGTCAGGGAGGTTATGGAGGGGTACAGGTTCAGGGCAAATTTGTGTGTAGTTGTACAGTGGGACGTTCCAGTGAGACATGAGGTTATGGACGGGTACAGGTTCAGGGCACATTTGTGTGGACTTCTGCATTGGTACGTTCCAGTGAGACCGGGAGGTTATGGAGGGGTACAGGTTCAGTGCATATTTGTGTGGAGTTCTGCATTGGTACGTTCCAGTGAGACCGGGAGGTTATGGAGGGGTACAGGTTCAGGGGAAATTTGTGTGTAGTTCTGCATTGGTACGTTCCAGTGAGACAGGGAGGTTATGGAGGGTACAGGTTCACCGCATATTTCTGTGGAGTTCTGCAGTGGTACGTTCCAGTGAGACAGGGAGGTTATGGACGGGTACAGGTTCAGGGCATATTTGTGTGGAGTTCTGCAATGGTACGTTCCAGTGAGACAGTGTGGTTATGGAGGGTACAGTTTCAGGGCATATTTGTGTGGAGTTCTGCATTGGGTCGTTCCAGTGACACAGGGAGGTTATCGAAGGGTACAGGTACAGGGCATATTTGTGTGGAGTTCTGCTTTGGTACTTTACAGTGGGACAGGGAGGTTATGGAGGGAACCGGTTCATGGCATATTTCTGTGGAATTCTGCAGTGGGACGTTCCAGTGAGACAGGGAGTTTATGGACGTGTACAAGTTCAGGGCATATTTGTGTGGAATTCTGCATTGGTACGTTCCAGTGAGACAGGGAGGTTATGCACGGTACAGAATCAGGGCATATTTGAGTGGAGTTCTGTAATGGATCGTTCCAGTGAGACAGGGAGGTTATGCACGGTACAGAATCAGGGCATATTTGAGTGGAGTTCGGCATTGGTGCGTTCCAGTGAGACAGGGAGGTTATGGAGGGGTACAGGTTAAGGGATATTTCTGTGAATTTCTGCTTTGTTACGTTCCAGTGAGACAGGGAGGTTATGGAGGGGTACAGGTTCAGGGCATATTTCTGTGGAGTTCTGCAGAGGTACGTTCCAGTGAGACAGGGAGATTATGGAGGGGTACAGGTTCAGGGCAAATTTGTGTGGAGTTCTGCATTGGTACGTTCCAGTGAGACAAGGAGGTTATGGGCGGGTACAGGTTCAGGGCATATTTGTGTGCAATTCAGCATTGATACGTTCCAGTGCGACAGGGAGGTTATGGAGGGTACAGGTTCAGGGCATATTTTTGTGGAGTTCTGCATTGGTACGTTCCATTGAGACCGGGAGGTTTTGCAGGGGTACAGGTTCAGGGTATATTTGTTTGGAGTTCTGCGTTGGTACGTTCCAGTGTGACTGGGAGGTTATGGAGGGTACACGTTCAGGGCATATTTGTGTGTAGTTCTGCCGTGGGACGTTCCAGTGAGACAGGGAGGTTATGGACGGGTACAGGTTCAGGGCATATTTGTGTGGAGTTCTGCATTGGTACGTTCCTGTGAGACAGGGAGGTTATGGAGGGGTACAGGTTCAGGGCACATTTGTGTGGAGTTCTGCATTGGTACGTTCCAGTGAGACAGGGAGGTTATGGAGGGTACAGGATCAGGGCAAATTTGAGTGTAGTTCTGCATTGGTACGTTACAGTGAGACAGGGAGGTTATGGAGGGTACAGGTTCAGGGCAAATTTGAGTGTAGTTCTGCATTGGTACGTTCCAGTGAGACAGGGAGGTTATGGAGGGTACAGGATCAGGGCATATTTGTGTGGAGTTCTGCAGTGGTACGTTCCAGTGCGTCAGGGAGGTTATGGTGGAGTACAGGTTCAGGGCATATTTTTGTGGATTTCTGCATTGGTACGTTCCAGTGAGACAGGGAGGTTATGGAGGGGTACAGGTTCAGGGCATATTTGGTTGGAGATCTGCTGTGGTACGTTCCATTGAGACAGTGAGGTTAAGTAGGAGTACAGGTTCAGGGCATATTTGTGTGGATTTCTGCATTGGTACGTTCCAGTGAGACAGGGAGGTTATGGACGGTACAGGTTCAGGGCATATTTGTGTGGAATCCTGCATTGGTACGTTCCAGTGAGACAGGGAGGTTTTGGAGGGGTACAGGTTAAGGGCTTATTTGTTTGGAGTTCTGAATTGGTACGTTCCAGTGTGACTGGGAGGTTATGGAGGGTACACGTTGAGGGCCTATTAGAGTGGAGTTCTGCATTGGTACATTCCAGTGAGACAGGGAGGTTATGGAGGGTACAGGTTCAGGGCAAATTTGAGTGTAGTTCTGCATTGGTACGTTCCAGTGTGACAGGGAGGTTATGGAGGTTACAGGTTCAGGGCATATTTTTGTGGAGTTCTGCAGTGGTACGTTCCAGTGAGACTGGGAGGTAATGGTGGATTACAGGTTCAGGGCATATCTTTGTGGATTTCTGCATTGGTACGTTCCAGTGAGACAGGGAGGTTATGGAGGGGTACAGGTTCAGGGCATATTTTTGTGGAGTTCTGCAGTGGTACGTTCCAGTGAGACAGGGAGGTTAAGGTGGAGTACAGGTTCAGGGCATATTTGTGTGGATTTCTGCATTGGTACGTTCCAGTGAGACAGGGAGGTTATGGAGGGGTACAGGTTCAGGGCATATTTGTCTGGAGTTCTGCAATGGTACGTTCCAGTGAGACAGGGAGGTTATGGAGGGGTACAGGTTCAGGGTATATTTGTGTGGAGTTCTGCGTTGGTACGTTCCAGGGTAACTGGGAGTTTATGTAGGGGTACAGGTTCAGGGCATATTTGATTGGAGTTCTTCATTGGTACATTCCAGTGAGACAGGGAAGTTATGGAGGGTAAAAGGTTCAGGCCATATTTGTGTGGAGTTCTGCAGTGGGACGTTCCAGTGAGACATGAGGTTATGGACGGGTATAGGTTCAGGGCACATTTGTGTGGATTTCTGCATTGGTAAGTTCCAGTGAGACAGGGAGGTTATGGAGGGGTACAGGTTCAGGGCATATTTGTGTGGAGCTCTGCATTGGTACGTTCCAGTGTGACAGGGAGGTTATGGAGGGGTACAGGTTCAGGGCAAATTTGTGTGTAGTTCTGCAGTGGGACGTTCCAGTGAGACATGAGGTTATGGACGGGTACAGGTTCAGGGCACATATGTGTGGACTTCTGCATTGGTACGTTCCAGTGAGACAGGGAGGTTATGGAGGGTACAGGTTCAGGGCAAATTTGAGTGTAGTTCTGCATTGGTACGTTCCAGTGAGACAGGAAGGTTATGGAGGGTACAGGATCAGGGCATATTTGTGTGGAGTTCTGCAGTGGTACGTTCCAGTGAGACAGGGAGGTTATGGAGGGTACAGGTTCAGGGCAAATTTGAGTGTAGTTCTGCATTGGTACGTTCCAGTGAGACAGGAAGGTTATGGAGGGTACAGGATCAGGGCATATTTGTGTGGAGTTCTGCAGTGGTACGTTCCAGTGAGACAGGGAGGTTACGGACGGGTACAGCTTTAGGGCATATTTGTGTGGAGTTCTGCATTGGTACTTTCCAGTGAGACAGGGAGGTTATGGAGGATACAGGTTCATGGCAGATTTGTGTGGAGTTCTGCAGTGGGACGTTCCCGTGAGACAGGGAGGTTATGGAGAGGTACAGGTTCAGGGCATATTTTTGAGGAGTTCTGCATTGGTACTTTCCAGTGGGACAGGGAGGTTATGGAGGGTACCGGTTCATGGCATATTTGTGTGGAATTCTGCAGTGGGATGTTCCAGTGAGACAGGGAGATTATGGACGTGTACAGGTTCAGGGCCTATTTGTGTGGAATTCTGCATTGGTACGTTCCAGTGAGACATGGAGTTTTGGAGGGGTACAGGTTCAGGGCATATTTGTGTGGTGTTCTGCAATGGATCGTTCCAGTGAGACAGGGAGGTTATGCACGGTACAGCTTCAGGGCATATTTGTGTGGAGTTCTGCATTGGTATGTTCCAGTGACACAAGGAGGTTATGGGCGGGTACAGGTTCCAGGCATATTTGTGTGGAATTCTGCATTGGTACGTTCCAGTGAGACAGGGAGGTTATGGAGGGTACAGGTTCAGGGCATATTTGTGTGGAATCCTGCATTGGTACGTTCCAGTGAGACAGGGAGGTTATGGAGGGTACAGGTTCAGGGCAAATTTGAGTGTAGTTCTGCATTGGTACGTTCCAGTGAGACAGGGAGGTTATGGAGGTTACAGGTTCAGGGCATATTTGTGTGGAGTTCTGCAGTGGTACGTTCCAGTGAGACAGGGTGGTTATGGTGGAGTACAGGTTCAGGGCATATTTTTGTGGATTTATGCATTGGTACGTTCCAGTGAGACAGGGAGGTTATGGAGGGTACAGGTTCATGGCAAATTTGTGTGGAGTTCTGCAGTGGGACGTTCCAGTGAGACAGGGAGGTTATGGACGGGTACAGGTTCAGGGCATATTTGTGTGGAGTTCTGCATTGGAACGTTCCTGTGAGACAGGGAAGTTATGGAGGCGTACAGGTTCAGGGCATATTTGTGTGGAGTTCTGCATTGGTACGTTCCAGTGAGACAGGGTGGTTATGGAGGGGTACAGGTTCAGGGCATATCTGTGTGGTGTTCTGCAATGGTACGTTCCACTCAGACAGGGAGGTTATGCAGGGTACAGGTTCAGGGCATATTTGAGTGGATTTCGGCATTGGTGCGTTCCAGTGAGACAGGGTGGTTATGGTGGAGTACAGGTTCAGGGCATATTTTTGTGGATTTATGCATTGGTAAGTTCCAGTGAGACAGGGAGGTTATGGAGGGTACAGGTTCAGGGTATATTTGTGTGGAGTTCTACGTTGGTACGTTCCAGGGTAACTGGGAGGTTATGGAGGGGTACAGGTTCAGGGCATATTTGTTTGGAGTTCTTCATTGGTACATTCCAGTGAGTCAGGGAGGTTATGGAGGGGTACAGGTTCAGGGCAAATTTGTGTGTAGTTGTACAGTGGGACGTTCCAGTGAGACATGAGGTTATGGACGGGTACAGGTTCAGGGCACATTTGTGTGGACTTCTGCATTGGTACGTTCCAGTGAGACCGGGAGGTTATGGAGGGGTACAGGTTCAGTGCATATTTGTGTGGAGTTCTGCATTGGTACGTTCCAGTGAGACCGGGAGGTTATGGAGGGGTACAGGTTCAGGGGAAATTTGTGTGTAGTTCTGCATTGGTACGTTCCAGTGAGACAGGGAGGTTATGGAGGGTACAGGTTCACCGCATATTTCTGTGGAGTTCTGCAGTGGTACGTTCCAGTGAGACAGGGAGGTTATGGACGGGTACAGGTTCAGGGCATATTTGTGTGGAGTTCTGCAATGGTACGTTCCAGTGAGACAGTGTGGTTATGGAGGGTACAGTTTCAGGGCATATTTGTGTGGAGTTCTGCATTGGGTCGTTCCAGTGACACAGGGAGGTTATCGAAGGGTACAGGTACAGGGCATATTTGTGTGGAGTTCTGCTTTGGTACTTTACAGTGGGACAGGGAGGTAATGGAGGGAACCGGTTCATGGCATATTTCTGTGGAATTCTGCAGTGGGACGTTCCAGTGAGACAGGGAGTTTATGGACGTGTACAAGTTCAGGGCATATTTGTGTGGAATTCTGCATTGGTACGTTCCAGTGAGACAGGGAGGTTATGCACGGTACAGAATCAGGGCATATTTGAGTGGAGTTCTGTAATGGATCGTTCCAGTGAGACAGGGAGGTTATGCACGGTACAGAATCAGGGCATATTTGAGTGGAGTTCGGCATTGGTGCGTTCCAGTGAGACAGGGAGGTTATGGAGGGGTACAGGTTAAGGGATATTTCTGTGAATTTCTGCTTTGTTACGTTCCAGTGAGACAGGGAGGTTATGGAGGGGTACAGGTTCAGGGCATATTTCTGTGGAGTTCTGCAGAGGTACGTTCCAGTGAGACAGGGAGATTATGGAGGGGTACAGGTTCAGGGCAAATTTGTGTGGAGTTCTGCATTGGTACGTTCCAGTGAGACAAGGAGGTTATGGGCGGGTACAGGTTCAGGGCATATTTGTGTGCAATTCTGCATTGATACGTTCCAGTGCGACAGGGAGGTTATGGAGGGTACAGGTTCAGGGCATATTTTTGTGGAGTTCTGCATTGGTACGTTCCATTGAGACCGGGAGGTTTTGCAGGGGTACAGGTTCAGGGTATATTTGTTTGGAGTTCTGCGTTGGTACGTTCCAGTGTGACTGGGATGTTATGGAGGGTACACGTTCAGGGCATATTTGTGTGGAGTTCTGCCGTGGGACGTTCCAGTGAGACAGGGAGGTTATGGACGGGTACAGGTTCAGGGCATATTTGTGTGGAGTTCTGCATTGGTACGTTCCTGTGAGACAGGGAGGTTATGGAGGGGTACAGGTTCAGGGCACATTTGTGTGGAGTTCTGCATTGGTACGTTCCAGTGAGACAGGGAGGTTATGGAGGGTACAGGATCAGGGCAAATTTGAGTGTAGTTCTGCATTGGTACGTTACAGTGAGACAGGGAGGTTATGGAGGGTACAGGTTCAGGGCAAATTTGAGTGTAGTTCTGCATTGGTACGTTCCAGTGAGACAGGGAGGTTATGGAGGGTACAGGATCAGGGCATATTTGTGTGGAGTTCTGCAGTGGTACGTTCCAGTGCGTCAGGGAGGTTATGGTGGAGTACAGGTTCAGGGCATATTTTTGTGGATTTCTGCATTGGTACGTTCCAGTGAGACAGGGAGGTTATGGAGGGGTACAGGTTCAGGGCATATTTGGTTGGAGATCTGCTGTGGTACGTTCCATTGAGACAGTGAGGTTAAGTAGGAGTACAGGTTCAGGGCATATTTGTGTGGATTTCTGCATTGGTACGTTCCAGTGAGACAGGGAGGTTATGGACGGTACAGGTTCAGGGCATATTTGTGTGGAATCCTGCATTGGTACGTTCCAGTGAGACAGGGAGGTTTTGGAGGGGTACAGGTTAAGGGCTTATTTGTTTGGAGTTCTGAATTGGTACGTTCCAGTGTGACTGGGAGGTTATGGAGGGTACACGTTGAGGGCCTATTAGAGTGGAGTTCTGCATTGGTACATTCCAGTGAGACAGGGAGGTTATGGAGGGTACAGGTTCAGGGCAAATTTGAGTGTAGTTCTGCATTGGTACGTTCCAGTGTGACAGGGAGGTTATGGAGGTTACAGGTTCAGGGCATATTTTTGTGGAGTTCTGCAGTGGTACGTTCCAGTGAGACTGGGAGGTAATGGTGGATTACAGGTTCAGGGCATATCTTTGTGGATTTCTGCATTGGTACGTTCCAGTGAGACAGGGAGGTTATGGAGGGGTACAGGTTCAGGGCATATTTTTGTGGAGTTCTGCAGTGGTACGTTCCAGTGAGACAGGGAGGTTAAGGTGGAGTACAGGTTCAGGGCATATTTGTGTGGATTTCTGCATTGGTACGTTCCAGTGAGACAGGGAGGTTATGGAGGGGTACAGGTTCAGGGCATATTTGTCTGGAGTTCTGCAATGGTACGTTCCAGTGAGACAGGGAGGTTATGGAGGGGTACAGGTTCAGGGTATATTTGTGTGGAGTTCTGCGTTGGTACGTTCCAGGGTAACTGGGAGTTTATGTAGGGGTACAGGTTCAGGGCATATTTGATTGGAGTTCTTCATTGGTACATTCCAGTGAGACAGGGAAGTTATGGAGGGTAAAAGGTTCAGGCCATATTTGTGTGGAGTTCTGCAGTGGGACGTTCCAGTGAGACATGAGGTTATGGACGGGTATAGGTTCAGGGCACATTTGTGTGGATTTCTGCATTGGTAAGTTCCAGTGAGACAGGGAGGTTATGGAGGGGTACAGGTTCAGGGCATATTTGTGTGGAGCTCTGCATTGGTACGTTCCAGTGTGACAGGGAGGTTATGGAGGGGTACAGGTTCAGGGCAAATTTGTGTGTAGTTCTGCAGTGGGACGTTCCAGTGAGACATGAGGTTATGGACGGGTACAGGTTCAGGGCACATTTGTGTGGACTTCTGCATTGGTACGTTCCAGTGAGACAGGGAGGTTATGGAGGGTACAGGTTCAGGGCAAATTTGAGTGTAGTTCTGCATTGGTACGTTCCAGTGAGACAGGAAGGTTATGGAGGGTACAGGATCAGGGCATATTTGTGTGGAGTTCTGCAGTGGTACGTTCCAGTGAGACAGGGAGGTTATGGAGGGTACAGGTTCAGGGCAAATTTGAGTGTAGTTCTGCATTGGTACGTTCCAGTGAGACAGGAAGGTTATGGAGGGTACAGGATCAGGGCATATTTGTGTGGAGTTCTGCAGTGGTACGTTCCAGTGAGACAGGGAGGTTATGGTGGAGTACAGGTTCAGGGCATATTTTTGTGGATTTTTGCATTGGTACGTTCCACTGAGACAGGGAGGTTATGGAGGGGTACAGGTTCAGGGCAAATTTTTGTGGAGTTCTGCATTGGTACATTCCAGTGAGACAAGGAGGTTCTGGGTGGGTACAGGTTCAGGGCATATTTGTGTGGAATTCTGCATTGGTTCGTTCCAGTGAGACAGGGATGTTATGGAGGGTACAGGTAAAGGGCATATTTGTGTGGAGTGCTGCATTGGTACGTTCCAGTGAGACAGGGAGTTTATGGAGGGTACAAGTTCAGGGCATATTTGTGTGGTGTTCTGCATTGGTACGTTCCAGTGAGACAGGGAGGTTATGGATGGGTACAGGTTCAGGGCATATTTGTGTGGAGTTCTGCATTGGTACTTTCCAGTGGGACAGGGAGGTTATGGAGGGTACCGGTTCATGGCATATTTGTGTGGATTTCTGCAATGGGACGTTCCAGTGAGACAGGGAGTTTATGGACGTGTACAGGTTCAGGGCCTATTTGTTTGGAATTCTGCATTGGTACGTTCCAGTGAGACAGGGAGGTTTTGGAGGTGTACAGGTTCAGGGCATATTTGTGTGGAATCCTGCATTGGCACGTTCCAGTGAGACATGGAGGTTTTGGAGGGGTACAGGTTAAGGGCATATATGTTTGGAGTTCTGCATTGGTACGTTCCAGTGTGACTGGGAGGTTATGGAGGGTACACGTTCAGGGCATATTTGTGTGGAGTTCTGCATTGGTACGTTCCAGTGAGACAGGGAGGTTATGGAGGGTACAGGTTCAGGGCATATTTGTGTGGAGTTCTGCAGTGGTACGTTCCAGTGAGACAGGGTGGTTATGGTGGAGTACAGGTTCAGGATATATTTTTGTGGATTTCTGCATTGGTACGTTCCAGTGAGACAGGGAGGTTATGGAGGGGTACAGGTTCAGGGCATATTTGTGTGGAGCTCTGCAGTGGTACGTTCCAGTGAGACAGGGAGGTTAAGGTGGAGTACAGGTTCAGGGCATATTTGTGTGGAGTTCTGCAGTGGTACGTTCCAGTGAGACAGGGAGGTTATGGAGGGTACAGCTTCAGGGCAAATTTGAGTGTAGTTCTGCATTGGTACGTTCCAGTGAGACAGGGAGGTTATGGAGGGTACAGGTTCAGGGCATATTTGTGTGGAGTTCTGCGTTGGTTCGTTCCAGTGTGACTTGGATGTTATGGATGTGAACAGGTTCAGGGCATATTTGTTTGGAGTTCTGCATTGGTACTTTCCAGTGAGACAGGGAAATTATGGAGGATACAGGTTCAAGGCATATTTGTGTGGAGTTCTGCATTGGTACGTTCCATTGAGACAGGGAGGTTATGGAGGGGTACAGGTTCAGGGCATATTTGTGTGGAGCTCTGCAGTGGTACGTTCCAGTGAGACAGGGAGGTTATGGAGGGGTACAGGTTCAGGGTATATTTGTGTGGAGTTCTGCGTTGGTACGATCCAGGGTAACTGGGAGGTTATGGGGTGGTACAGGTTCAGGGCATATTTGTTTGGAGTTCTTCATTGGTACATTCCAGTGAGACAGGGACGTTATGGAGGGTACAGGTTCAGGGCATATTTGTGTGGAGTTCTGCAGTGGGACGTTCCAGTGAGACATGAGGTTATGGACGGGTATAGGTTCAGGTCACATTTGTGTGGATTTCTGCATTGGTAAGTTCCAGTGAGACAGGGAGGTTATGGAGGGGTACAGGTTCAGGGCATATTTGTGTGGAGCTCTGCATTGGTACGTTCCAGTGTGACAGGGAGGTTATGGAGGGGTACAGGTTCAGGGCAAATTTGTGTGTAGTTCTGCAGTGGGACGTTCCAGTCAGACATGAGGTTATGGACGGGTACAGGTTCAGGGCACATTTGTGTGGACTTCTGCATTGGTACGTTCCAGTGAGACCGGGAGGTTATGGAGGGGTACAGGTTCAGGGCATATTTGTGTGGAGTTCTGCATTGGTACGTTCCAGTGAGACAGGGAGGTTATGGAGTGTACAGGTTCACTGCATATTTGTGTGGAGTTCTGCAGTGGGACGTTCCCGTGAGACAGGGAGGTTATGGAGAGGTACAGGTTCAGGGCATATTTTTGAGGAGTTCTGCATTGGTACTTTCCAGTGGGACAGGGAGGTTATGGAGGGTACCGGTTCATGGCATATTTGTGTGGAATTCTGCAGTGGGATGTTCCAGTGAGACAGGGAGATTATGGACGTGTACAGGTTCAGGGCCTATTTGTGTGGAATTCTGCATTGGTACGTTCCAGTGAGACAGGGAGGTTATGGAGGTTACAGGTTCAGGGCATATTTGTGTGGGTTCTGCAGTGGTACGTTCCAGTGAGACAGGGTGGTTATGGTGGAGTACAGGTTCAGGGCATATTTTTGTGGATTTATGCATTGGTACGTTCCTGTGAGACAGGGAGGTTATGGAGGGTACAGGTTCATGGCAAATTTGTGTGGAGTTCTGCAGTGGGACGTTCCAGTGAGACAGGGAGGTTATGGACGGGTACAGGTTCAGGGCATATTTGTGTGGAGTTCTGCATTGGAACGTTCCTGTGAGACAGGGAAGTTATGGAGGCGTACAGGTTCAGGGCATATTTGTGTGGAGTTCTGCATTGGTACGTTCCAGTGAGACAGGGTGGTTATGGAGGGGTACAGGTTCAGGGCATATCTGTGTGGTGTTCTGCAATGGTACGTTCCAGTCAGACAGGGAGGTTATGCAGGGTACAGGTTCAGGGCATATTTGAGTGGATTTCGGCATTGGTGCGTTCCAGTGAGACAGGGAGGTTATGGACGGGTACAGGTTCAGGGCATATTTGTGTGGAATTCTGCATTGGTACGTTCCAGTGAGACAGGGAGGTTATGGAGAGTACAGGTTCAGGGCATATTTGTGTGGAGTTCTGCGTTGGTTCTTTCCAGTGTGACTTGGATGTTATGGAGGTGTACAGGTTCAGGGCATATTTGTTTGGAGTTCTGCATTGTTACGTTCCAGTGAGACAGGGAAATTATGGAGGATACAGGTTCAAGGCATATTTGTGTGTAGTTCTGCAGTCGGACGTTCCAGTGAGACATGAGGTTATGGACGGGTACAGGTTCAGGGCACATTTGTGTGGACTTCTGCATTGGTACGTTCTAGTGAGACCGGGAGGTTATGGAGGGGTACAGGTTCAGGGCATATTTGTGTGGAGTTCTGCATTGGTACGTTCCATTGAGACAGGGAGGTTATGGACGGTACAGGTTCAGGGCATATTTGTGTGGAATCCTGCATTGGTACGTTCCAGTGAGACAGGGAGGTTTTGGATGGGTACAGGTTCAGGGCATATTTGTGTGGAGTTCTGCATTGGTACGTTCCAGTGAGACAGGGAGGTTTTGGATGGGTACAGGTTAAGGGCATATTTGTTTGGAGTTCTGCATTGGTACGTTCCAGTGTGACTGGGAGGTTATGGAGGGTACACGTTCAGGGCATATTAGAGTGGAGTTCTGCATTGGTACGTTCCAGTGAGACAGGGAGGTTATGGAGGGTACAGGTTCAGGGCAAATTTGAGTGTAGTTCTGCATTGGTACGTTCCAGTGTGACAGGGAGGTTATGGAGGTTACAGGTTCAGGGCATATTTGTGTGGAGTTCTGCAGTGGTACATTCCAGTGAGACAGGGAGGTTAAGGTGGAGTACAGGTTCAGGGCATATTTGTGTGGAGTTCTGCAATGGTACGTTCCAGTGAGACAGGGAGGTTATGGAGGGGTACAGGATCAGGGTATATTTGTGTGGAGTTCTGCGTTGGTACGATCCAGGGTAACTGGGAGGTTATGGAGGGGTACAGGTTCAGGGCATATTTGTTTGGAGTTCTTCATTGGTACATTCCAGTGAGACAGGGACGTTATGGAGGGTACAGGTTCAGGGCATATTTGTGTGGAGTTCTGCAGTGGGACGTTCCAGTGAGACATGAGGTTATGGACGGGTATAGGTTCAGGTCACATTTGTGTGGATATCTGCATTGGTAAGTTCCAGTGAGACAGGGAGGTTATGGAGGGGTACAGGTTCAGGGCATATTTGTGTGGAGCTCTGCATTGGTACGTTCCAGTGTGACAGGGAGGTTATGGAGGGGTACAGGTTCAGGGCAAATTTGTGTGTAGTTCTGCAGTGGGACGTTCCAGTCAGACATGAGGTTATGGACGGGTACAGGTTCAGGGCACATTTGTGTGGACTTCTGCATTGGTACGTTCCAGTGAGACCGGGAGGTTATGGAGGGGTACAGGTTCAGGGCATATTTGTGTGGAGTTCTGCATTGGTACGTTCCAGTGAGACAGGGAGTTTATGGAGTGTACAGGTTCACTGCATATTTGTCTGGAGTTCTGCAGTGGTACGTTCCAGTGAGACAGGGAGGTTACGGACGGGTACAGCTTTAGGGCATATTTGTGTGGAGTTCTGCATTGGTACTTTCCAGTGAGACAGGGAGGTTATGGAGGATACAGGTTCATGGCAGATTTGTGTGGAGTTCTGCAGTGGGACGTTCCCGTGAGACAGGGAGGTTATGGAGAGGTACAGGTTCAGGGCATATTTTTGAGGAGTTCTGCATTGGTACTTTCCAGTGGGACAGGGAGGTTATGGAGGGTACCGGTTCATGGCATATTTGTGTGGAATTCTGCAGTGGGATGTTCCAGTGAGACAGGGAGATTATGGACGTGTACAGGTTCAGGGCCTATTTGTGTGGAATTCTGCATTGGTACGTTCCAGTGAGACAGGGAGGTTATGGGCGGGTACAGGTTCCAGGCATATTTGTGTGGAATTCTGCATTGGTACGTTCCAGTGAGACAGGGAGGTTATGGAGGGTAGAGGTTCAGGGCATATTTGTGTGGAATCCTGCATTGGTACGTTCCAGTGAGACAGGGATGTTATGGAGGGTACAGGTTCAGGGCAAATTTGAGTGTAGTTCTGCATTGGTACGTTCCAGTGAGACAGGGAGGTTATAGAGGTTACAGGTTCAGGGCATATTTGTGTGGGTTCTGCAGTGGTACGTTCCAGTGAGACAGGGTGGTTATGGTGGAGTACAGGTTCAGGGCATATTTTTGTGGATTTATGCATTGGTACGTTCCAGTGAGACAGGGAGGTTATGGAGGGTACAGGTTCATGGCAAATTTGTGTGGAGTTCTGCAGTGGGAAGTTCCAGTGAGACAGGGAGGTTATGGACGGGTACAGGTTCAGGGCATATTTGTGTGGAGTTCTGCATTGGAACGTTCCTGTGAGACAGGGAAGTTATGGAGGCGTACAGGTTCAGGGCATATTTGTGTGGAGTTCTGCATTGGTACGTTCCAGTGAGACAGGGTGGTTATGGAGGGGTACAGGTTCAGGGCATATCTGTGTGGTGTTCTGCAATGGTACGTTCCAGTCAGACAGGGAGGTTATGCAGGGTACAGGTTCAGGGCATATTTGAGTGGATTTCGGCATTGGTGCGTTCCAGTGAGACAGGGAGGTTATGGACGGGTACAGGTTCAGGGCATATTTGTGTGGAATTCTGCATTGGTACGTTCCAGTGAGACAGGGAGGTTATGGAGAGTACAGGTTCAGGGCATATTTGTGTGGAGTTCTGCGTTGGTTCTTTCCAGTGTGACTTGGATGTTATGGAGGTGTACAGGTTCAGGGCATATTTGTTTGGAGTTCTGCATTGTTACGTTCCAGTGAGACAGGGAAATTATGGAGGATACAGGTTCAAGGCATATTTGTGTGTAGTTCTGCAGTCGGACGTTCCAGTGAGACATGAGGTTATGGACGGGTACAGGTTCAGGGCACATTTGTGTGGACTTCTGCATTGGTACGTTCTAGTGAGACAGGGAGGTTTTGGAGGGGTACAGGTTATGGGCATATTTGTTTGGAGTTCTGCATTGGTACGTTCCAGTGTGACTGGGAGGTTATGGAGGGTACACGTTCAGGGCATATTAGAGTGGAGTTCTGCATTGGTACGTTCCAGTGAGACAGGGAGGTTATGGAGGGTACAGGTTCAGGGCAAATTTGAGTGTAGTTCTGCATTGGTACGTTCCAGTGTGACAGGGAGGTTATGGAGGTTACAGGTTCAGGGCATATTTTTGTGAAGTTCTGCAGTGGTACGTTCCAGTGAGACAGGGAGGTAATGGTGGAGTACAGGTTCAGGGCATATCTTTGTGGATTTCTGCATTGGTACGTTCCAGTGAGACAGGGAGGTTATGGAGGGGTACAGGTTCAGGGCATATTTGTGTGGAGTTCTGCAGTGGTACGTTCCAGTGAGACAGGGAGTTTAAGGTGGAGTACAGGTTCAGGGCATATTTGTGTGGATTTCTGCATTGGTACGTTCCAGTGAGACAGGGAGGTTATGGAGGGGTACAGGTTCAGGGCATATTTGTGTGGAGTTCTGCAATGGTACGTTCCAGTGAGACAGGGAGGTTATGGAGGGGAACAGGTTCAGGGTATATTTGTGTGGAGTTCTGCGTTGGTACGTTCCAGGGTAACTGGGAGGTTATGGAGGGGTACAGGTTCAGGGCATATTTGTTTGGAGTTCTTCATTGGTACATTCCAGTGAGACAGGGAAGTTATGGAGGGTACAGGTTCAGGCCATATTTGTGTGGAGTTCTGCAGTGGGACGTTCCAGTGAGACATGAAGTTATGGACGGGTATAGGTTCAGGGCACATTTGTGTGGATTTCTGCATTGGTAAGTTCCAGTGAGACAGGGAGGTTATGGAGGGGTACAGGTTCAGGGCATATTTGTGTGGAGCTCTGCATTGGTACGTTCCAGTGTGACAGGGAGGTTATGGAGGGGTACAGGTTCAGGGCAAATTTGTGTGTAGTTCTGCAGTGGGACGTTCCAGTGAGACATGAGGTTATGGACGGGTACAGGTTCAGGGCACATTTGTGTGGACTTCTGCATTGGTACGTTCCAGTGAGACCGGGAGGTTATGGAGGGGTACAGGTTCAGGGTATATTTGTGTAGAGTTCTGCATTGGTACGTTCCAGTGAGACAGGGAGGTTATGGAGGGTTACAGGTTCAGGGCAAATTTGTGTGTAGTTCTGCATTGGTACGTTCCATTGAGACAGGGCGGTTATGGAGGGTACAGGTTCACCGCATATTTGTCTGGAGTTCTGCATTGGTACGTTCCAGTGAGACAGGGTGGTTATGGACGGGTACAGCTTCAGGGCATATTTGTGTGGAGTTTTGCATTGGTACTTTCCAGTGAGACAGGGAGGTTATGCAGGGTACAGGTTCATGGCAGATTTGTGTGGAGCTCTGCAGTGGGACGTTCCCGTGAGATAGGGAGGTTATGGAGAGGTACAGGTTCAGGGCATATTTTTGAGGAGTTCTGCATTGGTACGTTCCAGTGAGACAGGGAGGTTTTGGAGGGGTACAGGTTCAGGGCATATTTGTGTGGTGTTCTGCAATGGTTCGTTCCAGTGAGACAGGGAGGTTATGCACGGTACAGGTTCAGGGCATATTTGTGTGGAGTTCTGCATTGGTATGTTCCAGTGAGACAAGGAGGTTATGGGCGGGTACAGGTTCCAGGCACATTTGTGTGGAATTCTGCATTGGTACGTTCCAGTGAGACAGGGAGGTTATGGAGGGTACAGGTTCAGGGCATATTTGTGTGGAATCCTGCATTGGTACGTTCCAGTGAGACAGGGAGGTTTTGGAGGGGTACAGGTTAAGGGCATATTTGTTTGGAGTTCTGCATTGGTACGTTCCAGTGTGACTGGGAGGTTATGGAGGGTACACGTTCAGGGCATATTTTTGTGGAGTTCTGCATTGGTACGTTCCAGTGAGACAGGGAGGTTATGGAGGGTACACGTTCAGGGCAAATTTGAGTGTAGTTCTGCATTGGTACGTTCCAGTGAGACAGGGAGGTTATGGAGGTTACAGGTTCAGGGCATATTTGTGTGGAGTTCTGCATTGGTACGTTCCAGTGAGACAGGGAGTTTATGGAGGGTACAGGTTCAGGGCATATTTGTGTGGAGTTCTGCAATGCTACGTTCCAGTCAGACATGAGGTTATGGACGGGTACAGGTTCAGGGCACATTTGTGTGGACTTCTGCATTGGTACGTTCCAGTGAGACCGGGAGGTTATGGAGGGGTACAGGTTCAGGGCATATTTGTGTGGAGTTCTGCATTGGTACGTTCCAGTGAGACAGGGAGGTTATGGAGTGTACAGGTTCACTGCATATTTGTCTGGAGTTCTGCAGTGGTACGTTCCAGTGAGACAGGGAGGTTACGGACGGGTACAGCTTTAGGGCATATTTGTGTGGAGTTCTGCATTGGTACTTTCCAGTGAGACAGGGAGGTTATGGAGGATACAGGTTCATGGCAGATTTGTGTGGAGTTCTGCAGTGGGACGTTCCCGTGAGACAGGGAGGTTATGGAGAGGTACAGGTTCAGGGCATATTTTTGAGGAGTTCTGCATTGGTACTTTCCAGTGGGACAGGGAGGTTATGGAGGGTACCGGTTCATGGCATATTTGTGTGGAATTCTGCAGTGGGATGTTCCAGTGAGACAGGGAGATTATGGACGTGTACAGGTTCAGGGCCTGTTTGTGTGGAATTCTGCATTGGTACGTTCCAGTGAGACAGGGAGGATATGGGCGGGTACAGGTTCCAGGCATATTTGTGTGGAATTCTGCATTGGTACGTTCCAGTGAGACAGGGAGGTTATGGAGGGTACAGGTTCAGGGCATATTTGTGTGGAATCCTGCATTGGTACGTTCCAGTGAGACAGGGAGGTTATGGAGGGTACAGGTTCAGGGCAAATTTGAGTGTAGTTCTGCATTGGTACGTTCCAGTGAGACAGGGACGTTATGGAGGTTACAGGTTCAGGGCATATTTGTGTGGGTTCTGCAGTGGTACGTTCCAGTGAGACAGGGTGGTTATGGTGGAGTACAGGTTCAGGGCATATTTTTGTGGATTTATGCATTGGTACGTTCCAGTGAGACAGGGAGGTTATGGAGGGTACAGGTTCATGGCAAATTTGTGTGGAGTTCTGCAGTGGGACGTTCCAGTGAGACAGGGAGGTTATGGACGGGTACAGGTTCAGGGCATATTTGTGTGGTGTTCTGCATTGGAACGTTCCTGTGAGACAGGGAAGTTATGGAGGCGTACAGGTTCAGGGCATATTTGTGTGGAGTTCTGCATTGGTACGTTCCAGTGAGACAGGGTGGTTATGGAGGGGTACAGGTTCAGGGCATATCTGTGTGGTGTTCTGCAATGGTACGTTCCAGTCAGACAGGGAGGTTATGCAGGGTACAGGTTCAGGGCATATTTGAGTGGATTTCGGCATTGGTGCGTTCCAGTGAGACAGGGAGGTTATGGAGAGTACAGGTTCAGGGCATATTTGTGTGGAGTTCTGCGTTGGTTCTTTCCAGTGTGACTTGGATGTTATGGAGGTGTACAGGTTCAGGGCATATTTGTTTGGAGTTCTGCATTGTTACGTTCCAGTGAGACAGGGAAATTATGGAGGATACAGGTTCAAGGCATATTTGTGTGTAGTTCTGCAGTCGGACGTTCCAGTGAGACATGAGGTTATGGACGGGTACAGGTTCAGGGCACATTTGTGTGGACTTCTGCATTGGTACGTTCTAGTGAGACCGGGAGGTTATGGAGGGGTACAGGTTCAGGGCATATTTGTGTGGAGTTCTGCATTGGTACGTTCCAGTGTGACTGGGAGGTTATGGAGGGTACACGTTCAGGGCATATTAGAGTGGAGTTCGGCATTGGTACGTTCCAGTGAGACAGGGAGGTTATGGAGGGTACGGGTTCAGGGCAAATTTGAGTGTAGTTCTGCATTGGTACGTTCCAGTGTGACAGGGAGGTTATGGAGGTTACAGGTTCAGGGCATATTTGTGTGGAATCCTGCATTGGTACGTTCTAGTGAGACCGGGAGGTTATGGAGGGGTACAGGTTCAGGGCATATTTGTGTGGACTTCTGCATTGGTACGTTCTAGTGAGACCGGGAGGTTATGGAGGGGTACAGGTTCAGGGCACATTTGTGTGGACTTCTGCATTGGTACGTTCTAGTGAGACCGGGAGGTTATGGAGGGGTACAGGTTCAGGGCATATTTGTGTGGAGTTCTGCATTGGTACGTTCCATTGAGACAGGGAGGTTATGGACGGTACAGGTTAAGGGCATATTTGTTTGGAGTTCTGCATTGGTACGTTCCAGTGTGACTGGGAGGTTATGGAGGGTACACGTTCAGGGCATATTAGAGTGGAGTTCTGCATTGGTACGTTCCAGTGAGACAGGGAGGTTATGGAGGGTACAGGTTTTGGGCAAATTTGAGTGTAGTTCTGCATTGGTACGTTCCAGTGTGACAGGGAGGTTATGGAGGTTACAGGTTCAGGGCATATTTGTGTGGAGTTCTGCAGTGGTACTTTCCAGTGAGACAGGGAGGTTAAGGTGGAGTACAGGTTCAGGGCATATTTGTGTGGATTTCTGCATTGGTACGTTCCAGTGAGACAGGGAGGTTATGGAGGGGTACAGGTTCAGGGCATATTTGTGTGGAGTTCTGCAATGGTACGTTCCAGTGAGACAGGGAGGTTATGGAGGGGTACAGGTTCAGGGTATATTTGTGTGGAGTTCTGCGTTGGTACGATCCAGGGTAACTGGGAGGTTATGGAGGGGTACAGGTTCAGGGCATATTTGTTTGGAGTTCTTCATTGGTACATTCCAGTGAGACAGGGACGTTATGGAGGGTACAGGTTCAGGGCATATTTGTGTGGAGTTCTGCAGTGGGACGTTCCAGTGAGACATGAGGTTATGGACGGGTATAGGTTCAGGTCACATTTGTGTGGATTTCTGCATTGGTAAGTTCCAGTGAGACAGGGAGGTTATGGAGGGGTACAGGTTCAGGGCATATTTGTGTGGAGCTCTGCATTGGTACGTTCCAGTGTGACAGGGAGGTTATGGAGGGGTACAGGTTCAGGGCAAATTTGTGTGTAGTTCTGCAGTGGGTCGTTCCAGTCAGACATGAGGTTATGGACGGGTACAGGTTCAGGGCACATTTGTGTGGACTTCTGCATTGGTACGTTCCAGTGAGACCGGGAGGTTATGGAGGGGTACAGGTTCAGGGCATATTTGTGTGGAGTTCTGCATTGGTACGTTCCAGTGAGACAGGGAGGTTATGGAGTGTACAGGTTCACTGCATATTTGTCTGGAGTTCTGCAGTGGTACGTTCCAGTGAGACAGGGAGGTTACGGACGGGTACAGCTTTAGGGCATATTTGTGTGGAGTTCTGCATTGGTACTTTCCAGTGAGACAGGGAGCTTATGGAGGATACAGGTTCATGGCAGATTTGTGTGGAGTTCTGCAGTGGGACGTTCCCGTGAGACAGGGAGGTTATGGAGAGGTACAGGTTCAGGGCATATTTTTGAGGAGTTCTGCATTGGTACTTTCCAGTGGGACAGGGAGGTTATGGAGGGTACCGGTTCATGGCATATTTGTGTGGAATTCTGCAGTGGGATGTTCCAGTGAGACAGGGAGATTATGGACGTGTACAGGTTCAGGGCCTATTTGTGTGGAATTCTGCATTGGTACGTTCCAGTGAGACAGGGAGGTTATGGAGGGGTACAGGTTCAGGGCATATTTGTTTGGAGTTCTTCATTGGTACATTCCAGTGAGACAGGGACGTTATGGAGGGTACAGGTTCAGGGCATATTTGTGTGGAGTTCTGCAGTGGGACGTTCCAGTGAGACATGAGGTTATGGACGGGTATAGGTTCAGGTCACATTTGTGTGGATTTCTGCATTGGTAAGTTCCAGTGAGACAGGGAGGTTATGGAGGGGTACAGGTTCAGGGCATATTTGTGTGGAGCTCTGCATTGGTACGTTCCAGTGTGACAGGGAGGTTATGGAGGGGTACAGGTTCAGGGCATATTTGTGTGGAATCCTGCATTGGTACGTTCCAGTGAGACAGGGAGGTTATGGAGGGTACAGGTTCAGGGCAAATTTGAGTGTAGTTCTGCATTGGTACGTTCCAGTGAGACAGGGAGGTTATGGAGGTTACAGGTTCAGGGCATATTTGTGTGGGTTCTGCAGTGGTACGTTCCAGTGAGACAGGGTGGTTATGGTGGAGTACAGGTTCAGGGCATATTTGAGTGGATTTCGGCATTGGTGCGTTCCAGTGAGACAGGGAGGTTATGGACGGGTACAGGTTCAGGGCATATTTGTGTGGAATTCTGCATTGGTACGTTCCAGTGAGACAGGGAGGTTATGGAGAGTACAGGTTCAGGGCATATTTGTGTGGAGTTCTGCGTTGGTTCTTTCCAGTGTGACTTGGATGTTATGGAGGTGTACAGGTTCAGGGCATATTTGTTTGGAGTTCTGCATTGTTACGTTCCAGTGAGACAGGGAAATTATGGAGGATACAGGTTCAAGGCATATTTGTGTGTAGTTCTGCAGTCGGACGTTCCAGTGAGACATGAGGTTATGGACGGGTACAGGTTCAGGGCACATTTGTGTGGACTTCTGCATTGGTACGTTCTAGTGAGACAGGGAGGTTTTGGAGGGGTACAGGTTATGGGCATATTTGTTTGGAGTTCTGCATTGGTACGTTCCAGTGTGACTGGGAGGTTATGGAGGGTACACGTTCAGGGCATATTAGAGTGGAGTTCTGCATTGGTACGTTCCAGTGAGACAGGGAGGTTATGGAGGGTACAGGTTCAGGGCAAATTTGAGTGTAGTTCTGCATTGGTACGTTCCAGTGTGACAGGGAGGTTATGGAGGTTACAGGTTCAGGGCATATTTTTGTGAAGTTCTGCAGTGGTACGTTCCAGTGAGACAGGGAGGTAATGGTGGAGTACAGGTTCAGGGCATATCTTTGTGGATTTCTGCATTGGTACGTTCCAGTGAGACAGGGAGGTTATGGAGGGGTACAGGTTCAGGGCATATTTGTGTGGAGTTCTGCAGTGGTACGTTCCAGTGAGACAGGGAGTTTAAGGTGGAGTACAGGTTCAGGGCATATTTGTGTGGATTTCTGCATTGGTACGTTCCAGTGAGACAGGGAGGTTATGGAGGGGTACAGGTTCAGGGCATATTTGTGTGGAGTTCTGCAATGGTACGTTCCAGTGAGACAGGGAGGTTATGGAGGGGAACAGGTTTAGGGTATATTTGTGTGGAGTTCTGCGTTGGTACGTTCCAGGGTAACTGGGAGGTTATGGAGGGGTACAGGTTCAGGGCATATTTGTTTGGAGTTCTTCATTGGTACATTCCAGTGAGACAGGGAAGTTATGGAGGGTACAGGTTCAGGCCATATTTGTGTGGAGTTCTGCAGTGGGACGTTCCAGTGAGACATGAAGTTATGGACGGGTATAGGTTCAGGGCACATTTGTGTGGATTTCTGCATTGGTAAGTTCCAGTGAGACAGGGAGGTTATGGAGGGGTACAGGTTCAGGGCATATTTGTGTGGAGCTCTGCATTGGTACGTTCCAGTGTGACAGGGAGGTTATGGAGGGGTACAGGTTCAGGGCAAATTTGTGTGTAGTTCTGCAGTGGGACGTTCCAGTGAGACATGAGGTTATGGACGGGTACAGGTTCAGGGCACATTTGTGTGGACTTCTGCATTGGTACGTTCCAGTGAGACCGGGAGGTTATGGAGGGGTACAGGTTCAGGGTATATTTGTGTAGAGTTCTGCATTGGTACGTTCCAGTGAGACAGGGAGGTTATGGAGGGTTACAGGTTCAGGGCAAATTTGTGTGTAGTTCTGCAGTGGTACGTTCCAGTGAGACAGGGAGGTTATGGACGGGTACAGGTTCAGGGCATATTTGTGTGGAGTTCTGCAATGGTACGTTCCAGTGAGACAGTGTGGTTATGGAGGGTACAGTTTCAGCGCATATTTGTGTGGAGTTCTGCATTGGGTCGTTCCAGTGACACAGGGAGGTTATCGAAGGGTACAGGTACAGGGCATATTTGTGTGGAGTTCTGCTTTGGTACTTTACAGTGGGACAGGGAGGTAATGGAGGGAACCGGTTCATGGCATATTTCTGTGGAATTCTGCAGTGGGACGTTCCAGTGAGACAGGGAGTTTATGGACGTGTACAAGTTCAGGGCATATTTGTGTGGAATTCTGCATTGGTACGTTCCAGTGAGACAGGGAGGTTATGCACGGTACAGAATCAGGGCATATTTGAGTGGAGTTCTGTAATGGATCGTTCCAGTGAGACAGGGAGGTTATGCACGGTACAGAATCAGGGCATATTTGAGTGGAGTTCGGCATTGGTGCGTTCCAGTGAGACAGGGAGGTTATGGAGGGGTACAGGTTAAGGGATATTTCTGTGAATTTCTGCTTTGTTACGTTCCAGTGAGACAGGGAGGTTATGGAGGGGTACAGGTTCAGGGCATATTTCTGTGGAGTTCTGCAGAGGTACGTTCCAGTGAGACAGGGAGATTATGGAGGGGTACAGGTTCAGGGCAAATTTGTGTGGAGTTCTGCATTGGTACGTTCCAGTGAGACAAGGAGGTTATGGGCGGGTACAGGTTCAGGGCATATTTGTGTGCAATTCTGCATTGATACGTTCCAGTGCGACAGGGAGGTTATGGAGGGTACAGGTTCAGGGCATATTTTTGTGGAGTTCTGCATTGGTACGTTCCATTGAGACCGGGAGGTTTTGCAGGGGTACAGGTTCAGGGTATATTTGTTTGGAGTTCTGCGTTGGTACGTTCCAGTGTGACTGGGAGGTTATGGAGGGTACACGTTCAGGGCATATTTGTGTGGAGTTCTGCCGTGGGACGTTCCAGTGAGACAGGGAGGTTATGGACGGGTACAGGTTCAGGGCATATTTGTGTGGAGTTCTGCATTGGTACGTTCCTGTGAGACAGGGAGGTTATGGAGGGGTACAGGTTCAGGGCACATTTGTGTGGAGTTCTGCATTGGTACGTTCCAGTGAGACAGGGAGGTTATGGAGGGTACAGGATCAGGGCAAATTTGAGTGTAGTTCTGCATTGGTACGTTACAGTGAGACAGGGAGGTTATGGAGGGTACAGGTTCAGGGCAAATTTGAGTGTAGTTCTGCATTGGTACGTTCCAGTGAGACAGGGAGGTTATGGAGGGTACAGGATCAGGGCATATTTGTGTGGAGTTCTGCAGTGGTACGTTCCAGTGCGTCAGGGAGGTTATGGTGGAGTACAGGTTCAGGGCATATTTTTGTGGATTTCTGCATTGGTACGTTCCAGTGAGACAGGGAGGTTATGGAGGGGTACAGGTTCAGGGCATATTTGGTTGGAGATCTGCTGTGGTACGTTCCATTGAGACAGTGAGGTTAAGTAGGAGTACAGGTTCAGGGCATATTTGTGTGGATTTCTGCATTGGTACGTTCCAGTGAGACAGGGAGGTTATGGACGGTACAGGTTCAGGGCATATTTGTGTGGAATCCTGCATTGGTACGTTCCAGTGAGACAGGGAGGTTTTGGAGGGGTACAGGTTAAGGGCTTATTTGTTTGGAGTTCTGAATTGGTACGTTCCAGTGTGACTGGGAGGTTATGGAGGGTACACGTTGAGGGCCTATTAGAGTGGAGTTCTGCATTGGTACATTCCAGTGAGACAGGGAGGTTATGGAGGGTACAGGTTCAGGGCAAATTTGAGTGTAGTTCTGCATTGGTACGTTCCAGTGTGACAGGGAGGTTATGGAGGTTACAGGTTCAGGGCATATTTTTGTGGAGTTCTGCAGTGGTACGTTCCAGTGAGACTGGGAGGTAATGGTGGATTACAGGTTCAGGGCATATCTTTGTGGATTTCTGCATTGGTACGTTCCAGTGAGACAGGGAGGTTATGGAGGGGTACAGGTTCAGGGCATATTTTTGTGGAGTTCTGCAGTGGTACGTTCCAGTGAGACAGGGAGGTTAAGGTGGAGTACAGGTTCAGGGCATATTTGTGTGGATTTCTGCATTGGTACGTTCCAGTGAGACAGGGAGGTTATGGAGGGGTACAGGTTCAGGGCATATTTGTCTGGAGTTCTGCAATGGTACGTTCCAGTGAGACAGGGAGGTTATGGAGGGGTACAGGTTCAGGGTATATTTGTGTGGAGTTCTGCGTTGGTACGTTCCAGGGTAACTGGGAGTTTATGTAGGGGTACAGGTTCAGGGCATATTTGATTGGAGTTCTTCATTGGTACATTCCAGTGAGACAGGGAAGTTATGGAGGGTAAAAGGTTCAGGCCATATTTGTGTGGAGTTCTGCAGTGGGACGTTCCAGTGAGACATGAGGTTATGGACGGGTATAGGTTCAGGGCACATTTGTGTGGATTTCTGCATTGGTAAGTTCCAGTGAGACAGGGAGGTTATGGAGGGGTACAGGTTCAGGGCATATTTGTGTGGAGCTCTGCATTGGTACGTTCCAGTGTGACAGGGAGGTTATGGAGGGGTACAGGTTCAGGGCAAATTTGTGTGTAGTTCTGCAGTGGGACGTTCCAGTGAGACATGAGGTTATGGACGGGTACAGGTTCAGGGCACATTTGTGTGGACTTCTGCATTGGTACGTTCCAGTGAGACAGGGAGGTTATGGAGGGTACAGGTTCAGGGCAAATTTGAGTGTAGTTCTGCATTGGTACGTTCCAGTGAGACAGGAAGGTTATGGAGGGTACAGGATCAGGGCATATTTGTGTGGAGTTCTGCAGTGGTACGTTCCAGTGAGACAGGGAGGTTATGGAGGGTACAGGTTCAGGGCAAATTTGAGTGTAGTTCTGCATTGGTACGTTCCAGTGAGACAGGAAGGTTATGGAGGGTACAGGATCAGGGCATATTTGTGTGGAGTTCTGCAGTGGTACGTTCCAGTGAGACAGGGAGGTTATGGTGGAGTACAGGTTCAGGGCATATTTTTGTGGATTTTTGCATTGGTACGTTCCACTGAGACAGGGAGGTTATGGAGGGGTACAGGTTCAGGGCAAATTTTTGTGGAGTTCTGCATTGGTACATTCCAGTGAGACAAGGAGGTTCTGGGTGGGTACAGGTTCAGGGCATATTTGTGTGGAATTCTGCATTGGTTCGTTCCAGTGAGACAGGGATGTTATGGAGGGTACAGGTAAAGGGCATATTTGTGTGGAGTGCTGCATTGGTACGTTCCAGTGAGACAGGGAGTTTATGGAGGGTACAAGTTCAGGGCATATTTGTGTGGTGTTCTGCATTGGTACGTTCCAGTGAGACAGGGAGGTTATGGATGGGTACAGGTTCAGGGCATATTTGTGTGGAGTTCTGCATTGGTACTTTCCAGTGGGACAGGGAGGTTATGGAGGGTACCGGTTCATGGCATATTTGTGTGGATTTCTGCAATGGGACGTTCCAGTGAGACAGGGAGTTTATGGACGTGTACAGGTTCAGGGCCTATTTGTTTGGAATTCTGCATTGGTACGTTCCAGTGAGACAGGGAGGTTTTGGAGGTGTACAGGTTCAGGGCATATTTGTGTGGAATCCTGCATTGGCACGTTCCAGTGAGACATGGAGGTTTTGGAGGGGTACAGGTTAAGGGCATATATGTTTGGAGTTCTGCATTGGTACGTTCCTGTGTGACTGGGAGGTTATGGAGGGTACACGTTCAGGGCATATTTGTGTGGAGTTCTGCATTGGTACGTTCCAGTGAGACAGGGAGGTTATGGAGGGTACAGGTTCAGGGCATATTTGTGTGGAGTTCTGCAGTGGTACGTTCCAGTGAGACAGGGTGGTTATGGTGGAGTACAGGTTCAGGATATATTTTTGTGGATTTCTGCATTGGTACGTTCCAGTGAGACAGGGAGGTTATGGAGGGGTACAGGTTCAGGGCATATTTGTGTGGAGCTCTGCAGTGGTACGTTCCAGTGAGACAGGGAGGTTAAGGTGGAGTACAGGTTCAGGGCATATTTGTGTGGAGTTCTGCAGTGGTACGTTCCAGTGAGACAGGGAGGTTATGGAGGGTACAGCTTCAGGGCAAATTTGAGTGTAGTTCTGCATTGGTACGTTCCAGTGAGACAGGGAGGTTATGGAGGGTACAGGTTCAGGGCATATTTGTGTGGAGTTCTGCGTTGGTTCGTTCCAGTGTGACTTGGATGTTATGGATGTGAACAGGTTCAGGGCATATTTGTTTGGAGTTCTGCATTGGTACTTTCCAGTGAGACAGGGAAATTATGGAGGATACAGGTTCAAGGCATATTTGTGTGGAGTTCTGCATTGGTACGTTCCATTGAGACAGGGAGGTTATGGAGGGGTACAGGTTCAGGGCATATTTGTGTGGAGCTCTGCAGTGGTACGTTCCAGTGAGACAGGGAGGTTATGGAGGGGTACAGGTTCAGGGTATATTTGTGTGGAGTTCTGCGTTGGTACGATCCAGGGTAACTGGGAGGTTATGGAGTGGTACAGGTTCAGGGCATATTTGTTTGGAGTTCTTCATTGGTACATTCCAGTGAGACAGGGACGTTATGGAGGGTACAGGTTCAGGGCATATTTGTGTGGAGTTCTGCAGTGGGACGTTCCAGTGAGACATGAGGTTATGGACGGGTATAGGTTCAGGTCACATTTGTGTGGATTTCTGCTTTGGTAAGTTCCAGTGAGACAGGGAGGTTATGGAGGGGTACAGGTTCAGGGCATATTTGTGTGGAGCTCTGCATTGGTACGTTCCAGTGTGACAGGGAGGTTATGGAGGGGTACAGGTTCAGGGCAAATTTGTGTGTAGTTCTGCAGTGGGACGTTCCAGTCAGACATGAGGTTATGGACGGGTACAGGTTCAGGGCACATTTGTGTGGACTTCTGCATTGGTACGTTCCAGTGAGACCGGGAGGTTATGGAGGGGTACAGGTTCAGGGCATATTTGTGTGGAGTTCTGCATTGGTACGTTCCAGTGAGACAGGGAGGTTATGGAGTGTACAGGTTCACTGCATATTTGTGTGGAGTTCTGCAGTGGGACGTTCCCGTGAGACAGGGAGGTTATGGAGAGGTACAGGTTCAGGGCATATTTTTGAGGAGTTCTGCATTGGTACTTTCCAGTGGGACAGGGAGGTTATGGAGGGTACCGGTTCATGGCATATTTGTGTGGAATTCTGCAGTGGGATGTTCCAGTGAGACAGGGAGATTATGGACGTGTACAGGTTCAGGGCCTATTTGTGTGGAATTCTGCATTGGTACGTTCCAGTGAGACAGGGAGGTTATGGAGGTTACAGGTTCAGGGCATATTTGTGTGGGTTCTGCAGTGGTACGTTCCAGTGAGACAGGGTGGTTATGGTGGAGTACAGGTTCAGGGCATATTTTTGTGGATTTATGCATTGGTACGTTCCTGTGAGACAGGGAGGTTATGGAGGGTACAGGTTCATGGCAAATTTGTGTGGAGTTCTGCAGTGGGACGTTCCAGTGAGACAGGGAGGTTATGGACGGGTACATGTTCAGGGCATATTTGTGTGGAGTTCTGCATTGGAACGTTCCTGTGAGACAGGGAAGTTATGGAGGCGTACAGGTTCAGGGCATATTTGTGTGGAGTTCTGCATTGGTACGTTCCAGTGAGACAGGGTGGTTATGGAGGGGTACAGGTTCAGGGCATATCTGTGTGGTGTTCTGCAATGGTACGTTCCAGTCAGACAGGGAGGTTATGCAGGGTACAGGTTCAGGGCATATTTGAGTGGATTTCGGCATTGGTGCGTTCCAGTGAGACAGGGAGGTTATGGACGGGTACAGGTTCAGGGCATATTTGTGTGGAATTCTGCATTGGTACGTTCCAGTGAGACAGGGAGGTTATGGAGAGTACAGGTTCAGGGCATATTTGTGTGGAGTTCTGCGTTGGTTCTTTCCAGTGTGACTTGGATGTTATGGAGGTGTACAGGTTCAGGGCATATTTGTTTGGAGTTCTGCATTGTTACGTTCCAGTGAGACAGGGAAATTATGGAGGATACAGGTTCAAGGCATATTTGTGTGTAGTTCTGCAGTCGGACGTTCCAGTGAGACATGAGGTTATGGACGGGTACAGGTTCAGGGCACATTTGTGTGGACTTCTGCATTGGTACGTTCTAGTGAGACCGGGAGGTTATGGAGGGGTACAGGTTCAGGGCATATTTGTGTGGAGTTCTGCATTGGTACGTTCCATTGAGACAGGGAGGTTATGGACGGTACAGGTTCAGGGCATATTTGTGTGGAATCCTGCATTGGTACGTTCCAGTGAGACAGGGAGGTTTTGGATGGGTACAGGTTCAGGGCATATTTGTGTGGAGTTCTGCATTGGTACGTTCCAGTGAGACAGGGAGGTTTTGGATGGGTACAGGTTAAGGGCATATTTGTTTGGAGTTCTGCATTGGTACGTTCCAGTGTGACTGGGAGGTTATGGAGGGTACACGTTCAGGGCATATTAGAGTGGAGTTCTGCATTGGTACGTTCCAGTGAGACAGGAAGGTTATGGAGGGTACAGGTTCAGGGCAAATTTGAGTGTAGTTCTGCATTGGTACGTTCCAGTGTGACAGGGAGGTTATGGAGGTTACAGGTTCAGGGCATATTTGTGTGGAGTTCTGCAGTGGTACATTCCAGTGAGACAGGGAGGTTAAGGTGGAGTACAGGTTCAGGGCATATTTGTGTGGAGTTCTGCAATGGTACGTTCCAGTGAGACAGGGAGGTTATGGAGGGGTACAGGATCAGGGTATATTTGTGTGGAGTTCTGCGTTGGTACGATCCAGGGTAACTGGGAGGTTATGGAGGGGTACAGGTTCAGGGCATATTTGTTTGGAGTTCTTCATTGGTACATTCCAGTGAGACAGGGACGTTATGGAGGGTACAGGTTCAGGGCATATTTGTGTGGAGTTCTGCAGTGGGACGTTCCAGTGAGACATGAGGTTATGGACGGGTATAGGTTCAGGTCACATTTGTGTGGATATCTGCATTGGTAAGTTCCAGTGAGACAGGGAGGTTATGGAGGGGTACAGGTTCAGGGCATATTTGTGTGGAGCTCTGCATTGGTACGTTCCAGTGTGACAGGGAGGTTATGGAGGGGTACAGGTTCAGGGCAAATTTGTGTGTAGTTCTGCAGTGGGACGTTCCAGTCAGACATGAGGTTATGGACGGGTACAGGTTCAGGGCACATTTGTGTGGACTTCTGCATTGGTACGTTCCAGTGAGACCGGGAGGTTATGGAGGGGTACAGGTTCAGGGCATATTTGTGTGGAGTTCTGCATTGGTACGTTCCAGTGAGACAGGGAGGTTATGGAGTGTACAGGTTCACTGCATATTTGTCTGGAGTTCTGCAGTGGTACGTTCCAGTGAGACAGGGAGGTTACGGACGGGTACAGCTTTAGGGCATATTTGTGTGGAGTTCTGCATTGGTACTTTCCAGTGAGACAGGGAGGTTATGGAGGATACAGGTTCATGGCAGATTTGTGTGGAGTTCTGCAGTGGGACGTTCCCGTGAGACAGGGAGGTTATGGAGAGGTACAGGTTCAGGGCATATTTTTGAGGAGTTCTGCATTGGTACTTTCCAGTGGGACAGGGAGGTTATGGAGGGTACCGGTTCATGGCATATTTGTGTGGAATTCTGCAGTGGGATGTTCCAGTGAGACAGGGAGATTATGGACGTGTACAGGTTCAGGGCCTATTTGTGTGGAATTCTGCATTGGTACGTTCCAGTGAGACAGGGAGGTTATGGGCGGGTACAGGTTCCAGGCATATTTGTGTGGAATTCTGCATTGGTACGTTCCAGTGAGACAGGGAGGTTATGGAGGGTACAGGTTCAGGGCATATTTGTGTGGAATCCTGCATTGGTACGTTCCAGTGAGACAGGGATGTTATGGAGGGTACAGGTTCAGGGCAAATTTGAGTGTAGTTCTGCATTGGTACGTTCCAGTGAGACAGGGAGGTTATAGAGGTTACAGGTTCAGGGCATATTTGTGTGGGTTCTGCAGTGGTACGTTCCAGTGAGACAGGGTGGTTATGGTGGAGTACAGGTTCAGGGCATATTTTTGTGGATTTATGCATTGGTACGTTCCAGTGAGACAGGGAGGTTATGGAGGGTACAGGTTCATGGCAAATTTGTGTGGAGTTCTGCAGTGGGAAGTTCCAGTGAGACAGGGAGGTTATGGACGGGTACAGGTTCAGGGCATATTTGTGTGGAGTTCTGCATTGGAACGTTCCTGTGAGACAGGGAAGTTATGGAGGCGTACAGGTTCAGGGCATATTTGTGTGGAGTTCTGCATTGGTACGTTCCAGTGAGACAGGGTGGTTATGGAGGGGTACAGGTTCAGGGCATATCTGTGTGGTGTTCTGCAATGGTACGTTCCAGTCAGACAGGGAGGTTATGCAGGGTACAGGTTCAGGGCATATTTGAGTGGATTGCGGCATTGGTGCGTTCCAGTGAGACAGGGAGGTTATGGACGGGTACAGGTTCAGGGCATATTTGTGTGGAATTCTGCATTGGTACGTTCCAGTGAGACAGGGAGGTTATGGAGAGTACAGGTTCAGGGCATATTTGTGTGGAGTTCTGCGTTGGTTCTTTCCAGTGTGACTTGGATGTTATGGAGGTGTACAGGTTCAGGGCATATTTGTTTGGAGTTCTGCATTGTTACGTTCCAGTGAGACAGGGAAATTATGGAGGATACAGGTTCAAGGCATATTTGTGTGTAGTTCTGCAGTCGGACGTTCCAGTGAGACATGAGGTTATGGACGGGTACAGGTTCAGGGCACATTTGTGTGGACTTCTGCATTGGTACGTTCTAGTGAGACAGGGAGGTTTTGGAGGGGTACAGGTTATGGGCATATTTGTTTGGAGTTCTGCATTGGTACGTTCCAGTGTGACTGGGAGGTTATGCAGGGTACACGTTCAGGGCATATTAGAGTGGAGTTCTGCATTGGTACGTTCCAGTGAGACAGGGAGGTTATGGAGGGTACAGGTTCAGGGCAAATTTGAGTGTAGTTCTGCATTGGTACGTTCCAGTGTGACAGGGAGGTTATGGAGGTTACAGGTTCAGGGCATATTTTTGTGAAGTTCTGCAGTGGTACGTTCCAGTGAGACAGGGAGGTAATGGTGGAGTACAGGTTCAGGGCATATCTTTGTGGATTTCTGCATTGGTACGTTCCAGTGAGACAGGGAGGTTATGGAGGGGTACAGGTTCAGGGCATATTTGTGTGGAGTTCTGCAGTGGTACGTTCCAGTGAGACAGGGAGTTTAAGGTGGAGTACAGGTTCAGGGCATATTTGTGTGGATTTCTGCATTGGTACGTTCCAGTGAGACAGGGAGGTTATGGAGGGGTACAGGTTCAGGGCATATTTGTGTGGAGTTCTGCAATGGTACGTTCCAGTGAGACAGGGAGGTTATGGAGGGGAACAGGTTCAGGGTATATTTGTGTGGAGTTCTGCGTTGGTACGTTCCAGGGTAACTGGGAGGTTATGGAGGGGTACAGGTTCAGGGCATATTTGTTTGGAGTTCTTCATTGGTACATTCCAGTGAGACAGGGAAGTTATGGAGGGTACAGGTTCAGGCCATATTTGTGTGGAGTTCTGCAGTGGGACGTTCCAGTGAGACATGAAGTTATGGACGGGTATAGGTTCAGGGCACATTTGTGTGGATTTCTGCATTGGTAAGTTCCAGTGAGACAGGGAGGTTATGGAGGGGTACAGGTTCAGGGCATATTTGTGTGGAGCTCTGCATTGGTACGTTCCAGTGTGACAGGGAGGTTATGGAGGGGTACAGGTTCAGGGCAAATTTGTGTGTAGTTCTGCAGTGGGACGTTCCAGTGAGACATGAGGTTATGGACGGGTACAGGTTCAGGGCACATTTGTGTGGACTTCTGCATTGGTACGTTCCAGTGAGACCGGGAGGTTATGGAGGGGTACAGGTTCAGGGTATATTTGTGTAGAGTTCTGCATTGGTACGTTCCAGTGAGACAGGGAGGTTATGGAGGGTTACAGGTTCAGGGCAAATTTGTGTGTAGTTCTGCATTGGTACGTTCCATTGAGACAGGGCGGTTATGGAGGGTACAGGTTCACCGCATATTTGTCTGGAGTTCTGCATTGGTACGTTCCAGTGAGACAGGGTGGTTATGGACGGGTACAGCTTCAGGGCATATTTGTGTGGAGTTTTGCATTGGTACTTTCCAGTGAGACAGGGAGGTTATGCAGGGTACAGGTTCATGGCAGATTTGTGTGGAGCTCTGCAGTGGGACGTTCCCGTGAGATAGGGAGGTTATGGAGAGGTACAGGTTCAGGGCATATTTTTGAGGAGTTCTGCATTGGTACGTTCCAGTGAGACAGGGAGGTTTTGGAGGGGTACAGGTTCAGGGCATATTTGTGTGGTGTTCTGCAATGGTTCGTTCCAGTGAGACAGGGAGGTTATGCACGGTACAGGTTCAGGGCATATTTGTGTGGAGTTCTGCATTGGTATGTTCCAGTGAGACAAGGAGGTTATGGGCGGGTACAGGTTCCAGGCACATTTGTGTGGAATTCTGCATTGGTACGTTCCAGTGAGACAGGGAGGTTATGGAGGGTACAGGTTCAGGGCATATTTGTGTGGAATCCTGCATTGGTACGTTCCAGTGAGACAGGGAGGTTTTGGAGGGGTACAGGTTAAGGGCATATTTGTTTGGAGTTCTGCATTGGTACGTTCCAGTGTGACTGGGAGGTTATGGAGGGTACACGTTCAGGGCATATTTTTGTGGAGTTCTGCATTGGTACGTTCCAGTGAGACAGGGAGGTTATGGAGGGTACACGTTCAGGGCAAATTTGAGTGTAGTTCTGCATTGGTACGTTCCAGTGAGACAGGGAGGTTATGGAGGTTACAGGTTCAGGGCATATTTGTGTGGAGTTCTGCATTGGTACGTTCCAGTGAGACAGGGAGTTTATGGAGGGTACAGGTTCAGGGCATATTTGTGTGGAGTTCTGCAATGCTACGTTCCAGTCAGACATGAGGTTATGGACGGGTACAGGTTCAGGGCACATTTGTGTGGACTTCTGCATTGGTACGTTCCAGTGAGACCGGGAGGTTATGGAGGGGTACAGGTTCAGGGCATATTTGTGTGGAGTTCTGCATTGGTACGTTCCAGTGAGACAGGGAGGTTATGGAGTGTACAGGTTCACTGCATATTTGTCTGGAGTTCTGCAGTGGTACGTTCCAGTGAGACAGGGAGGTTACGGACGGGTACAGCTTTAGGGCATATTTGTGTGGAGTTCTGCATTGGTACTTTCCAGTGAGACAGGGAGGTTATGGAGGATACAGGTTCATGGCAGATTTGTGTGGAGTTCTGCAGTGGGACGTTCCCGTGAGACAGGGAGGTTATGGAGAGGTACAGGTTCAGGGCATATTTTTGAGGAGTTCTGCATTGGTACTTTCCAGTGGGACAGGGAGGTTATGGAGGGTACCGGTTCATGGCATATTTGTGTGGAATTCTGCAGTGGGATGTTCCAGTGAGACAGGGAGATTATGGACGTGTACAGGTTCAGGGCCTGTTTGTGTGGAATTCTGCATTGGTACGTTCCAGTGAGACAGGGAGGATATGGGCGGGTACAGGTTCCAGGCATATTTGTGTGGAATTCTGCATTGGTACGTTCCAGTGAGACAGGGAGGTTATGGAGGGTACAGGTTCAGGGCATATTTGTGTGGAATCCTGCATTGGTACGTTCCAGTGAGACAGGGAGGTTATGGAGGGTACAGGTTCAGGGCAAATTTGAGTGTAGTTCTGCATTGGTACGTTCCAGTGAGACAGGGAGGTTATGGAGGTTACAGGTTCAGGGCATATTTGTGTGGGTTCTGCAGTGGTACGTTCCAGTGAGACAGGGTGGTTATGGTGGAGTACAGGTTCAGGGCATATTTTTGTGGATTTATGCATTGGTACGTTCCAGTGAGACAGGGAGGTTATGGAGGGTACAGGTTCATGGCAAATTTGTGTGGAGTTCTGCAGTGGGACGTTCCAGTGAGACAGGGAGGTTATGGACGGGTACAGGTTCAGGGCATATTTGTGTGGTGTTCTGCATTGGAACGTTCCTGTGAGACAGGGAAGTTATGGAGGCGTACAGGTTCAGGGCATATTTGTGTGGAGTTCTGCATTGGTACGTTCCAGTGAGACAGGGTGGTTATGGAGGGGTACAGGTTCAGGGCATATCTGTGTGGTGTTCTGCAATGGTACGTTCCAGTCAGACAGGGAGGTTATGCAGGGTACAGGTTCAGGGCATATTTGAGTGGATTTCGGCATTGGTGCGTTCCAGTGAGACAGGGAGGTTATGGAGAGTACAGGTTCAGGGCATATTTGTGTGGAGTTCTGCGTTGGTTCTTTCCAGTGTGACTTGGATGTTATGGAGGTGTACAGGTTCAGGGCATATTTGTTTGGAGTTCTGCATTGTTACGTTCCAGTGAGACAGGGAAATTATGGAGGATACAGGTTCAAGGCATATTTGTGTGTAGTTCTGCAGTCGGACGTTCCAGTGAGACATGAGGTTATGGACGGGTACAGGTTCAGGGCACATTTGTGTGGACTTCTGCATTGGTACGTTCTAGTGAGACCGGGAGGTTATGGAGGGGTACAGGTTCAGGGCATATTTGTGTGGAGTTCTGCATTGGTACGTTCCAGTGTGACTGGGAGGTTATGGAGGGTACACGTTCAGGGCATATTAGAGTGGAGTTCTGCATTGGTACGTTCCAGTGAGACAGGGAGGTTATGGAGGGTACGGGTTCAGGGCAAATTTGAGTGTAGTTCTGCATTGGTACGTTCCAGTGTGACAGGGAGGTTATGGAGGTTACAGGTTCAGGGCATATTTGTGTGGAATCCTGCATTGGTACGTTCTAGTGAGACCGGGAGGTTATGGAGGGGTACAGGTTCAGGGCATATTTGTGTGGACTTCTGCATTGGTACGTTCTAGTGAGACCGGGAGGTTATGGAGGGGTACAGGTTCAGGGCACATTTGTGTGGACTTCTGCATTGGTACGTTCTAGTGAGACCGGGAGGTTATGGAGGGGTACAGGTTCAGGGCATATTTGTGTGGAGTTCTGCATTGGTACGTTCCATTGAGACAGGGAGGTTATGGACGGTACAGGTTAAGGGCATATTTGTTTGGAGTTCTGCATTGGTACGTTCCAGTGTGACTGGGAGGTTATGGAGGGTACACGTTCAGGGCATATTAGAGTGGAGTTCTGCATTGGTACGTTCCAGTGAGACAGGGAGGTTATGGAGGGTACAGGTTTTGGGCAAATTTGAGTGTAGTTCTGCATTGGTACGTTCCAGTGTGACAGGGAGGTTATGGAGGTTACAGGTTCAGGGCATATTTGTGTGGAGTTCTGCAGTGGTACTTTCCAGTGAGACAGGGAGGTTAAGGTGGAGTACAGGTTCAGGGCATATTTGTGTGGATTTCTGCATTGGTACGTTCCAGTGAGACAGGGAGGTTATGGAGGGGTACAGGTTCAGGGCATATTTGTGTGGAGTTCTGCAATGGTACGTTCCAGTGAGACAGGGAGGTTATGGAGGGGTACAGGTTCAGGGTATATTTGTGTGGAGTTCTGCGTTGGTACGATCCAGGGTAACTGGGAGGTTATGGAGGGGTACAGGTTCAGGGCATATTTGTTTGGAGTTCTTCATTGGTACATTCCAGTGAGACAGGGACGTTATGGAGGGTACAGGTTCAGGGCATATTTGTGTGGAGTTCTGCAGTGGGACGTTCCAGTGAGACATGAGGTTATGGACGGGTATAGGTTCAGGTCACATTTGTGTGGATTTCTGCATTGGTAAGTTCCAGTGAGACAGGGAGGTTATGGAGGGGTACAGGTTCAGGGCATATTTGTGTGGAGCTCTGCATTGGTACGTTCCAGTGTGACAGGGAGGTTATGGAGGGGTACAGGTTCAGGGCAAATTTGTGTGTAGTTCTGCAGTGGGTCGTTCCAGTCAGACATGAGGTTATGGACGGGTACAGGTTCAGGGCACATTTGTGTGGACTTCTGCATTGGTACGTTCCAGTGAGACCGGGAGGTTATGGAGGGGTACAGGTTCAGGGCATATTTGTGTGGAGTTCTGCATTGGTACGTTCCAGTGAGACAGGGAGGTTATGGAGTGTACAGGTTCACTGCATATTTGTCTGGAGTTCTGCAGTGGTACGTTCCAGTGAGACAGGGAGGTTACGGACGGGTACAGCTTTAGGGCATATTTGTGTGGAGTTCTGCATTGGTACTTTCCAGTGAGACAGGGAGGTTATGGAGGATACAGGTTCATGGCAGATTTGTGTGGAGTTCTGCAGTGGGACGTTCCCGTGAGACAGGGAGGTTATGGAGAGGTACAGGTTCAGGGCATATTTTTGAGGAGTTCTGCATTGGTACTTTCCAGTGGGACAGGGAGGTTATGGAGGGTACCGGTTCATGGCATATTTGTGTGGAATTCTGCAGTGGGATGTTCCAGTGAGACAGGGAGATTATGGACGTGTACAGGTTCAGGGCCTATTTGTGTGGAATTCTGCATTGGTACGTTCCAGTGAGACAGGGAGGTTATGGAGGGGTACAGGTTCAGGGCATATTTGTTTGGAGTTCTTCATTGGTACATTCCAGTGAGACAGGGACGTTATGGAGGGTACAGGTTCAGGGCATATTTGTGTGGAGTTCTGCAGTGGGACGTTCCAGTGAGACATGAGGTTATGGACGGGTATAGGTTCAGGTCACATTTGTGTGGATTTCTGCATTGGTAAGTTCCAGTGAGACAGGGAGGTTATGGAGGGGTACAGGTTCAGGGCATATTTGTGTGGAGCTCTGCATTGGTACGTTCCAGTGTGACAGGGAGGTTATGGAGGGGTACAGGTTCAGGGCATATTTGTGTGGAATCCTGCATTGGTACGTTCCAGTGAGACAGGGAGGTTATGGAGGGTACAGGTTCAGGGCAAATTTGAGTGTAGTTCTGCATTGGTACGTTCCAGTGAGACAGGGAGGTTATGGAGGTTACAGGTTCAGGGCATATTTGTGTGGGTTCTGCAGTGGTACGTTCCAGTGAGACAGGGTGGTTATGGTGGAGTACAGGTTCAGGGCATATTTGAGTGGATTTCGGCATTGGTGCGTTCCAGTGAGACAGGGAGGTTATGGACGGGTACAGGTTCAGGGCATATTTGTGTGGAATTCTGCATTGGTACGTTCCAGTGAGACAGGGAGGTTATGGAGAGTACAGGTTCAGGGCATATTTGTGTGGAGTTCTGCGTTGGTTCTTTCCAGTGTGACTTGGATGTTATGGAGGTGTACAGGTTCAGGGCATATTTGTTTGGAGTTCTGCATTGTTACGTTCCAGTGAGACAGGGAAATTATGGAGGATACAGGTTCAAGGCATATTTGTGTGTAGTTCTGCAGTCGGACGTTCCAGTGAGACATGAGGTTATGGACGGGTACAGGTTCAGGGCACATTTGTGTGGACTTCTGCATTGGTACGTTCTAGTGAGACAGGGAGGTTTTGGAGGGGTACAGGTTATGGGCATATTTGTTTGGAGTTCTGCATTGGTACGTTCCAGTGTGACTGGGAGGTTATGGAGGGTACACGTTCAGGGCATATTAGAGTGGAGTTCTGCATTGGTACGTTCCAGTGAGACAGGGAGGTTATGGAGGGTACAGGTTCAGGGCAAATTTGAGTGTAGTTCTGCATTGGTACGTTCCAGTGTGACAGGGAGGTTATGGAGGTTACAGGTTCAGGGCATATTTTTGTGAAGTTCTGCAGTGGTACGTTCCAGTGAGACAGGGAGGTAATGGTGGAGTACAGGTTCAGGGCATATCTTTGTGGATTTCTGCATTGGTACGTTCCAGTGAGACAGGGAGGTTATGGAGGGGTACAGGTTCAGGGCATATTTGTGTGGAGTTCTGCAGTGGTACGTTCCAGTGAGACAGGGAGTTTAAGGTGGAGTACAGGTTCAGGGCATATTTGTGTGGATTTCTGCATTGGTACGTTCCAGTGAGACAGGGAGGTTATGGAGGGGTACAGGTTCAGGGCATATTTGTGTGGAGTTCTGCAATGGTACGTTCCAGTGAGACAGGGAGGTTATGGAGGGGAACAGGTTTAGGGTATATTTGTGTGGAGTTCTGCGTTGGTACGTTCCAGGGTAACTGGGAGGTTATGGAGGGGTACAGGTTCAGGGCATATTTGTTTGGAGTTCTTCATTGGTACATTCCAGTGAGACAGGGAAGTTATGGAGGGTACAGGTTCAGGCCATATTTGTGTGGAGTTCTGCAGTGGGACGTTCCAGTGAGACATGAAGTTATGGACGGGTATAGGTTCAGGGCACATTTGTGTGGATTTCTGCATTGGTAAGTTCCAGTGAGACAGGGAGGTTATGGAGGGGTACAGGTTCAGGGCATATTTGTGTGGAGCTCTGCATTGGTACGTTCCAGTGTGACAGGGAGGTTATGGAGGGGTACAGGTTCAGGGCAAATTTGTGTGTAGTTCTGCAGTGGGACGTTCCAGTGAGACATGAGGTTATGGACGGGTACAGGTTCAGGGCACATTTGTGTGGACTTCTGCATTGGTACGTTCCAGTGAGACCGGGAGGTTATGGAGGGGTACAGGTTCAGGGTATATATGTGTAGAGTTCTGCATTGGTACGTTCCAGTGAGACAGGGAGGTTATGGAGGGTTACAGGTTCAGGGCAAATTTGTGTGTAGTTCTGCATTGGTACGTTCCATTGAGACAGGGCGGTTATGGAGGGTACAGGTTCACCGCATATTTGTCTGGAGTTCTGCATTGGTACTTTCCAGTGAGACAGGGTGGTTATGGACGGGTACAGCTTCAGGGCATATTTGTGTGGAGTTTTGCATTGGTACTTTCCAGTGAGACAGGGAGGTTATGCAGGGTACAGGTTCATGGCAGATTTGTGTGGAGCTCTGCAGTGGGACGTTCCCGTGAGATAGGGAGGTTATGGAGAGGTACAGGTTCAGGGCATATTTTTGAGGAGTTCTGCATTGGTACGTTCCAGTGAGACAGGGAGGTTTTGGAGGGGTACAGGTTCAGGGCATATTTGTGTGGTGTTCTGCAATGGTTCGTTCCAGTGAGACAGGGAGGTTATGCACGGTACAGGTTCAGGGCATATTTGTGTGGAGTTCTGCATTGGTATGTTCCAGTGAGACAAGGAGGTTATGGGCGGGTACAGGTTCCAGGCACATTTGTGTGGAATTCTGCATTGGTACGTTCCAGTGAGACAGGGAGGTTATGGAGGGTACAGGTTCAGGGCATATTTGTGTGGAATCCTGCATTGGTACGTTCCAGTGAGACAGGGAGGTTTTGGAGGGGTACAGGTTAAGGGCATATTTGTTTGGAGTTCTGCATTGGTACGTTCCAGTGTGACTGGGAGGTTATGGAGGGTACACGTTCAGGGCATATTTTTGTGGAGTTCTGCATTGGTACGTTCCAGTGAGACAGGGAGGTTATGGAGGGTACACGTTCAGGGCAAATTTGAGTGTAGTTCTGCATTGGTACGTTCCAGTGAGACAGGGAGGTTATGGAGGTTACAGGTTCAGGGCATATTTGTGTGGAGTTCTGCATTGGTACGTTCCAGTGAGACAGGGAGTTTATGGAGGGTACAGGTTCAGGGCATATTTGTGTGGAGTTCTGCAATGCTACGTTCCAGTCAGACATGAGGTTATGGACGGGTACAGGTTCAGGGCACATTTGTGTGGACTTCTGCATTGGTACGTTCCAGTGAGACCGGGAGGTTATGGAGGGGTACAGGTTCAGGGCATATTTGTGTGGAGTTCTGCATTGGTACGTTCCAGTGAGACAGGGAGGTTATGGAGTGTACAGGTTCACTGCATATTTGTCTGGAGTTCTGCAGTGGTACGTTCCAGTGAGACAGGGAGGTTACGGACGGGTACAGCTTTAGGGCATATTTGTGTGGAGTTCTGCATTGGTACTTTCCAGTGAGACAGGGAGGTTATGGAGGATACAGGTTCATGGCAGATTTGTGTGGAGTTCTGCAGTGGGACGTTCCCGTGAGACAGGGAGGTTATGGAGAGGTACAGGTTCAGGGCATATTTTTGAGGAGTTCTGCATTGGTACTTTCCAGTGGGACAGGGAGGTTATGGAGGGTACCGGTTCATGGCATATTTGTGTGGAATTCTGCAGTGGGATGTTCCAGTGAGACAGGGAGATTATGGACGTGTACAGGTTCAGGGCCTGTTTGTGTGGAATTCTGCATTGGTACGTTCCAGTGAGACAGGGAGGATATGGGCGGGTACAGGTTCCAGGCATATTTGTGTGGAATTCTGCATTGGTACGTTCCAGTGAGACAGGGAGGTTATGGAGGGTACAGGTTCAGGGCATATTTGTGTGGAATCCTGCATTGGTACGTTCCAGTGAGACAGGGAGGTTATGGAGGGTACAGGTTCAGGGCAAATTTGAGTGTAGTTCTGCATTGGTACGTTCCAGTGAGACAGGGAGGTTATGGAGGTTACAGGTTCAGGGCATATTTGTGTGGGTTCTGCAGTGGTACGTTCCAGTGAGACAGGGTGGTTATGGTGGAGTACAGGTTCAGGGCATATTTTTGTGGATTTATGCATTGGTACGTTCCAGTGAGACAGGGAGGTTATGGAGGGTACAGGTTCATGGCAAATTTGTGTGGAGTTCTGCAGTGGGACGTTCCAGTGAGACAGGGAGGTTATGGACGGGTACAGGTTCAGGGCATATTTGTGTGGTGTTCTGCATTGGAACGTTCCTGTGAGACAGGGAAGTTATGGAGGCGTACAGGTTCAGGGCATATTTGTGTGGAGTTCTGCATTGGTACGTTCCAATGAGACAGGGTGGTTATGGAGGGGTACAGGTTCAGGGCATATCTGTGTGGTGTTCTGCAATGGTACGTTCCAGTCAGACAGGGAGGTTATGCAGGGTACAGGTTCAGGGCATATTTGAGTGGATTTCGGCATTGGTGCGTTCCAGTGAGACAGGGAGGTTATGGAGAGTACAGGTTCAGGGCATATTTGTGTGGAGTTCTGCGTTGGTTCTTTCCAGTGTGACTTGGATGTTATGGAGGTGTACAGGTTCAGGGCATATTTGTTTGGAGTTCTGCATTGTTACGTTCCAGTGAGACAGGGAAATTATGGAGGATACAGGTTCAAGGCATATTTGTGTGTAGTTCTGCAGTCGGACGTTCCAGTGAGACATGAGGTTATGGACGGGTACAGGTTCAGGGCACATTTGTGTGGACTTCTGCATTGGTACGTTCTAGTGAGACCGGGAGGTTATGGAGGGGTACAGGTTCAGGGCATATTTGTGTGGAGTTCTGCATTGGTACGTTCCAGTGTGACTGGGAGGTTATGGAGGGTACACGTTCAGGGCATATTAGAGTGGAGTTCTGCATTGGTACGTTCCAGTGAGACAGGGAGGTTATGGAGGGTACGGGTTCAGGGCAAATTTGAGTGTAGTTCTGCATTGGTACGTTCCAGTGTGACAGGGAGGTTATGGAGGTTACAGGTTCAGGGCATATTTGTGTGGAATCCTGCATTGGTACGTTCTAGTGAGACCGGGAGGTTATGGAGGGGTACAGGTTCAGGGCATATTTGTGTGGACTTCTGCATTGGTACGTTCTAGTGAGACCGGGAGGTTATGGAGGGGTACAGGTTCAGGGCACATTTGTGTGGACTTCTGCATTGGTACGTTCTAGTGAGACCGGGAGGTTATGGAGGGGTACAGGTTCAGGGCATATTTGTGTGGAGTTCTGCATTGGTACGTTCCATTGAGACAGGGAGGTTATGGACGGTACAGGTTAAGGGCATATTTGTTTGGAGTTCTGCATTGGTACGTTCCAGTGTGACTGGGAGGTTATGGAGGGTACACGTTCAGGGCATATTAGAGTGGAGTTCTGCATTGGTACGTTCCAGTGAGACAGGGAGGTTATGGAGGGTAAAGGTTTTGGGCAAATTTGAGTGTAGTTCTGCATTGGTACGTTCCAGTGTGACAGGGAGGTTATGGAGGTTACAGGTTCAGGGCATATTTGTGTGGAGTTCTGCAGTGGTACTTTCCAGTGAGACAGGGAGGTTAAGGTGGAGTACAGGTTCAGGGCATATTTGTGTGGATTTCTGCATTGGTACGTTCCAGTGAGACAGGGAGGTTATGGAGGGGTACAGGTTCAGGGCATATTTGTGTGGAGTTCTGCAATGGTACGTTCCAGTGAGACAGGGAGGTTATGGAGGGGTACAGGTTCAGGGTATATTTGTGTGGAGTTCTGCGTTGGTACGATCCAGGGTAACTGGGAGGTTATGGAGGGGTACAGGTTCAGGGCATATTTGTTTGGAGTTCTTCATTGGTACATTCCAGTGAGACAGGGACGTTATGGAGGGTACAGGTTCAGGGCATATTTGTGTGGAGTTCTGCAGTGGGACGTTCCAGTGAGACATGAGGTTATGGACGGGTATAGGTTCAGGTCACATTTGTGTGGATTTCTGCATTGGTAAGTTCCAGTGAGACAGGGAGGTTATGGAGGGGTACAGGTTCAGGGCATATTTGTGTGGAGCTCTGCATTGGTACGTTCCAGTGTGACAGGGAGGTTATGGAGGGGTACAGGTTCAGGGCAAATTTGTGTGTAGTTCTGCAGTGGGTCGTTCCAGTCAGACATGAGGTTATGGACGGGTACAGGTTCAGGGCACATTTGTGTGGACTTCTGCATTGGTACGTTCCAGTGAGACCGGGAGGTTATGGAGGGGTACAGGTTCAGGGCATATTTGTGTGGAGTTCTGCATTGGTACGTTCCAGTGAGACAGGGAGGTTATGGAGTGTACAGGTTCACTGCATATTTGTCTGGAGTTCTGCAGTGGTACGTTCCAGTGAGACAGGGAGGTTACGGACGGGTACAGCTTTAGGGCATATTTGTGTGGAGTTCTGCATTGGTACTTTCCAGTGAGACAGGGAGGTTATGGAGGATACAGGTTCATGGCAGATTTGTGTGGAGTTCTGCAGTGGGACGTTCCCGTGAGACAGGGAGGTTATGGAGAGGTACAGGTTCAGGGCATATTTTTGAGGAGTTCTGCATTGGTACTTTCCAGTGGGACAGGGAGGTTATGGAGGGTACCGGTTCATGGCATATTTGTGTGGAATTCTGCAGTGGGATGTTCCAGTGAGACAGGGAGATTATGGACGTGTACAGGTTCAGGGCCTATTTGTGTGGAATTCTGCATTGGTACGTTCCAGTGAGACAGGGAGGTTATGGAGGGGTACAGGTTCAGGGCATATTTGTTTGGAGTTCTTCATTGGTACATTCCAGTGAGACAGGGACGTTATGGAGGGTACAGGTTCAGGGCATATTTGTGTGGAGTTCTGCAGTGGGACGTTCCAGTGAGACATGAGGTTATGGACGGGTATAGGTTCAGGTCACATTTGTGTGGATTTCTGCATTGGTAAGTTCCAGTGAGACAGGGAGGTTATGGAGGGGTACAGGTTCAGGGCATATTTGTGTGGAGCTCTGCATTGGTACGTTCCAGTGTGACAGGGAGGTTATGGAGGGGTACAGGTTCAGGGCATATTTGTGTGGAATCCTGCATTGGTACGTTCCAGTGAGACAGGGAGGTTATGGAGGGTACAGGTTCAGGGCAAATTTGAGTGTAGTTCTGCATTGGTACGTTCCAGTGAGACAGGGAGGTTATGGAGGTTACAGGTTCAGGGCATATTTGTGTGGGTTCTGCAGTGGTACGTTCCAGTGAGACAGGGTGGTTATGGTGGAGTACAGGTTCAGGGCATATTTTTGTGGATTTATGCATTGGTACGTTCCAGTGAGACAGGGAGGTTACGGAGGGTACAGGTTCATGGCAAATTTGTGTGGAGTTCTGCAGTGGGACGTTCCAGTGAGACAGGGAGTTTATGGACGTGTACAGGTTCAGGGCATATTTGTGTGGAGTTCTGCATTGGAACGTTCCTGTGAGACAGGGAAGTTATGGAGGCGTACAGGTTCAGGGCATATTTGTGTGGAGTTCTGCATTGGTACGTTCCAGTGAGACAGGGTGGTTATGGAGGGGTACAGGTTCAGGGCATATCTGTGTGGTGTTCTGCAATGGTACGTTCCAGTCAGACAGGGAGGTTATGCAGGGTACAGGTTCAGGGCATATTTGAGTGGATTTCGGCATTGGTGCGTTCCAGTGAGACAGGGAGGTTATGGACGGGTACAGGTTCAGGGCATATTTGTGTGGAATTCTGCATTGGTACGTTCCAGTGAGACAGGGAGGTTATGGAGAGTACAGGTTCAGGGCATATTTGTGTGGAGTTCTGCGTTGGTTCTTTCCAGTGTGACTTGGATGTTATGGAGTTGTACAGGTTCAGGGCATATTTGTTTGGAGTTCTGCATTGTTACGTTCCAGTGAGACAGGGAAATTATGGAGGATACAGGTTCAAGGCATATTTGTGTGTAGTTCTGCAGTCGGACGTTCCAGTGAGACATGAGGTTATGGACGGGTACAGGTTCAGGGCACATTTGTGTGGACTTCTGCATTGGTACGTTCTAGTGAGACCGGGAGGTTATGGAGGGGTACAGGTTCAGGGCATATTTGTGTGGAGTTCTGCATTGGTACGTTCCAGTGAGACAGGGAGGTTATGGACGGTACAGGTTCAGGGCATATTTGTGTGGAATCCTGCATTGGTACGTTCCAGTGAGACAGGGAGGTTTTGGAGGGGTACAGGTTATGGGCATATTTGTTTGGAGTTCTGCATTGGTACGTTCCAGTGTGACTGGGAGGTTATGGAGGGTACACGTTCAGGGCATATTAGAGTGGAGTTCTGCATTGGTACGTTCCAGTGAGACAGGGAGGTTATGGAGGGTACAGGTTCAGGGCAAATTTGAGTGTAGTTCTGCATTGGTACGTTCCAGTGTGACAGGGAGGTTATGGAGGTTACAGGTTCAGGGCATATTTTTGTGAAGTTCTGCAGTGGTACGTTCCAGTGAGACAGGGAGGTAATGGTGGAGTACAGGTTCAGGGCATATCTTTGTGGATTTCTGCATTGGTACGTTCCAGTGAGACAGGGAGGTTATGGAGGGGTACAGGTACAGGGCATATTTGTGTGGAGTTCTGCAGTGGTACGTTCCAGTGAGACAGGGAGGTTAAGGTGGAGTACAGGTTCAGGGCATATTTGTGTGGATTTCTGCATTGGTACGTTCCAGTGAGACAGGGAGGTTATGGAGAGGTACAGGTTCAGGGCATATTTGTGTGGAGTTCTGCAATGGTACGTTCCAGTGAGACAGGGAGGTTATGGAGGGGTACAGGTTCAGGGTATATTTGTGTGGAGTTCTGCGTTGGTACGTTCCAGGGTAACTGGGAGGTTATGGAGGGGTACAGGTTCAGGGCATATTTGTTTGGAGTTCTTCATTGGTACATTCCAGTGAGACAGGGAAGTTATGGAGGGTACAGGTTCAGGCCATATTTGTGTGGAGTTCTGCAGTGGGACGTTCCAGTGAGACATGAGGTTATGGACGGGTACAGGTTCAGGGCACATTTGTGTGGACTTCTGCATTGGTACGTTCCAGTGAGACCGGGAGGTTATGGTGGGGTACAGGTTCAGGGTATATTTGTGTAGAGTTCTGCATTGGTACGTTCCAGTGAGACAGGGAGGTTATGGAGGGTTACAGGTTCAGGGCAAATTTGTGTGTAGTTCTGCATTGGTACGTTCCATTGAGACAGGGCGGTTATGGAGGTTACAGGTTCAGGGCATATTTGTGTGGGTTCTGCAGTGGTACGTTCCAGTGAGACAGGGAGGTTATGGGCGGGTACAGGTTCCAGGCATATTTGTGTGGAATTCTGCATTGGTACGTTCCAGTGAGACAGGGAGGTTATGGAGGGTACAGGTTCAGGGCATATTTGTGTGGAATCCTGCATTGGTACGTTCCAGTGAGACAGGGAGGTTATGGAGGGTACAGGTTCAGGGCAAATTTGAGTGTAGTTCTGCATTGGTACGTTCCAGTGAGACAGGGAGGTTATGGAGGTTACAGGTTCAGGGCATTTTTGTGTGGGTCCTGCAGTGGTACGTTCCAGTGAGACAGGGTGGTTATGGTGGAGTACAGGTTCAGGGCATATTTTTGTGGATTTATGCATTGGTACGTTCCAGTGAGACAGGGAGGTTATGGAGGGTACAGGTTCATGGCAAATTTGTGTGGAGTTCTGCAGTGGGACGTTCCAGTGAGACAGGGAGGTTATGGACGGGTACAGGTTCAGGGCATATTTGTGTGGAGTTCTGCATTGGAACGTTCCTGTGAGACAGGGAAGTTATGGAGGCGTACAGGTTCAGGGCATATTTGTGTGGAGTTCTGCATTGGTACGTTCCAGTGAGACAGGGTGGTTATGGAGGGGTACAGGTTCAGGGCATATCTGTGTGGTGTTCTGCAATGGTACGTTCCAGTCAGACAGGGAGGTTATGCAGGGTACAGGTTCAGGGCATATTTGAGTGGATTTCGGCATTGGTGCGTTCCAGTGAGACAGGGAGGTTATGGACGGGTACAGGTTCAGGGCATATTTGTGTGGAATTCTGCATTGGTACGTTCCAGTGAGACAGGGAGGTTATGGAGAGTACAGGTTCAGGGCATATTTGTGTGGAGTTCTGCGTTGGTTCTTTCCAGTGTGACTTGGATGTTATGAAGGTGTACAGGTTCAGGGCATATTTGTTTGGAGTTCTGCATTGTTACGTTCCAGTGAGACAGGGAAATTATGGAGGATACAGGTTCAAGGCATATTTGTGTGTAGTTCTGCAGTCGGACGTTCCAGTGAGACATGAGGTTATGGACGGGTACAGGTTCAGGGCACATTTGTGTGGACTTCTGCATTGGTACGTTCTAGTGAGACCGGGAGGTTATGGAGGGGTACAGGTTCAGGGCATATTTGTGTGGAGTTCTGCATTGGTACGTTCCAGTGAGACAGGGAGGTTATGGACGGTACAGGTTCAGGGCATATTTGTGTGGAATCCTGCATTGGTACGTTCCAGTGAGACAGGGAGGTTTTGGAGGGGTACAGGTTATGGGCATATTTGTTTGGAGTTCTGCATTGGTACGTTCCAGTGTGACTGGGAGGTTATGGAGGGTACACGTTCAGGGCATATTAGAGTGGAGTTCTGCATTGGTACGTTCCAGTGAGACAGGGAGGTTATGGAGGGTACAGGTTCAGGGCAAATTTGAGTGTAGTTCTGCATTGGTACGTTCCAGTGTGACAGGGAGGTTATGGAGGTTACAGGTTCAGGGCATATTTTTGTGAAGTTCTGCAGTGGTACGTTCCAGTGAGACAGGGAGGTAATGGTGGAGTACAGGTTCAGGGCATATCTTTGTGGATTTCTGCATTGGTACGTTCCAGTGAGACAGGGAGGTTATGGAGGGGTACAGGTTCAGGGCATATTTGTGTGGAGTTCTGCAGTGGTACGTTCCAGTGAGACAGGGAGGTTAAGGTGGAGTACAGGTTCAGGGCATATTTGTGTGGATTTCTGCATTGGTACGTTCCAGTGAGACAGGGAGGTTATGGAGGGGTACAGGTTCAGGGCATATTTGTGTGGAGTTCTGCAATGGTACGTTCCAGTGAGACAGGGAGGTTATGGAGGGGTACAGGTTCAGGGTATATTTGTGTGGAGTTCTGCGTTGGTACGTTCCAGGGTAACTGGGAGGTTATGGAGGGGTACAGGTTCAGGGCATATTTGTTTGGAGTTCTTCATTGGTACATTCCAGTGAGACAGGGAAGTTATGGAGGGTACAGGTTCAGGCCATATTTGTGTGGAGTTCTGCAGTGGGACGTTCCAGTGAGACATGAGGTTATGGACGGGTACAGGTTCAGGGCACATTTGTGTGGACTTCTGCATTGGTACGTTCCAGTGAGACCGGGAGGTTATGGAGGGGTACAGGTTCAGGGTATATTTGTGTAGAGTTCTGCATTGGTACGTTCCAGTGTGACAGGGAGGTTATGGAGGTTACAGGTTCAGGGCATATTTTTGTGAAGTTCTGCAGTGGTACGTTCCAGTGAGACAGGGAGGTAATGGTGGAGTACAGGTTCAGGGCATATCTTTGTGGATTTCTGCATTGGTACGTTCCAGTGAGACAGGGAGGTTATGGAGGGGTACAGGTTCAGGGCATATTTGTGTGGAGTTCTGCAGTGGTACGTTCCAGTGAGACAGGGAGGTTAAGGTGGAGTACAGGTTCAGGGCATATTTGTGTGGATTTCTGCATTGGTACGTTCCAGTGAGACAGGGAGGTTATGGAGGGGTACAGGTTCAGGGCATATTTGTGTGGAGTTCTGCAATGGTACGTTCCAGTGAGGCAGGGAGGTTATGGAGGGGTACAGGTTCAGGGTATATTTGTGTGGAGTTCTGCGTTGGTACGTTCCAGGGTAACTGGGAGGTTATGGAGGGGTACAGGTTCAGTGCATATTTGTTTGGAGTTCTTCATTGGTACATTCCAGTGAGACAGGGAAGTTATGGAGGGTACAGGTTCAGGCCATATTTGTGTGGAGTTCTGCAGTGGGACGTTCCAGTGAGACATGAGGTTATGGAGGGGTACAGGTTCAGGGCACATTTGTGTGGACTTCTGCATTGGTACGTTCCAGTGAGACCGGGAGGTTATGGAGGGGTACAGGTTCAGGGTATATTTGTGTAGAGTTCTGCATTGGTACGTTCCAGTGAGACAGGGAGGTTATGGGCGGGTACAGGTTCCAGGCAAATTTGAGTGTAGTTCTGCATTGGTACGTTCCAGTGAGACAGGGAGGTTATGGAGGTTACAGGTTCAGGGCATATTTGTGTGGGTTCTGCAGTGGTACGTTCCAGTGAGACAGGGTGGTTATGGTGGAGTACAGGTTCAGGGCATATTTTTGTGGATTTATGCATTGGTACGTTCCAGTGAGACAGGGAGGTTATGGAGGGTACAGGTTCATGGCAAATTTGTGTGGAGTTCTGCAGTGGGACGTTCCAGTGAGACAGGGAGGTTATGGAGGGTTACAGGTTCAGGGCAAATTTGTGTGTAGTTCTGCATTGGTACGTTCCATTGAGACAGGGCGGTTATGGAGGTTACAGGTTCAGGGCATATTTGTGTGGGTTCTGCAGTGGTACGTTCCAGTGAGACAGGGAGGTTATGGGCGGGTACAGGTTCCAGGCATATTTGTGTGGAATTCTGCATTGGTACGTTCCAGTGAGACAGGGAGGTTATGGAGGGTACAGGTTCAGGGCATATTTGTGTGGAATCCTGCATTGGTACGTTCCAGTGAGACAGGGAGGTTATGGAGGGTACAGGTTCAGGCCATATTTGTGTGGAGTTCTGCAGAGGGACGTTCCAGTGAGACATGAGGTTATGGACGGGTACAGGTTCAGGGCACATTTGTGTGGACTTCTGCATTGGTACTTTCCAGTGAGACCGGGAGGTTATGGAGGGGTACAGGTTCAGGGTATATTTGTGTAGAGTTCTGCATTGGTACGTTCCAGTGTGACAGGGAGGTTATGGAGGTTACAGGTTCAGGGCATATTTTTGTGAAGTTCTGCAGTGGTACGTTCCAGTGAGACAGGGAGGTTATGGATGGTACCGGTTCATGGCATATTTGTGTGGAATTCTGCAGTGGGAAGTTCCAGTGAGACAGGGAGATTATGGACGTGTACAGGTTCAGGGCCTATTTGTGTGGAATTCTGCATTGGTACGTTCCAGTGAGACAGGGAGGTTATGGGCGGGTACAGGTTCCAGGCATATTTGTGTGGAATTCTGCATTGGTACGTTCCAGTGAGACAGGGAGGTTATGGAGGGTACAGGTTCAGGGCATATTTGTGTGGAATCCTGCATTGGTACGTTCCAGTGAGACAGGGAGGTTATGGAGGGTACAGGTTCAGGGCAAATTTGAGTGTAGTTCTGCATTGGTACGTTCCAGTGAGACAGGGAGGTTATGGAGGTTACAGGTTCAGGGCATATTTGTGTGGAGTTCTGCATTGGTACGTTCCAGTGAGACAGGGAGGTTATGGAGGGTACAGGTTCAGGGCATATTTGTGTGGAGTTCTGCAATGCTACGTTCCAGTGAGACAGGGAGATTATGGACGTGTACAGGTTCAGGGCATATTTGTTTGGAGTTCTTCATTGGTACATTCCAGTGAGTCAGGGAGGTTATGGAGGGGTACAGGTTCAGGGCAAATTTGTGTGTAGTTGTACAGTGGGACGTTCCAGTGAGACATGAGGTTATGGACGGGTACAGGTTCAGGGCACATTTGTGTGGACTTCTGCATTGGTACGTTCCAGTGAGACCGGGAGGTTATGGAGGGGTACAGGTTCAGTGCATATTTGTGTGGAGTTCTGCATTGGTACGTTCCAGTGAGACCGGGAGGTTATGGAGGGGTACAGGTTCAGGGCAAATTTTTTGTGTAGTTCTGCATTGGTACGTTCCAGTGAGACAGGGAGGTTATGGAGGGTACAGGTTCACCGCATATTTCTGTGGAGTTCTGCAGTGGTACGTTCCAGTGAGACAGGGAGGTTATGGACGGGTACAGGTTCAGGGCATATTTGTGTGGAGTTCTGCAATGGTACGTTCCAGTGAGACAGTGTGGTTATGGAGGGTACAGGTTCAGGGCATATTTGTGTGGAGTTCTGCATTGGGTCGTTCCAGTGACACAGGGAGGTTATGGAGGGGTACTGGTACAGGGCATATTTGTGTGCATTTCTGCATTGGTACTTTACAGTGGGACAGGGAGGTTATGGAGAGTACCGGTTCATGGCATATTTCTGTGGAATTCTGCAGTGGGACGTTCCAGTGAGACAGGGAGTTTATGGACGTGTACAAGTTCAGGGCATATTTGTGTGGAACTCTGCATTGGTACGTTCCAGTGAGACAGGGAGGTTATGCACGGTACAGAATCAGGGCATATTTGAGTGGAGTTCTGTAATGGATCGTTCCAGTGAGACAGGGAGGTTATGCACGGTACAGAATCAGGGCATATTTGAGTGGAGTTCGGCATTGTTGCGTTCCAGTGAGACAGGGAGGTTATGGAGGGGTACAGAATCAGGGCATATTTGAGTGGAGTTCTGTAATGGATCGTTCCAGTGAGACAGGGAGGTTATGCACGGTACAGAATCAGGGCATATTTGTGCGGAGTTCAGCATTGGTACGTTCCAGTGAGACAGGGAGGTTATGGAGGGGTACAGGTTCAGGGCATATTTGTGTGGAGTTCTGCAGTGGGACGTTCCAGTGAGACAGGGAGGTTAAGGTGGAGTACAGGTTCATGGCAAATTTGTGTGGAGTTCTGCAGTGGGACGTTCCAGTGAGACAGGGAGGTTATGGAGGGTTACAGGTTCAGGGCAAATTTGTGTGTAGTTCTGCATTGGTACGTTCCATTGAGACAGGGCGGTTATGGAGGTTACAGGTTCAGGGCATATTTGTGTGGTTTCTGCAGTGGTACGTTCCAGTGAGACAGGGAGGTTATGGGCGGGTACAGGTTCCAGGCATATTTGTGTGGAATTCTGCATTGGTACGTTCCAGTGAGACAGGGAGGTTATGGAGGGTACAGGTTCAGGGCATATTTGTGTGGAATCCTGCATTGGTACGTTCCAGTGAGACAGGGAGGTTATGGAGGGTACAGGTTCAGGCCATATTTGTGTGGAGTTCTGCAGAGGGACGTTCCAGTGAGACATGAGGTTATGGACGGGTACAGGTTCAGGGCACATTTGTGTGGACTTCTGCATTGGTACTTTCCAGTGAGACCGGGAGGTTATGGAGGGGTACAGGTTCAGGGTATATTTGTGTAGAGTTCTGCATTGGTACGTTCCAGTGTGACAGGGAGGTTATGGAGGTTACAGGTTCAGGGCATATTTTTGTGAAGTTCTGCAGTGGTACGTTCCAGTGAGACAGGGAGGTTATGGATGGTACCGGTTCATGGCATATTTGTGTGGAATTCTGCAGTGGGAAGTTCCAGTGAGACAGGGAGATTATGGACGTGTACAGGTTCAGGGCCTATTTGTGTGGAATTCTGCATTGGTACGTTCCAGTGAGACAGGGAGGTTATGGGCGGGTACAGGTTCCAGGCATATTTGTGTGGAATTCTGCATTGGTACGTTCCAGTGAGACAGGGAGGTTATGGAGGGTACAGGTTCAGGGCATATTTGTGTGGAATCCTGCATTGGTACGTTCCAGTGAGACAGGGAGGTTATGGAGGGTACAGGTTCAGGGCAAATTTGAGTGTAGTTCTGCATTGGTACGTTCCAGTGAGACAGGGAGGTTATGGAGGTTACAGGTTCAGGGCATATTTGTGTGGAGTTCTGCATTGGTACGTTCCAGTGAGACAGGGAGGTTATGGAGGGTACAGGTTCAGGGCATATTTGTGTGGAGTTCTGCAATGCTACGTTCCAGTGAGACAGGGAGATTATGGACGTGTACAGGTTCAGGGCATATTTGTTTGGAGTTCTTCATTGGTACATTCCAGTGAGTCAGGGAGGTTATGGAGGGGTACAGGTTCAGGGCAAATTTGTGTGTAGTTGTACAGTGGGACGTTCCAGTGAGACATGAGGTTATGGACGGGTACAGGTTCAGGGCACATTTGTGTGGACTTCTGCATTGGTACGTTCCAGTGAGACCGGGAGGTTATGGAGGGGTACAGGTTCAGTGCATATTTGTGTGGAGTTCTGCATTGGTACGTTCCAGTGAGACCGGGAGGTTATGGAGGGGTACAGGTTCAGGGCAAATTTTTTGTGTAGTTCTGCATTGGTACGTTCCAGTGAGACAGGGAGGTTATGGAGGGTACAGGTTCACCGCATATTTCTGTGGAGTTCTGCAGTGGTACGTTCCAGTGAGACAGGGAGGTTATGGACGGGTACAGGTTCAGGGCATATTTGTGTGGAGTTCTGCAATGGTACGTTCCAGTGAGACAGTGTGGTTATGGAGGGTACAGGTTCAGGGCATATTTGTGTGGAGTTCTGCATTGGGTCGTTCCAGTGACACAGGGAGGTTATGGAGGGGTACTGGTACAGGGCATATTTGTGTGCATTTCTGCATTGGTACTTTACAGTGGGACAGGGAGGTTATGGAGAGTACCGGTTCATGGCATATTTCTGTGGAATTCTGCAGTGGGACGTTCCAGTGAGACAGGGAGTTTATGGACGTGTACAAGTTCAGGGCATATTTGTGTGGAACTCTGCATTGGTACGTTCCAGTGAGACAGGGAGGTTATGCACGGTACAGAATCAGGGCATATTTGAGTGGAGTTCTGTAATGGATCGTTCCAGTGAGACAGGGAGGTTATGCACGGTACAGAATCAGGGCATATTTGAGTGGAGTTCGGCATTGTTGCGTTCCAGTGAGACAGGGAGGTTATGGAGGGGTACAGGTTCAGGGCATATTTCTGTGAATTTCTGCTTTGGTACGTTCCAGTGAGACAGGGAGGTTATGGAGGGGTACAGGTTCAGGGCATATTTCTGTGGAGTTCTGCAGTGGTACGTTCCAGTGAGACAGTGAGATTATGGAGGGGTACAGGTTCAGGGCAAATTTGTGTGGAGTTCTGCATTGGTACGTTCCAGTGAGACAAGGAGGTTATGGGCGGGTACAGGTTCAGGGCATATTTGTGTGCAATTCTGCATTGATACGTTCCAGTGCGACAGGGAGGTTATGGAGGGTACAGGTTCAGGGCATATTTTTGTGGAGTTCTGCATTGGTACGTTCCAGTGAGACCGGGAGGTTTTGCAGGGGTACAGGTTCAGGGTATATTTGTTTGGAGTTCTGCGTTGGTACGTTCCAGTGTGACTGGGAGGTTATGGAGGGGTATAGGTTCAGGGCATATTTGTTTGGAGTTCTGCATTGGTACGTTCCAGTGTGACTGGGAGGTTATGGAGGGTACACGTTCAGGGCATATTTGTGTGGAGTTCTGCCGTGGGACGTTCCAGTGAGACAGGGAGGTTATGGACGGGTACAGGTTCAGGGCATATTTGTGTGGAGTTCTGCATTGGTACGTTCCTGTGAGACAGGGAGGTTATGGAGGGGTACAGGTTCAGGGCACATTTGTGTGGAGTTCTGCATTGGTACGTTCCAGTGAGACAGGGAGGTTATGGAGGGTACAGGATCAGGGCAAATTTGAGTGTAGTTCTGCATTGGTACGTTACAGTGAGACAGGGAGGTTATGGAGGGTACAGGTTCAGGGCAAATTTGAGTGTAGTTCTGCATTGGTACGTTCCAGTGAGACAGGGAGGTTATGGAGGGTACAGGATCAGGGCATATTTGAGTGGAGTTCTGCAGTGGTACGTTCCAGTGCGTCAGGGAGGTCATGGTGGAGTACAGGTTCAGGGCATATTTTTGTGGATTTCTGCATTGGTACGTTCCAGTGAGACAGGGAGGTTATGGAGGGGTACAGGTTCAGGGCATATTTGTGTGGAATCCTGCATTGGTACGTTCCAGTGAGTCAGGGAGGTTATGGAGGGGTACAGGTTCAGGGCAAATTTGTGTGTAGTTGTACAGTGGGACGTTCCAGTGAGACATGAGGTTATGGACGGGTACAGGTTCAGGGCACATTTGTGTGGACTTCTGCATTGGTACGTTCCAGTGAGACCGGGAGGTTATGGAGGGGTACAGGTTCAGTGCATATTTGTGTGGAGTTCTGCATTGTTACGTTCCAGTGAGACCGGGAGGTTATGGAGGGGTACAGGTTCAGGGCAAATTTGTGTGTAGTTCTGCATTGGTACGTTCCAGTGAGACAGGGAGGTTATGGAGGGTACAGGTTCACCGCATATTTCTGTGGAGTTCTGCAGTGGTACGTTCCAGTGAGACAGGGAGGTTATGGACGGGTACAGGTTCAGGGCATATTTGTGTGGAGTTCTGCAATGGTACGTTCCAGTGAGACAGTGTGGTTATGGAGGGTACAGGTTCAGGGCATATTTGTGTGGAGTTCTGCATTGGGTCGTTCCAGTGACACAGGGAGGTTATGGAGGGGTACTGGTACAGGGCATATTTGTGTGCATTTCTGCATTGGTACTTTACAGTGGGACAGGGAGGTTATGGAGAGTACCGGTTCATGGCATATTTCTGTGGAATTCTGCAGTGGGACGTTCCAGTGAGACAGGGAGTTTATGGACGTGTACAAGTTCAGGGCATATTTGTGTGGAACTCTGCATTGGTACGTTCCAGTGAGACAGGGAGGTTATGCACGGTACAGAATCAGGGCATATTTGAGTGGAGTTCTGTAATGGATCGTTCCAGTGAGACAGGGAGGTTATGCACGGTACAGAATCAGGGCATATTTGAGTGGAGTTCGGCATTGTTGCGTTCCAGTGAGACAGGGAGGTTATGGAGGGGTACAGGTTCAGGGCATATTTCTGTGAATTTCTGCTTTGGTACGTTCCAGTGAGACAGGGAGGTTATGGAGGGGTACAGGTTCAGGGCATATTTCTGTGGAGTTCTGCAGTGGTACGTTCCAGTGAGACAGTGAGATTATGGAGGGGTACAGGTTCAGGGCAAATTTGTGTGGAGTTCTGCATTGGTACGTTCCAGTGAGACAAGGAGGTTATGGGCGGGTACAGGTTCAGGGCATATTTGTGTGCAATTCTGCATTGATACGTTCCAGTGCGACAGGGAGGTTATGGAGGGTACAGGTTCAGGGCATATTTTTGTGGAGTTCTGCATTGGTACGTTCCAGTGAGACCGGGAGGTTTTGCAGGGGTACAGGTTCAGGGTATATTTGTTTGGAGTTCTGCGTTGGTACGTTCCAGTGTGACTGGGAGGTTATGGAGGGGTATAGGTTCAGGGCATATTTGTTTGGAGTTCTGCATTGGTACGTTCCAGTGTGACTGGGAGGTTATGGAGGGTACACGTTCAGGGCATATTTGTGTGGAGTTCTGCCGTGGGACGTTCCAGTGAGACAGGGAGGTTATGGACGGGTACAGGTTCAGGGCATATTTGTGTGGAGTTCTGCATTGGTACGTTCCTGTGAGACAGGGAGGTTATGGAGGGGTACAGGTTCAGGGCACATTTGTGTGGAGTTCTGCATTGGTACGTTCCAGTGAGACAGGGAGGTTATGGAGGGTACAGGATCAGGGCAAATTTGAGTGTAGTTCTGCATTGGTACGTTACAGTGAGACAGGGAGGTTATGGAGGGTACAGGTTCAGGGCAAATTTGAGTGTAGTTCTGCATTGGTACGTTCCAGTGAGACAGGGAGGTTATGGAGGGTACAGGATCAGGGCATATTTGAGTGGAGTTCTGCAGTGGTAAGTTCCAGTGCGTCAGGGAGGTCATGGTGGAGTACAGGTTCAGGGCATATTTTTGTGGATTTCTGCATTGGTACGTTCCAGTGAGACAGGGAGGTTATGGAGGGGTACAGGTTCAGGGCATATTTGTTTGGAGATCTGCTGTGGTACGTTCCATTGAGACAGTGAGGTTAAGTAGGAGTACAGGTTCAGGGCATATTTGTGTGGATTTCTGCATTGGTACGTTCCAGTGAGACAGCGAGGTTATGGACGGTACAGGTTCAGGGCATATTTGTGTGGAATCCTGCATTGGTACGTTCCAGTGAGACAGGGAGGTTTTGGAGGGGTACAGGTTACGGGCATATTTGTTTGGAGTTCTGAAATGGTACGTTCCAGTGTGACTGGGAGTTTATGGAGGGTACACGTTCAGGGCCTATTAGAGTGGAGTTCTGCATTGGTACATTCCAGTGAGACAGGGTGGTTATGGAGGGTACAGGTTCAGGGCAAATTTGAATGTAGTTCTGTATTGGTACGTTCCAGTGTGACAGGGAGGTTATGGAGGTTACAGGTTCAGGGCATATTTTTCTGGAGTTCTGCAGTGGTACGTTCCAGTCAGACAGGGAGGTAATGGTGGATTACAGGTTCAGGGCATATCTTTGTGGATTTCTGCATTGGTACGTTCCAGTGAGACAGGGAGGTTATGGAGGGGTACAGGTTCAGGGCATATTTGTGTGGAGTTCTGCAGTGGTACGTTCCAGTGAGACAGGGAGGTTAAGGTGGAGTACAGGTTCAGGGCATATTTGTGTGGATTTCTGCATTGGTACGTTCCAGTGAGACAGGGAGGTTATGGAGGGGTACAGGTTCAGGGCATATTTGTCTGGAGTTCTGCAATGGTACGTTCCAGTGAGACAGGGAGGTTATGGAGGGGTACAGGTTCAGGGTATATTTGTGTGGAGTTCTGCGTTGGTACGTTCCAGGGTAACTGGGAGGTTATGGAGGGGTACAGGTTCAGGGCATATTTGATTGGAGTTCTTCATTGGTACATTCCAGTGAGACAGGGAAGTTATGGAGGGTAAAAGGTTCAGGCCATATTTGTGTGGAGTTCTGCAGTGGGACGTTCCAGTGAGACATGAGGTTATGGACGGGTATAGGTTCAGGGCACATTTGTGTGGAATCCTGCATTGGTACGTTCCAGTGAGACAGGGAGGTTTTGGAGGGGTACAGGTTAAGGGCATATTTGTTTGGAGTTCTGAATTGGTACGTTCCAGTGTGACTGGGAGGTTATGGAGGGTACACGTTCAGGGCCTATTAGAGTGGAGTTCTGCATTGGTACATTCCAGTGAGACAGGGTGGTTATGGAGGGTACAGGTTCAGGGCAAATTTGAGTGTAGTTCTGCATTGGTACGTTCCAGTGTGACAGGGAGGTTATGGAGGTTACAGGTTCAGGGCATATTTTTGTGGAGTTCTGCAGTGGTACGTTCCAGTGAGACAGGGAGGTAATGGTGGATTACAGGTTCAGGGCATATCTTTGTGGATTTCTGCATTGGTACGTTCCAGTGAGACAGGGAGGTTATGGAGGGGTACAGGTTCAGGGCATATTTGTGTGGAGTTCTGCAGTGGTACGTTCCAGTGAGACAGGGAGGTTAAGGTGGAGTACAGGTTCAGGGCATATTTGTGTGGATTTCTGCATTGGTACGTTCCAGTGAGACAGGGAGGTTATGGAGGGGTACAGGTTCAGGGCATATTTGTCTGGAGTTCTGCAATGGTACGTTCCAGTGAGACAGGGAGGTTATGTAGGGGTAAAGGTTCAGGGTATATTTGTGTGGAGTTCTGCGTTGGTACGTTCCAGGGTAACTGGGAGGTTATGGAGGGGTACAGGTTCAGGGCATATTTGATTGGAGTTCTTCATTGGTACATTCCAGTGAGACAGGGAAGTTATGGAGGGTAAAAGGTTCAGGCCATATTTGTGTGGAGTTCTGCAGTGGGACGTTCCAGTGAGACATGAGGTTATGGACGGGTATAGGTTCAGGGCACATTTGTGTGGATTTCTGCATTGGTAAGTTCCAGTGAGACAGGGAGGTTATGGAGGGGTACAGGTTCAGGGCATATTTGTGTGGAGCTCTGCATTGGTACGTTCCAGTGTGACAGGAGGTTATGGAGGGGTACAGGTTCAGGGCATATTTGTGTGGAGCTCTGCATTGGTACGTTCCAGTGTGACAGGGAGGTTATGGAGGGGTACAGGTTCAGGGCAAATTTGTGTGTAGTTCTGCAGTGGGACGTTCCAGTGAGACATGAGGTTATGGACGGGTACAAGTTCAGGGCACATTTGTGTGGAGTTCTGCATTGGTACGTTCCAGTGAGACAGGGAGGTTATGGAGGGTACAGGTTCAGGGCAAATTTGAGTGTCGTTCTGCATTGGTACGTTCCAGTGAGACAGGAAGGTTATGGAGGGTACAGGATCAGGGCATATTTGTGTGGAGTTCTGCAGTGGTACGTTCCACTGAGACAGGGAGGTTATGGAGGGTACAGGTTCAGGGCAAATTTGAGTGTAGTTCTGCATTGGTACGTTCCAGTGCGACAGGAAGGTTATGGAGGGTACAGGATCAGGGCATATTTGTGTGGAGTTCTGCAGTGGTACGTTCCAGTGAGACAGGGAGGTTATGGTGGAGTACAGGTTCAGGGCATATTTTTGTGGATTTTTGCATTGGTACGTTCCAGTGAGACAGGGAGGTTATGGAGGGGTACAGGTTCAGGGCAAATTTTTGTGGAGTTCTGCATTGGTACATTCCAGTGAGACAAGGAGGTTCTGGGTGAGTACAGGTTCAGGGCATATTTGTGTGGAATTCTGCATTGGTTCGTTCCAGTGAGACAGGGAGGTTATGGAGGGTACAGGTAAAGGGCATATTTGTGTGGAGTGCTGCATTGGTACGTTCCAGTGAGACAGGGAGTTTATGGAGGGTACAAGTTCAGGGCATATTTGTGTGGTGTTCTGCATTGGTACGTTCCAGTGTGACTGGGAGGTTATGGAGGGTACACGTTCAGGGCATATTTGTGTGGAGTTCTGCCGTGGGACGTTCCAGTGAGACAGGGAGGTTATGGACGGGTACAGGTTCAGGGCATATTTGTGTGGAGTTCTGCATTGGTACGTTCCTGTGAGACAGGGAGGTTATGGAGGGGTACAGGTTCAGGGCACATTTGTGTGGAGTTCTGCATTGGTACGTTCCAGTGAGACAGGGAGGTTATGGAGGGTACAGGATCAGGGCAAATTTGAGTGTAGTTCTGCATTGGTACGTTACAGTGAGACAGGGAGGTTATGGAGGGTACAGGTTCAGGGCAAATTTGAGTGTAGTTCTGCATTGGTACGTTCCAGTGAGACAGGGAGGTTATGGAGGGTACAGGATCAGGGCATATTTGAGTGGAGTTCTGCAGTGGTAAGTTCCAGTGCGTCAGGGAGGTCATGGTGGAGTACAGGTTCAGGGCATATTTTTGTGGATTTCTGCATTGGTACGTTCCAGTGAGACAGGGAGGTTATGGAGGGGTACAGGTTCAGGGCATATTTGTTTGGAGATCTGCTGTGGTACGTTCCATTGAGACAGTGAGGTTAAGTAGGAGTACAGGTTCAGGGCATATTTGTGTGGATTTCTGCATTGGTACGTTCCAGTGAGACAGCGAGGTTATGGACGGTACAGGTTCAGGGCATATTTGTGTGGAATCCTGCATTGGTACGTTCCAGTGAGACAGGGAGGTTTTGGAGGGGTACAGGTTACGGGCATATTTGTTTGGAGTTCTGAAATGGTACGTTCCAGTGTGACTGGGAGTTTATGGAGGGTACACGTTCAGGGCCTATTAGAGTGGAGTTCTGCATTGGTACATTCCAGTGAGACAGGGTGGTTATGGAGGGTACAGGTTCAGGGCAAATTTGAATGTAGTTCTGTATTGGTACGTTCCAGTGTGACAGGGAGGTTATGGAGGTTACAGGTTCAGGGCATATTTTTCTGGAGTTCTGCAGTGGTACGTTCCAGTCAGACAGGGAGGTAATGGTGGATTACAGGTTCAGGGCATATCTTTGTGGATTTCTGCATTGGTACGTTCCAGTGAGACAGGGAGGTTATGGAGGGGTACAGGTTCAGGGCATATTTGTGTGGAGTTCTGCAGTGGTACGTTCCAGTGAGACAGGGAGGTTAAGGTGGAGTACAGGTTCAGGGCATATTTGTGTGGATTTCTGCATTGGTACGTTCCAGTGAGACAGGGAGGTTATGGAGGGGTACAGGTTCAGGGCATATTTGTCTGGAGTTCTGCAATGGTACGTTCCAGTGAGACAGGGAGGTTATGTAGGGGTAAAGGTTCAGGGTATATTTGTGTGGAGTTCTGCGTTGGTACGTTCCAGGGTAACTGGGAGGTTATGGAGGGGTACAGGTTCAGGGCATATTTGATTGGAGTTCTTCATTGGTACATTCCAGTGAGACAGGGAAGTTATGGAGGGTAAAAGGTTCAGGCCATATTTGTGTGGAGTTCTGCAGTGGGACGTTCCAGTGAGACATGAGGTTATGGACGGGTATAGGTTCAGGGCACATTTGTGTGGATTTCTGCATTGGTAAGTTCCAGTGAGACAGGGAGGTTATGGAGGGGTACAGGTTCAGGGCATATTTGTGTGGAGCTCTGCATTGGTACGTTCCAGTGTGACAGGAGGTTATGGAGGGGTACAGGTTCAGGGCATATTTGTGTGGAGCTCTGCATTGGTACGTTCCAGTGTGACAGGGAGGTTATGGAGGGGTACAGGTTCAGGGCAAATTTGTGTGTAGTTCTGCAGTGGGACGTTCCAGTGAGACATGAGGTTATGGACGGGTACAAGTTCAGGGCACATTTGTGTGGAGTTCTGCATTGGTACGTTCCAGTGAGACAGGGAGGTTATGGAGGGTACAGGTTCAGGGCAAATTTGAGTGTCGTTCTGCATTGGTACGTTCCAGTGAGACAGGAAGGTTATGGAGGGTACAGGATCAGGGCATATTTGTGTGGAGTTCTGCAGTGGTACGTTCCACTGAGACAGGGAGGTTATGGAGGGTACAGGTTCAGGGCAAATTTGAGTGTAGTTCTGCATTGGTACGTTCCAGTGCGACAGGAAGGTTATGGAGGGTACAGGATCAGGGCATATTTGTGTGGAGTTCTGCAGTGGTACGTTCCAGTGAGACAGGGAGGTTATGGTGGAGTACAGGTTCAGGGCATATTTTTGTGGATTTTTGCATTGGTACGTTCCAGTGAGACAGGGAGGTTATGGAGGGGTACAGGTTCAGGGCAAATTTTTGTGGAGTTCTGCATTGGTACATTCCAGTGAGACAAGGAGGTTCTGGGTGAGTACAGGTTCAGGGCATATTTGTGTGGAATTCTGCATTGGTTCGTTCCAGTGAGACAGGGAGGTTATGGAGGGTACAGGTAAAGGGCATATTTGTGTGGAGTGCTGCATTGGTACGTTCCAGTGAGACAGGGAGTTTATGGAGGGTACAAGTTCAGGGCATATTTGTGTGGTGTTCTGCATTGGTACGTTCCAGTGAGACAGGGAGGTTATGGATGGGTACAGGTTCAGGGCATATTTGTGTGGAGTTCTGCATTGGTACTTTCCAGTGGGACAGGGAGGTTATGGAGGGTACCGGTTCAGGGCATATTTGTGTGGATTTCTGCAATGGGACGTTCCAGTGAGACAGGGAGTTTATGGACGTGTACAGGTTCAGGGCCTATTTGTTTGGAATTCTGCATTGGTACGTTCCAGTGAGACAGGGAGGTTTTGGAGGGGTACAGGTTCAGGGCATATTTGTGTGGAATCCTGCATTGGCACGTTCCAGTGAGACATGGAGGTTTTGGAGGGGTACAGGTTAAGGGCATATATGTTTGGAGTTCTGCATTGGTACGTTCCAGTGTGACTGGGAGGTTATGGAGGGTACACGATCAGGGCATATTTGTGTGGAGTTCTGCATTGGTACGTTCCAGTGAGACAGGGAGGTTATGGAGGGTACAGGTTCCGGGCATATTTGTGTGGAGTTCTGCAGTGGTACGTTCCAGTGAGACAGGGTGGTTATGGTGGAGTACAGGTTCAGGATATATTTTTGTGGATTTCTGCATTGGTACGTTCCAGTGAGACAGGGAGGTTATGGAGGGGTACAGGTTCAGGGCATATTTGTGTGGAGCTCTGCAGTGGTACGTTCCAGTGAGACAGGGAGGTTAAGGTGGAGTACAGGTTCAGGGCATATTTGTTTGGATTTCTGCATTGGTACGTTCCAGTGAGACAGGGAGGTTATGGAGGGGTACAGGTTCAGGGTATATTTGTGTGGAGTTCTGCGTTGGTACGTTCCAGGGTAACTGGGAGGTTATGGAGGGGTACAGGTTCAGGGCATATTTGTTTGGAGTTCTTCATTGGTTCATTCCAGTGAGACAGGAAAGTTATGGAGGGTACAGGTTCAGGGCATATTTGCGTGGAGTTCTGCAGTTGGACGTTCCAGTGAGACATGAGGTTATGGACGGGTACAGGTTCAGGGCACATTTGTGTGGATTTCTGCATTGGTACGTTCCAGTGAGACAGGGAGGTTATGGAGGGGTATAGGTTCAGGGCATATTTGTTTGGAGTTCTGCATTGGTACGTTCCAGTGTGACTGGGAGGTTACGGAGGGTACACGTTCAGGGCATATTTGTGTGGAGTTCTGCAGTGGGACGTTCCAGTGAGACAGGGAGGTTATGGAGGGTACTGGATCAGGGCAAATTTGAGTGTAGTTCTGCATTGGTACGTTACAGTGAGACAGGGAGGTTATGGAGGGTACAGGTTCAGGGCAAATTTGAGTGTAGTTCTGCATTGGTACGTTCCAGTGAGACAGGGAGGTTATGGATGGTACAGGATCAGGGCATATTTGTGTGGAGTTCTGCAGTGGTACGTTCCAGTGCGTCAGGGAGGTTATGGTGGAGTACAGGTTCAGGGCATATTTTTGTGGATTTCTACATTGGTACGTTCCAGTGAGACAGGGAGGTTATGGATGGTACAGGATCAGGGCATATTTGTGTGGAGTTCTGCATTGGTACATTCCAGTGAGACAAGGAGGTTCTGGGTGAGTACAGGTTCAGGGCATATTTGTGTGGAATTCTGCATTGGTTCGTTCCAGTGAGACAGGGAGGTTATGGAGGGTACAGGTAAAGGGCATATTTGTGTGGAGTGCTGCATTGGTACGTTCCAGTGAGACAGGGAGTTTATGGAGGGTACAAGTTCAGGGCATATTTGTGTGGTGTTCTGCATTGGTACGTTCCAGTGAGACAGGGAGGTTATGGATGGGTACAGGTTCAGGGCATATTTGTGTGGAGTTCTGCATTGGTACTTTCCAGTGGGACAGGGAGGTTATGGAGGGTACCGGTTCAGGGCATATTTGTGTGGATTTCTGCAATGGGACGTTCCAGTGAGACAGGGAGTTTATGGACGTGTACAGGTTCAGGGCCTATTTGTTTGGAATTCTGCATTGGTACGTTCCAGTGAGACAGGGAGGTTTTGGAGGGGTACAGGTTCAGGGCATATTTGTGTGGAATCCTGCATTGGCACGTTCCAGTGAGACATGGAGGTTTTGGAGGGGTACAGGTTAAGGGCATATATGTTTGGAGTTCTGCATTGGTACGTTCCAGTGTGACTGGGAGGTTATGGAGGGTACACGATCAGGGCATATTTGTGTGGAGTTCTGCATTGGTACGTTCCAGTGAGACAGGGAGGTTATGGAGGGTACAGGTTCCGGGCATATTTGTGTGGAGTTCTGCAGTGGTACGTTCCAGTGAGACAGGGTGGTTATGGTGGAGTACAGGTTCAGGATATATTTTTGTGGATTTCTGCATTGGTACGTTCCAGTGAGACAGGGAGGTTATGGAGGGGTACAGGTTCAGGGCATATTTGTGTGGAGCTCTGCAGTGGTACGTTCCAGTGAGACAGGGAGGTTAAGGTGGAGTACAGGTTCAGGGCATATTTGTTTGGATTTCTGCATTGGTACGTTCCAGTGAGACAGGGAGGTTATGGAGGGGTACAGGTTCAGGGTCTATTTGTGTGGAGTTCTGCAATGGTACGTTCCAGTGAGACAGGGAGGTTATGGAGGGGTACAGGTTCAGGGTATATTTGTGTGGAGTTCTGCGTTGGTACGTTCCAGGGTAACTGGGAGGTTATGGAGGGGTACAGGTTCAGGGCATATTTGTTTGGAGTTCTTCATTGGTTCATTCCAGTGAGACAGGAAAGTTATGGAGGGTACAGGTTCAGGGCATATTTGCGTGGAGTTCTGCAGTTGGACGTTCCAGTGAGACATGAGGTTATGGACGGGTACAGGTTCAGGGCACATTTGTGTGGATTTCTGCATTGGTACGTTCCAGTGAGACAGGGAGGTTATGGAGGGGTATAGGTTCAGGGCATATTTGTTTGGAGTTCTGCATTGGTACGTTCCAGTGTGACTGGGAGGTTACGGAGGGTACACGTTCAGGGCATATTTGTGTGGAGTTCTGCAGTGGGACGTTCCAGTGAGACAGGGAGGTTATGGAGGGTACTGGATCAGGGCAAATTTGAGTGTAGTTCTGCATTGGTACGTTACAGTGAGACAGGGAGGTTATGGAGGGTACAGGTTCAGGGCAAATTTGAGTGTAGTTCTGCATTGGTACGTTCCAGTGAGACAGGGAGGTTATGGATGGTACAGGATCAGGGCATATTTGTGTGGAGTTCTGCAGTGGTACGTTCCAGTGCGTCAGGGAGGTTATGGTGGAGTACAGGTTCAGGGCATATTTTTGTGGATTTCTGCATTGGTACGTTCCAGTGAGACAGGGAGGTTATGGAGGGGTACAGGTTCAGGGCATATTTGGTTGGAGATCTGCTGTGGTACGTTCCATTGAGACAGTGAGGTTAAGTAGGAGTACAGGTTCAGGGCATATTTGTGTGGATTTCTGCATTGGTACGTTCCAGTGAGACAGGGAGGTTATGGACGGTACAGGTTCAGGGCATATTTGTGTGGAATCCTGCATTGGTACGTTCCAGTGAGACAGGGAGGTTTTGGAGGGGTACAGGTTAAGGGCTTATTTGTTTGGAGTTCTGAATTGGTACGTTCCAGTGTGACTGGGAGGTTATGGAGGGTACAGGTTCAGGGCAAATTTGAGTGTAGTTCTGCATTGGTACGTTCCAGTGTGACAGGGAGGTTATGGAGGTTACAGGTTCAGGGCATATTTTTGTGGAGTTCTGCAGTGGTACGTTCCAGTGAGACTGGGATGTAATGGTGGATTACAGGTTCAGGGCATATCTTTGTGGATTTGTGCATTGGTACGTTCCAGTGAGACAGGGAGGTTATGGAGGGGTACAGGTTCAGGGCATATTTTTGTGGAGTTCTGCAGTGGTACGTTCCAGTGAGACAGGGAGGTTAAGGTGGAGTACAGGTTCAGGGCATATTTGTGTGGATTTCTGCATTGGTACGTTCCAGTGAGACAGGGAGGTTATGGAGGGGTACAGGTTCAGGGCATATTTGTCTGGAGTTCTGCAATGGTACGTTCCAGTGAGACAGGGAGGTTATGGAGGGGTACAGGTCCAGGGTATATTTGTGTGGAGTTCTGCGTTGGTACGTTCCAGGGTAACTGGGAGGTTATGGAGGGGTACAGGTGCAGGGCATATTTGATTGGAGTTCTTCATTGGTACATTCCAGTGAGACAGGGAGGTTATGGAGGGTACAGGTTCAGGGCAAATTTGTGTGTAGTTCTGCAGTGGGACGTTCCAGTGAGACATGAGGTTATGGACGGGTACAGGTTCAGGGCACATTTGTTTGGAGTTCTGCATTGGTACGTTCCAGTGAGACAGGGAGGTTATGGAGGGTACAGGTTCAGGGCAAATTTGAGTGTAGTTCTGCATTGGTACGTTCCAGTGAGACAGGAAGGTTATGGAGGGTACAGGATCAGGGCATATTTGTGTGGAGTTCTGCAGTGGTACGTTCCAGTGAGACAGGGAGGTTATGGAGGGTACAGGTTCAGGGCAAATTTGAGTGTAGTTCTGCATTGGTACGTTCCAGTGAGACAGGAAGGTTATGGAGGGTACAGGATCAGGGCATATTTGTGTGGAGTTCTGCAGTGGTACGTTCCAGTGAGACAGGGAGGTTATGGTGGAGTACAGGTTCAGGGCATATTTTTGTGGATTTTTGCATTGGTACGTTCCACTGAGACAGGGAGGTTATGGAGGGGTACAGGTTCAGGGCAAATTTTTGTGGAGTTCTGCATTGGTACATTCCAGTGAGACAAGGAGGTTCTGGGTGGGTACAGGTTCAGGGCATATTTGTGTGGAATTCTGCATTGGTTCGTTCCAGTGAGACAGGGAGGTTATGGAGGGTACAGGTAAAGGGCATATTTGTGTGGAGTGCTGCATTGGTACGTTCCAGTGAGACAGGGAGTTTATGGAGGGTACAAGTTCAGGGCATATTTGTGTGGTGTTCTGCATTGGTACGTTCCAGTGAGACAGGGAGGTTATGGATGGGTACAGGATCAGGGCATATTTGTGTGGAGTTCTGCAGTGGTACGTTCCAGTGAGACAGGGAGGTTATGGAGGGTACAGGTTCAGGGCAAATTTGAGTGTAGTTCTGCATTGGTACGTTCCAGTGAGACAGGAAGGTTATGGAGGGTACAGGATCAGGGCATATTTGTGTGGAGTTCTGCAGTGGTACGTTCCAGTGAGACAGGGAGGTTATGGTGGAGTACAGGTTCAGGGCATATTTTTGTGGATTTTTGCATTGGTACGTTCCACTGAGACAGGGAGGTTATGGAGGGGTACAGGTTCAGGGCAAATTTTTGTGGAGTTCTGCATTGGTACATTCCAGTGAGACAAGGAGGTTCTGGGTGGGTACAGGTTCAGGGCATATTTGTGTGGAATTCTGCATTGGTTCGTTCCAGTGAGACAGGGAGGTTATGGAGGGTACAGGTAAAGGGCATATTTGTGTGGAGTGCTGCATTGGTACGTTCCAGTGAGACAGGGAGTTTATGGAGGGTACAAGTTCAGGGCATATTTGTGTGGTGTTCTGCATTGGTACGTTCCAGTGAGACAGGGAGGTTATGGATGGGTACAGGTTCAGGGCATATTTGTGTGGAGTTCTGCATTGGTACTTTCCAGTGGGACAGGGAGGTTATGGAGGGTACCGGTTCATGGCATATTTGTGTGGATTTCTGCAATGGGACGTTCCAGTGAGACAGGGAGTTTATGGACGTGTACAGGTTCAGGGCCTATTTGTTTGGAATTCTGCATTGGTACGTTCCAGTGAGACAGGGAGGTTTTGGAGGGGTACAGGTTCAGGGCATATTTGTGTGGAATCCTGCATTGGCACGTTCCAGTGAGACATGGAGGTTTTGGAGGGGTACAGGTTAAGGGCATATATGTTTGGAGTTTTGCATTGGTACGTTCCAGTGTGACTGGGAGGTTATGGAGGGTACACGTTCAGGGCATATTTGTGTGGAGTTCTGCATTGGTACGTTCCAGTGAGACAGGGAGGTTATGGAGGGTACAGGTTCAGAGCATATTTGTGTGGAGTTCTGCAGTGGTACGTTCCAGTGAGACAGGGTGGTTATGGTGGAGTACAGGTTCAGGGCATATTTGTGTGGAGTTCTGCAGTGGTACGTTCCAGTGAGACAGGGAGGTTATGGAGGGGTACAGGTACAGGGCATATTTGTGTGGAGCTCTGCAGTGGTACGTTCCAGTGAGACAGGGAGGTTAAGGTGGAGTACAGGTTCAGGGCATATTTGTGTGGAGTTCTGCAGTGGTACGTTCCAGTGAGACAGGGAGGTTATGGAGGGTACAGCTTCAGGGCAAATTTGAGTGTAGTTCTGCATTGGTACGTTCCAGTGAGACAGGGAGGTTATGGAGGGTACAGGTTCAGGGCATATTTGTGTGGAGTTCTGCGTTGGTTCGTTCCAGTGTGACTTGGATGTTATGGAGGGGTACAGGTTCAGGGTATATTTGTGTGGAGTTCTGCGTTGGTACGTTCCAGGGTAACTGGGAGGTTATGGAGGGGTACAGGTTCAGGGCATATTTGTTTGGAGTTCTTCATTGGTTCATTCCAGTGAGACAGGAAAGTTATGGAGGGTACAGGTTCAGGGCATATTTGTGTGGAGTTCTGCAGTTGGACGTTCCAGTGAGACATGAGGTTATGGACGGGTACAGGTTCAGGGCATATTTGTTTGGAGTTCTTCATTGGTACATTCCAGTGAGTCAGGGAGGTTATGGAGGGGTACAGGTTCAGGGCAAATTTGTGTGTAGTTGTACAGTGGGACGTTCCAGTGAGACATGAGGTTATGGACGGGTACAGGTTCAGGGCACATTTGTGTGGACTTCTGCATTGGTACGTTCCAGTGAGACCGGGAGGTTATGGAGGGGTACAGGTTCAGTGCATATTTGTGTGGAGTTCTGCATTGGTACGTTCCAGTGAGACCGGGAGGTTATGGAGGGGTACAGGTTCAGGGCAAATTTGTGTGTAGTTCTGCATTGGTACGTTCCAGTGAGACAGGGAGGTTATGGAGGGTACAGGTTCACCGCATATTTCTGTGGAGTTCTGCAGTGGTACGTTCCAGTGAGACAGGGAGGTTATGGACGGGTACAGGTTCAGGGCATATTTGTGTGGAGTTCTGCAATGGTACGTTCCAGTGAGACAGGGAGGTTATGCACGGTACAGAATCAGGGCATATTTGAGTGGAGTTCTGTAATGGATCGTTCCAGTGAGACAGGGAGGTTATGGAGGGGTACAGGTACAGGGCATATTTGTGTGGAGTTCTGCATTGGTACTTTACAGTGGGACAGGGAGGTTATGGAGGGAACCGGTTCATGGCATATTTCTGTGGAGTTCGGCGTTGGTTCGTTACAGTGTGACTTGGATGTTATGGAGGGGTACAGGTTCAGGGTATATTTGTGTGGAGTTCTGCGTTGGTACGTTCCAGGGTAACTGGGAGGTTATGGAGGGGTACAGGTTCAGGGCATATTTGTTTGGAGTTCTTCATTGGTTCATTCCAGTGAGACAGGAAAGTTATGGAGGGTACAGGTTCAGGGCATATTTGTGTGGAGTTCTGCAGTTGGACGTTCCAGTGAGACATGAGGTTATGGACGGGTACAGGTTCAGGGCACATTTGTGTGGATTTCTGCATTGGTACGTTCCAGTGAGACAGGGAGGTTATGGAGGGGTATAGGTTCAGGGCATATTTGTTTGGAGTTCTGCACTGGTACGTTCCAGTGTGACTGGGAGGTTACGGAGGGTACACGTTCAGGGCATATTTGTGTGGAGTTCTGCAGTGGGACGTTCCAGTGAGACAGGGAGGTTATGGAGGGTACAGGATCAGGGCAAATTTGAGTGTAGTTCTGCATTGGTACGTTACAGTGAGACAGGGAGGTTATGGAGGGTACAGGTTCAGGGCAAATTTGAGTGTAGTTCTGCATTGGTACGTTCCAGTGAGACAGGGAGGTTATGGAGGGTACAGGATCAGGGCATATTTGTGTGGAGTTCTGCAGTGGTACGTTCCAGTGCGTCAGGGAGGTTATGGTGGAGTACAGGTTCAGGGCATATTTTTGTGGATTTCTGCATTGGTACGTTCCAGTGAGACAGGGAGGTTATGGAGGGGTACAGGTTCAGGGCATATTTGGTTGGAGATCTGCTGTGGTACGTTCCATTGAGACAGTGAGGTTAAGTAGGAGTACAGGTTCAGGGCATATTTGTGTGGATTTCTGCATTGGTACGTTCCAGTGAGACAGGGAGGTTATGGACGGTACAGGTTCAGGGCATATTTGTGTGGAATCCTGCATTGGTACATTCCAGTGAGACAGGGAGGTTATGGAGGGGTACAGGTTAAGGGCTTATTTGTTTGGAGTTCTGAATTGGTACGTTCCAGTGTGACTGGGAGGTTATGGAGGGTACACGTTGAGGGCCTATTAGAGTGGAGTTCTGCATTGGTACATTCCAGTGAGACGGGAGGTTATGGAGGGTACAGGTTCAGGGCAAATTTGTGTGGAGTTCTGCAGTGGTACGTTCCAGTGAGACAGGGTGGTTATGGTGGAGTACAGGTTCAGGGCATATTTGTGTGGAGTTCTGCAGTGGTACGTTCCAGTGAGACAGGGAGGTTATGGAGGGGTACAGGTACAGGGCATATTTGTGTGGAGCTCTGCAGTGGTACGTTCCAGTGAGACAGGGAGGTTAAGGTGGAGTACAGGTTCAGGGCATATTTGTGTGGAGTTCTGCAGTGGTACGTTCCAGTGAGACAGGGAGGTTATGGAGGGTACAGCTTCAGGGCAAATTTGAGTGTAGTTCTGCATTGGTACGTTCCAGTGAGACAGGGAGGTTATGGAGGGTACAGGTTCAGGGCATATTTGTGTGGAGTTCTGCGTTGGTTCGTTCCAGTGTGACTTGGATGTTATGGAGGGGTACAGGTTCAGGGTATATTTGTGTGGAGTTCTGCGTTGGTACGTTCCAGGGTAACTGGGAGGTTATGGAGGGGTACAGGTTCAGGGCATATTTGTTTGGAGTTCTTCATTGGTTCATTCCAGTGAGACAGGAAAGTTATGGAGGGTACAGGTTCAGGGCATATTTGTGTGGAGTTCTGCAGTTGGACGTTCCAGTGAGACATGAGGTTATGGACGGGTACAGGTTCAGGGCATATTTGTTTGGAGTTCTTCATTGGTACATTCCAGTGAGTCAGGGAGGTTATGGAGGGGTACAGGTTCAGGGCAAATTTGTGTGTAGTTGTACAGTGGGACGTTCCAGTGAGACATGAGGTTATGGACGGGTACAGGTTCAGGGCACATTTGTGTGGACTTCTGCATTGGTACGTTCCAGTGAGACCGGGAGGTTATGGAGGGGTACAGGTTCAGTGCATATTTGTGTGGAGTTCTGCATTGGTACGTTCCAGTGAGACCGGGAGGTTATGGAGGGGTACAGGTTCAGGGCAAATTTGTGTGTAGTTCTGCATTGGTACGTTCCAGTGAGACAGGGAGGTTATGGAGGGTACAGGTTCACCGCATATTTCTGTGGAGTTCTGCAGTGGTACGTTCCAGTGTGACAGGGAGGTTATGGACGGGTACAGGTTCAGGGCATATTTGTGTGGAGTTCTGCAATGGTACGTTCCAGTGAGACAGGGAGGTTATGCACGGTACAGAATCAGGGCATATTTGAGTGGAGTTCTGTAATGGATCGTTCCAGTGAGACAGGGAGGTTATGGAGGGGTACAGGTACAGGGCATATTTGTGTGGAGTTCTGCATTGGTACTTTACAGTGGGACAGGGAGGTTATGGAGGGAACCGGTTCATGGCATATTTCTGTGGAGTTCTGCGTTGGTTCGTTACAGTGTGACTTGGATGTTATGGAGGGGTACAGGTTCAGGGCATATTTGTTTGGAGTTCTTCATTGGTTCATTCCAGTGAGACAGGAAAGTTATGGAGGGTACAGGTTCAGGGCATATTTGTGTGGAGTTCTGCAGTTGGACGTTCCAGTGAGACATGAGGTTATGGACGGGTACAGGTTCAGGGCACATTTGTGTGGATTTCTGCATTGGTACGTTCCAGTGAGACAGGGAGGTTATGGAGGGGTATAGGTTCAGGGCATATTTGTTTGGAGTTCTGCATTGGTACGTTCCAGTGTGACTGGGAGGTTACGGAGGGTACACGTTCAGGGCATATTTGTGTGGAGTTCTGCAGTGGGACGTTCCAGTGAGACAGGGAGGTTATGGAGGGTACAGGATCAGGGCAAATTTGAGTGTAGTTCTGCATTGGTACGTTACAGTGAGACAGGGAGGTTATGGAGGGTACAGGTTCAGGGCAAATTTGAGTGTAGTTCTGCATTGGTACGTTCCAGTGAGACAGGGAGGTTATGGATGGTACAGGATCAGGGCATATTTGTGTGGAGTTCTGCAGTGGTACGTTCCAGTGCGTCAGGGAGGTTATGGTGGAGTACAGGTTCAGGGCATATTTTTGTGGATTTCTGCATTGGTACGTTCCAGTGAGACAGGGAGGTTATGGAGGGGTACAGGTTCAGGGCATATTTGGTTGGAGATCTGCTGTGGTACGTTCCATTGAGACAGTGAGGTTAAGTAGGAGTACAGGTTCAGGGCATATTTGTGTGGATTTCTGCATTGGTACGTTCCAGTGAGACAGGGAGGTTATGGACGGTACAGGTTCAGGGCATATTTGTGTGGAATCCTGCATTGGTACATTCCAGTGAGACAGGGAGGTTATGGAGGGGTACAGGTTAAGGGCTTATTTGTTTGGAGTTCTGAATTGGTACGTTCCAGTGTGACTGGGAGGTTATGGAGGGTACACGTTGAGGGCCTATTAGAGTGGAGTTCTGCATTGGTACATTCCAGTGAGACAGGGAGGTTATGGAGGGTACAGGTTCAGGGCAAATTTGAGTGTAGTTCTGCATTGGTACGTTCCAGTGTGACAGGGAGGTTATGGAGGTTACAGGTTCAGGGCATATTTTTGTGGAGTTCTGCAGTGGTACGTTCCAGTGAGACTGGGAGGTAATGGTGGATTACAGGTTCAGGGCATATCTTTGTGGATTTCTGCATTGGTACGTTCCAGTGAGACAGGGAGGTTATGGAGGGGTACAGGTTCAGGGCATATTTTTGTGGAGTTCTGCAGTGGTACGTTCCAGTGAGACAGGGAGGTTAAGGTGGAGTACAGGTTCAGGGCATATTTGTGTGGATTTCTGCATTGGTACGTTCCAGTGAGACAGGTAGGTTATGGAGGGGTACAGGTTCAGGGCATATTTGTCTGGAGTTCTGCAATGGTACGTTCCAGTGAGACAGGGAGGTTATGGAGGGGTACAGGTTCAGGGTATATTTGTGTGGAGTTCTGCGTTGGTACGTTCCAGGGTAACTGGGAGGTTATGGAGGGGTACAGGTGCAGGGCATATTTGATTGGAGTTCTTCATTGGTACATTCCAGTGAGACAGGGAAGTTATGGAGGGTAAAAGGTTCAGGCCATATTTGTGTGGAGTTCTGCAGTGGGACGTTCCAGTGAGACATGAGGTTATGGACGGGTATAGGTTCAGGGCACATTTGTGTGGATTTCTGCATTGGTAAGTTCCAGTGAGACAGGGAGGCTATGGAGGGGTACAGGTTCAGGGCATATTTGTGTGGAGCTCTGCATTGGTACGTTCCAGTGTGACAGGGAGGTTATGGAGGGGTACAGGTTCAGGGCAAATTTGTGTGTAGTTCTGCAGTGGGACGTTCCAGTGAGACATGAGGTTATGGACGGGTACAGGTTCAGGGCACATTTGTTTGGAGTTCTGCATTGGTACGTTCCAGTGAGACAGGGAGGTTATGGAGGGTACATGTTCAGGGCAAATTTGAGTGTAGTTCTGCATTGGTACGTTCCAGTGAGACAGGAAGGTTATGGAGGGTATAGGATCAGGGCATATTTGTGTGGAGTTCTGCAGTGGTACGTTCCAGTGAGACAGGGAGGTTATGGAGGGTACAGGTTCAGGGCAAATTTGAGTGTAGTTCTGCATTGGTACGTTCCAGTGAGACAGGAAGGTTATGGACGGTACAGGATCAGGGCATATTTGTGTGGAGTTCTGCAGTGGTACGTTCCAGTGAGACAGGGAGGTTATGGTGGAGTACAGGTTCAGGGCATATTTTTGTGGATTTTTGCATTGGTACGTTCCACTGAGACAGGGAGGTTATGGAGGGGTACAGGTTCAGGGCAAATTTTTGTGGAGTTCTGCATTGGTACATTCCAGTGAGACAAGGAGGTTCTGGGTGGGTACAGGTTCAGGGCATATTTGTGTGGAATTCTGCATTGGTTCGTTCCAGTGAGACAGGGAGGTTATGGAGGGTACAGGTAAAGGGCATATTTGTGTGGAGTGCTGCATTCGTACGTTCCAGTGAGACAGGGAGTTTATGGAGGGTACAAGTTCAGGGCATATTTGTGTGGTGTTCTGCATTGGTACGTTCCAGTGAGACAGGGAGGTTATGGATGGGTACAGGTTCAGGGCATATTTGTGTGGAGTTCTGCATTGGTAATTTCCAGTGGGACAGGGAGGTTATGGAGGGTACCGGTTCATGGCATATTTGTGTGGATTTCTGCAATGGGACGTTCCAGTGAGACAGGGAGTTTATGGACGTGTACAGGTTCAGGGCCTATTTGTTTGGAATTCTGCATTGGTACGTTCCAGTGAGACAGGGAGGTTTTGGAGGGGTACAGGTTCAGGGCATATTTGTGTGGAATCCTGCATTGGCACGTTCCAGTGAGACATGGAGGTTTTGGAGGGGTACAGGTTAAGGGCATATATGTTTGGAGTTCTGCATTAGTACGTTCCAGTGTGACTGGGAGGTTATGGATGGGTACAGGTTCAGGGCATATTTGTGTGGAGTTCTGCATTGGTACTTTCCAGTGGGACAGGGAGGTTATGGAGGGTACCGGTTCATGGCATATTTGTGTGGATTTCTGCAATGGGACGTTCCAGTGAGACAGGGAGTTTATGGACGTGTACAGGTTCAGGGCCTATTTGTTTGGAATTCTGCATTGGTACGTTCCAGTGAGACAGGGAGGTTTTGGAGGGGTACAGGTTCAGGGCATATTTGTGTGGAATCCTGCATTGGCACGTTCCAGTGAGACATGGAGGTTTTGGAGGGGTACAGGTTAAGGGCATATATGTTTGGAGTTCTGCATTAGTACGTTCCAGTGTGACTGGGAGGTTATGGAGGGTACACGTTCAGGGCATATTTGTGTGGAGTTCTGCATTGGTATGTTCCAGTGAGACAGGGAGGTTATGGAGGGTACAGGTTCAGGGCATATTTGTGTGGAGTTCTGCAGTGGTACGTTCCAGTGAGACAGGGTGGTTATGGTGGAGTACAGGTTCAGGATATATTTTTGTGGATTTCTGCATTGGTACGTTCCAGTGAGACAGGGAGGTTATGGAGGGGTACAGGTTCAGGGCATATTTGTGTGGAGCTCTGCAGTGGTACGTTCCAGTGAGACAGGGAGGTTAAGGTGGAGTACAGGTTCAGGGCATATTTGTGTGGAGTTCTGCAGTGGTACGTTCCAGTGAGACAGGGAGGTTATGGAGGGTACAGCTTCAGGGCAAATTTGAGTGTAGTTCTGCATTGGTACGTTCCAGTGAGACAGGGAGGTTATGGAGGGTACAGGTTCAGGGCATATTTGTGTGGAGTTCTGCGTTGGTTCGTTCCAGTGTGACTTGGATGTTATGGAGGTGAACAGGTTCAGGGCATATTTGTTTGGAGTTCTGCATTGGTACTTTCCAGTGAGACAGGGAAATTATGGAGGATACAGGTTCAAGGCATATTTGTGTGTAGTTCTGCAGTCGGACGTTCCAGTGAGACATGAGGTTATGGACGGGTACAGGTTCAGGGCACATTTGTGTGGACTTCTGCATTGGTACGTTCTAGTGAGACCGGGAGGTTATGGAGGGGTACAGGTTCAGGGCATATTTGTGTGGAGTTCTGCATTGGTACGTTCCATTGAGACAGGGAGGTTATGGACGGTACAGGTTAAGGGCATATTTGTGTGGAATCCTGCATTGGTACGTTCCAGTGAGACAGGGAGGTTATGGAGGGGTACAGGTTAAGGGCATATTTGTGTGGAGTTCTGCATTGGTACGTTCCATTGAGACAGGGAGGTTATGGACGGTACAGGTTCAGGGCATATTTGTGTGGAATCCTGCATTGGTACGTTCCAGTGAGACAGGGAGGTTTTGGTTGGGTACAGGTTAAGGGCATATTTGTTTGGAGTTCTGCATTGGTACGTTCCAGTGTGACTGGGAGGTTATGGAGGGTACACGTTCAGGGCATATTAGAGTGGAGTTCTGCATTGGTACGTTCCAGTGAGACAGGGAGGTTATGGAGGGTACAGGTTCAGGGCAAATTTGAGTGTAGTTCTGCATTGGTACGTTCCAGTGTGACAGGGAGGTTATGGAGGTTACAGGTTCAGGGCATATTTGTGTGGAGTTCTGCAGTGGTACATTCCAGTGAGACAGGGAGGTTAAGGTGGAGTACAGGTTCAGGGCATATTTGTGTGGATTTCTGCATTGGTACGTTCCAGTGAGACAGGGAGGTTATGGAGGGGTACAGGTTCAGGGCATATTTGTGTGGAGTTCTGCAATGGTACGTTCCAGTGAGACAGGGAGGTTATGGAGGGGTACAGGTTCAGGGTATATTTGTGTGGAGTTCTGCGTTGGTACGTTCCAGGGTAACTGGGAGGTTATGGAGGGGTACAGGTTCAGGGCATATTTGTTTGGAGTTCTTCATTGGTACATTCCAGTGAGACAGGGACGTTATGGAGGGTACAGGTTCAGGCCATATTTGTGTGGAGTTCTGCAGTGGGACGTTCCAGTGAGACATGAGGTAATGGACGGGTATAGGTTCAGGTCACATTTGTGTGGATTTCTGCATTGGTAAGTTCCAGTGAGACAGGGAGGTTATGGAGGGGTACAGGTTCAGGGCATATTTGTGTGGAGCTCTGCATTGGTACGTTCCAGTGTGACAGGGAGGTTATGGAGGGGTACAGGTTCAGGGCAAATTTGTGTGTAGTTCTGCAGTGGGACGTTCCAGTCAGACATGAGGTTATGGACGGGTACAGGTTCAGGGCACATTTGTGTGGACTTCTGCATTGGTACGTTCCAGTGAGACCGGGAGGTTATGGAGGGGTACAGGTTCAGGGCATATTTGTGTGGAGTTCTGCATTGGTACGTTCCAGTGAGACAGGGAGGTTATGGAGTGTACAGGTTCACTGCATATTTGTCTGGAGTTCTGCAGTGGTACGTTTCAGTGAGACAGGGAGGTTACGGACGGGTACAGCTTTAGGGCATATTTGTGTGGAGTTCTGCATTGGTACTTTCCAGTGAGACAGGGAGGTTATGGAGGATACAGGTTCATGGCAGATTTGTGTGGAGTTCTGCAGTGGGACGTTCCCGTGAGACAGGGAGGTTATGGAGAGGTACAGGTTCAGGGCATATTTTTGAGGAGTTCTGCATTGGTACTTTCCAGTGGGACAGGGAGGTTATGGAGGGTACCGGTTCATGGCATATTTGTGTGGAATTCTGCAGTGGGATGTTCCAGTGAGACAGGGAGATTATGGACGTGTACAGGTTCAGGGCCTATTTGTGTGGAATTCTGCATTGGTACGTTCCAGTGAGACAGGGAGTTTTTGGAGGGGTACAGGTTCAGGGCATATTTGTGTGGTGTTCTGCAATGGATCGTTCCAGTGAGACAGGGAGGTTATGCACGGTACAGCTTCAGGGCATATTTGTGTGGAGTTCTGCATTGGTATGTTCCAGTGAGACAAGGAGGTTATGGGCGGGTACAGGTTCCAGGCATATTTGTGTGGAATTCTGCATTGGTACGTTCCAGTGAGACAGGGAGGTTGTGGAGGGTACAGGTTCAGGGCATATTTGTGTGGAATCCTTCATTGGTACGTTCCAGTGAGACAGGGAGGTTATGGAGGGTACAGGTTCAGGGCAAATTTGAGTGTAGTTCTGCATTGGTACGTTCCAGTGAGACAGGGAGGTTATGGAGGTTACAGGTTCAGGGCATATTTGTGTGGGTTCTGCAGTGGTACGTTCCAGTGAGACAGGGTGGTTATGGTGGAGTACAGGTTCAGGGCATATTTTTGTGGATTTATGCATTGGTACGTTCCAGTGAGACAGGGAGGTTATGGAGGGTACAGGTTCATGGCAAATTTGTGTGGAGTTCTGCAGTGGGACGTTCCAGTGAGACAGGGAGGTTTTGGACGGGTACAGGTTCAGGGCATATTTGTGTGGAGTTCTGCATTGGAACGTTCCTGTGAGACAGGGAAGTTATGGAGGCGTACAGGTTCAGGGCATATTTGTGTGGAGTTCTGCATTGGTACGTTCCAGTGAGACAGGGTGGTTATGGAGGGGTACAGGTTCAGGGCATATCTGTGTGGTGTTCTGCAATGGTACGTTCCAGTCAGACAGGGAGGTTATGCAGGGTACAGGTTCAGGGCATATTTGAGTGGATTTCGGCATTGGTGCGTTCCAGTGAGACAGGGAGGTTATGGACGGGTACAGGTTCAGGGCATATTTGTGTGGAATTCTGCATTGGTACGTTCCAGTGAGACAGGGAGGTTATGGAGAGTACAGGTTCAGGGCATATTTGTGTGGAGTTCTGCGTTGGTTCTTTCCAGTGTGACTTGGATGTTATGGAGGTGTACAGGTTCAGGGCATATTTAATTGGAGTTCTGCATTGTTACGTTCCAGTGAGACAAGGAAATTATGGAGGATACAGGTTCAAGGCATATTTGTGTGTAGTTCTGCAGTCGGACGTTCCAGTGAGACATGAGGTTATGGACGGGTACAGGTTCAGGGCACATTTGTGTGGACTTCTGCATTGGTACGTTCTAGTGAGACCGGGAGGTTATGGAGGGGTACAGGTTCAGGGCATATTTGTGTGGAATTCTGCATTGGTACGTTCCAGTGAGACAGGGAGGTTATGGACGGTACAGGTTCAGGGCATATTTGTGTGGAATCCTGCATTGGTACGTTCCAGTGAGACAGGGAGGTTTTGGAGGGGTACAGGTTATGGGCATATTTGTTTGGAGTTCTGCATTGGTACGTTCCAGTGTGACTGGGAGGTTATGGAGGGTACACGTTCAGGGCATATTAGAGTGGAGTTCTGCATTGGTACGTTCCAGTGAGACAGGGAGGTTATGGAGGGTACAGGTTCAGGGCAAATTTGAGTGTAGTACTGCATTGGTACGTTCCAGTGTGACAGGGAGGTTATGGAGGTTACAGGTTCAGGGCATATTTTTGTGAAGTTCTGCAGTGGTACGTTCCAGTGAGACAGGGAGGTAATGGTGGAGTACAGGTTCAGGGCATATCTTTGTGGATTTCTGCATTGGTACGTTCCAGTGAGACAGGGAGGTTATGGAGGGGTACAGGTTCAGGGCATATTTGCGTGGAGTTCTGCAGTGGTACGTTCCAGTGAGACAGGGAGGTTAAGGTGGAGTACAGGTTCAGGGCATATTTGTGTGGATTTCTGCATTGGTACGTTCCAGTGAGACAGGGAGGTTATGGAGGGGTACAGGTTCAGGGCATATTTGTGTGGAGTTCTGCAATGGTACGTTCCAGTGAGACAGGGAGGTTATGGAGGGGTACAGGTTCAGGGTATATTTGTGTGGAGTTCTGCGTTGGTACGTTCCAGGGTAACTGGGAGGTTATGGAGGGGTACAGGTTCAGGGCATATTTGTTTGGAGTTCTTCATTGGTACATTCCAGTGAGACAGGGAAGTTATGGAGGGTACAGGTTCAGGCCATATTTGTGTGGAGTTCTGCAGTGGGACGTTCCAGTGAGACATGAGGTTATGGAGGGGTACAGGTTCAGGGCATATTTGTGTGGAGCTCTGCATTGGTACGTTCCAGTGTGACAGGGAGGTTATGGAGGGGTACAGGTTCAGGGCAAATTTGTGTGTAGTTCTGCAGTGGGACGTTCCAGTGAGACATGAGGTTATGGACGGGTACAGGTTCAGGGCACATTTGTGTGGACTTCTGCATTGGTACGTTCCAGTGAGACCGGGAGGTTATGGAGGGGTACAGGTTCAGGGTATATTTGTGTAGAGTTCTGCATTGGTACGTTCCAGTGAGACAGGGAGGTTATGGAGGGTTACAGGTTCAGGGCAAATTTGTGTGTAGTTCTGCATTGGTACGTTCCATTGAGACAGGGCGGTTATGGAGGGTACAGGTTCAACGCATATTTGTCTGGAGTTCTGCATTGGTACGTTCCAGTGAGACAGGGTGGTTATGGACGGGTACAGCTTCAGGGCATATTTGTGTGGAGTTTAGCATTGGTACTTTCCAGTGAGACAGGGATGTTATGCAGGGTACAGGTTCATGGCAGATTTGTGTGGAGTTCTGCAGTGGGACGTTCCCGTGAGACAGGGAGGTTATGGAGAGGTACAGGTTCAGGGCTTATTTTTGAGGAGTTCTGCATTGGTACGTTCCAGTGAGACAGGGAGGTTTTGGAGGGGTACAGGTTCAGGGCATATTTGTGTGGTGTTCTGCAATGGTTCGTTCCAGTGAGACAGGGAGGTTATGCACGGTACAGGTTCAGGGCATATTTGTGTGGAGTTCTGCATTGGTATGTTCCAGTGAGACAAGGAGGTTATGGGCGGGTACAGGTTCCAGGCACATTTGTGTGGAATTCTGCATTGGTACGTTCCAGTGAGACAGGGAGGTTATGGAGGGTACAGGTTCAGGGCATATTTGTGTGGAATCCTGCATTGGTACGTTCCAGTGAGACAGGGAGGTTTTGGAGGGGTACAGGTTAAGGGCATATTTGTTTGGAGTTCTGCATTGGTACGTTCCAGTGTGACTGGGATGTTATGGAGGGTACACGTTCAGGGCATATTTTTGTGGAGTTCTGCATTGGTACGTTCCAGTGAGACAGGGAGGTTATGGAGGGTACACGTTCAGGGCAAATTTGAGTGTAGTTCTGCATTGGTACGTTCCAGTGAGACAGGGAGGTTATGGAGGTTACAGGTTCAGGGCATATTTGTGTGGAGTTCTGCAGTGGTACGTTCCAGTGAGACAGGGTGGTTATGGTGGAGTACAGGTTCAGGGCATATTTTTGTGGATTTATGCATTGGTAAGTTCCAGTGAGACAGGGAGGTTATGGAGGGGTACAGGTTCAGGGCAAATTTGTGTGGAGTTCTGCATTGGTACATTCCAGTGAGACAAGGAGGTTCTGGGTGGGTACAGGTTCAGGGCATATTTGTGTGGAATTCTGCATTGGTACGTTCCAGTGAGACAGGGAGGTTATGGAGGGTACAGGTTCAGGGCATATTTGTGTGGAGTTCTGCAATGCTACGTTCCAGTGAGACAGGGAGGTTATGGAGGGGTACAGGTTCAGGGTATATTTGTGTGGAGTTCTACGTTGGTACGTTCCAGGGTAACTGGGAGGTTATGGAGGGGTACAGGTTCAGGGCATATTTGTTTGGAGTTCTTCATTGGTACATTCCAGTGAGTCAGGGAGTTTATGGAGGGGTACAGGTTCAGGGCAAATTTGTGTGTAGTTGTACAGTGGGACGTTCCAGTGAGACATGAGGTTATGGACGGGTACAGGTTCAGGGCAAATTTGTGTGTAGTTGTACAGTGGGACGTTCCAGTGAAACATGAGGTTATGGACGGGTACAGGTTCAGGGCACATTTGTGTGGACTTCTGCATTGGTACGTTCCAGTGAGACCGGGAGGTTATGGAGGGGTACAGGTTCAGGGCAAATTTGTGTGTAGTTCTGCATTGGTACGTTCCAGTGAGACAGGGAGGTTATGGAGGGTACAGGTTCACCGCATATTTCTGTGGAGTTCTGCAGTGGTACGTTCCAGTGAGACAGGGAGGTTATGGACGGGTACAGGTTCAGGGCATATTTGTGTGGAGTTCTGCAATGGTACGTTCCAGTGAGACAGTGTGGTTATGGAGGGTACAGGTTCAGGGCATATTTGTGTGGAGTTCTGCATTGGGTCTTTCCAGTGACACAGGGAGGTTATGGAGGGGTACAGGTACAGGGCATATTTGTGTGGAGTTCTGCATTGGTACTTTACAGTGGGACAGGGAGGTTATGGAGGGAACCGGTTCATGGCATATTTCTGTGGAATTCTGCAGTGGGACGTTCCAGTGAGACAGGGAGTTTATGGACGTTTACAAGTTCAGGGCATATTTGTGTGGAATTCTGCATTGGTACGTTCCAGTGAGACAGGGAGGTTATGCACGGTACAGAATCAGGGCATATTTGAGTGGAGTTCTGTAATGGATCGTTCCAGTGAGACAGGGAGGTTATGCACGGTACAGAATCAGGGCATATTTGAGTGGAGTTCGGCATTGGTGCGTTCCAGTGAGACAGGGAGGTTATGGAGGGGTACAGGTTCAGGGCATATTTCTGTGAATTTCTGCTTTGGTACGTTCCAGTGAGACAGGGAGGTTATGGAGGGGTACAGGTTCAGGGCATATTTCTGTGGAGTTCTGCAGTGGTACGTTCCAGTGAGACAGGGAGATTATGGAGGGGTACAGGTTCAGGGCAAATTTGTGTGGAGTTCTGCATTGGTACGTTCCAGTGAGACAAGGAGGTTATGGGCGGGTACAGGTTCAGGGCATATCTGTGTGCAATTCTGCATTGATACGTTCCAGTGCGACATTGAGGTTATGGAGGGTACAGGTTCAGGGCATATTTTTGTGGAGTTCTGCATTGGTACGTTCCAGTGAGACCGGGAGGTTTTGCAGGGGTACAGGTTCAGGGTATATTTGTTTGGAGTTCTGCGTTGGTACGTTCCAGTGTGACTGGGAGGTTATGGAGGGGTATAGGTTCAGGGCATATTTGTTTGGAGTTCTGCATTGGTACGTTCCAGTGTGACTGGGAGGTTATGGAGGGTACACGTTCATGGGATATTTGTGTGGAGTTCTGCCGTGGGACGTTCCAGTGAGACAGGGAGGTTATGGACGGGTACAGGTTCAGGGCATATTTGTGTGGAGTTCTGCATTGGTACGTTCCTGTGAGACAGGGAGGTTATGGAGGGGTACAGGTTCAGGGCACATTTGTGTGGAGTTCTGCATTGGTACGTTCCAGTGAGACAGGGAGGTTATGGAGGGTACAGTATCAGGGCAAATTTGAGTGTAGTTCTGCATTGGTACGTTACAGTGAGACAGGGAGGTTATGGAGGGTACAGGTTCAGGGCAAATTTGAGTGTAGTTCTGCATTGGTACGTTCCAGTGAGACAGGGAGGTTATGGAGGGTACAGGATCAGGGCATATTTGTGTGGAGTTCTGCAGTGGTACGTTCCAGTGCGTCAGGGAGGTTATGGTGGAGTACAGGTTCAGGGCATATTTTTGTGGATTTCTGCATTGGTACGTTCCAGTGAGACAGGGAGGTTATGGAGGGGTACAGGTTCAGGGCATATTTGTTTGGAGATCTGCTGTGGTACGTTCCATTGAGACAGTGAGGTTAAGTAGGAGTACAGGTTCAGGGCATATTTGTGTGGATTTCTGCATTGGTACGTTCCAGTGAGACAGGGAGGTTATGGACGGTACAGGTTCAGGGCATATTTGTGTGGAATCCTGCATTGGTACGTTCCAGTGAGACAGGGAGGTTTTGGAGGGGTACAGGTTAAGGGCATATTTGTTTGGAGTTCTGAATTGGTACGTTCCAGTGTGACTGGGAGGTTATGGAGGGTACACGTTCAGGGCCTATTAGAGTGGAGTTCTGCATTGGTACATTCCAGTGAGACAGGGTGGTTATGGAGGGTACAGGTTCAGGGCAAATTTGAGTGTAGTTCTGCATTGGTACGTTCCAGTGTGACAGGGAAGTTATGGAGGTTACAGGTTCAGGGCATATTTTTGTGGAGTTCTGCAGTGGTACGTTCCAGTGAGACAGGGAGGTAATGGTGGATTACAGGTTCAGGGCATATCTTTGTGGATTTCTGCATTGGTACGTTCCAGTGAGACAGGGAGGTTATGGAGGGGTACAGGTTCAGGGCATATTTGAGTGGAGTTCTGCAGTGGTACGTTCCAGTGAGACAGGGAGGTTAAGGTGGAGTACAGGTTCAGGGCATATTTGTGTGGATTTCTGCATTGGTACGTTCCAGTGAGACAGGGAGGTTATGGAGGGGTACAGGTTCAGGGCATATTTGTCTGGAGTTCTGCAATGGTACGTTCCAGTGAGACAGGGAGGTTATGGAGGGGTACAGGTTCAGGGTATATTTGTGTGGAGTTCTGCGTTGGTACGTTCCTGGGTAACTGGGAGGTTATGGAGGGGTACAGGTTCAGGGCATATTTGATTGGAGTTCTTCATTGGTACATTCCAGTGAGACAGGGAAGTTATGGAGGGTAAAAGGTTCAGGCCATATTTGTGTGGAGTTCTGCAGTGGGACGTTCCAGTGAGACATGAGGTTATGGACGGGTATAGGTTCAGGGCACATTTGTGTGGATTTCTGCATTGGTAAGTTCCAGTGAGACAGGGAGGTTATGGACGGGTACAGGTTCAGGGCATATTTGTGTGGAGTTTTGCATTGGTACGTTCCTGTGAGACAGGGAAGTTATGGAGGGTACAGGTTCAGGGCACATTTGTGTGGAGTTCTGCATTTGTACGTTCCAGTGAGACAGGGAGGTTATGCAGGGTACAGGTTCAGGGCAAATTTGAGTGTAGTTCTGCATTGGTACGTTCCAGTGAGACAGGGAGGTTATGGATGGGTACAGGTTCAGGGCATATTTGTGTGGAGTTCTGCATTGGTACTTTCCAGTGGGACAGGGAGGTTATGGAGGGTACCGGTTCATGGCATATTTGTGTGGATTTCTGCAATGGGACGTTCCAGTGAGACAGGGAGTTTATGGAAGTGTACAGGTTCAGGGCCTATTTGTTTGGAATTCTGCATTGGTACGTTCCAGTGAGACAGGGAGGTTTTGGAGGGGTACAGGTTCAGGGCATATTTGTGTGGTGTTCTGCAATGGTTCGTTCCAGTGAGACAGGGAGGTTATGCACGGTACAGGATCAGGGCATATTTGAGTGGATTTCGGCATTGGTGCGTTCCAGTGAGACAGGGAGTTTATGGAGGGTTACATTTTCAGGGCATATTTGTGTGGAGTTCTGCATTGGTATGTTCCAGTGAGACGAGGAGGTTATGGGCGGGTACAGGTTCAAGGCATATTTGTGTGGAATTCTGCATTGGTACGTTCCAGTGAGACAGGGAGGTTATGGAGGGTACAGGTTCAGGGCATATTTGTGTGGAATCTTGCATTGGTACGTTCCAGTGAGACAGGGAGGTTTTGGAGGGGTACAGGTTAAGGGCATATATGTTTGGAGTTCTGCATTGGTACGTTCCAGTGTGACTGGGAGGTTATGGAGGGTACAGGTTCATGGCAGATTTGTGTGGAGTTCTGCAGTGGGACGTTCCCGTGAGACAGGGAGGTTATGGAGAGGTACAGGTTCAGGGCATATTTTTGAGGAGTTCTGCATTGGTACGTTCCAGTGAGACAGGGAGGTTTTGGAGGGGTACAGGTTCAGGGCATATTTGTGTGGTGTTCTGCAATGGTTCGTTCCAGTGAGACAGGGAGGTTATGCACGGTACAGGTTCAGGGCATATTTGTGTGGAGTTCTGCATTGGTATGTTCCAGTGAGACAAGGAGGTTATGGGCGGGTACAGGTTCCAGGCACATTTGTGTGGAATTCTGCATTGGTACGTTCCAGTGAGACAGGGAGGTTATGGAGGGTACAGGTTCAGGGCATATTTGTGTGGAATCCTGCATTGGTACGTTCCAGTGAGACAGGGAGGTTTTGGAGGGGTACAGGTTAAGGGCATATTTGTGTGGAGTTCTGCATTGGTACGTTCCAGTGTGACTGGGAGGTTATGGAGGGTACACGTTCAGGGCATATTTTTGTGGAGTTCTGCATTGGTACGTTCCAGTGAGACAGGGAGGTTATGGAGGGTACACGTTCAGGGCAAATTTGAGTGTAGTTCTGCATTGGTACGTTCCAGTGAGACAGGGAGGTTATGGAGGTTACAGATTCAGGGCATATTTGTGTGGAGTTCTGCAGTGGTACGTTCCAGTGAGACAGGGTGGTTATGGTGGAGTACAGGTTCAGGGCATATTTTTGTGGATTTATGCATTGGTAAGTTCCAGTGAGACAGGGAGGTTATGGAGGGGTACAGGTTCAGGGCAAATTTGTGTGGAGTTCTGCATTGGTACATTCCAGTGAGACAAGGAGGTTCTGGGTGGGTACAGGTTCAGGGCATATTTGTGTGGAATTCTGCATTGGTACGTTCCAGTGAGACAGGGAGGTTATGGAGGGTACAGGTTCAGGGCATATTTGTGTGGAGTTCTGCAATGCTACGTTCCAGTGAGACAGGGAGGTTATGGAGGGGTACAGGTTCAGGGTATATTTGTGTGGAGTTCTACGTTGGTACGTTCCAGGGTAACTGGGAGGTTATGGAGGGGTACAGGTTCAGGGCATATTTGTTTGGAGTTCTTCATTGGTACATTCCAGTGAGTCAGGGAGGTTATGGAGGGGTACAGGTTCAGGGCAAATTTGTGTGTAGTTGTACAGTGGGACGTTCCAGTGAGACATGAGGTTATGGACGGGTACAGGTTCAGGGCACATTTGTGTGGACTTCTGCATTGGTACGTTCCAGTGAGACCGGGAGGTTATGGAGGGGTACAGGTTCAGTGCATATTTGTGTGGAGTTCTGCATTGGTACGTTCCAGTGAGACCGGGAGGTTATGGAGGGGTACAGGTTCAGGGCAAATTTGCGTGTAGTTCTGCATTGGTACGTTCCAGTGAGACAGGGAGGTTATGGAGGGTACAGGTTCACCGCATATTTCTGTGGAGTTCTGCAGTGGTACGTTCCAGTGAGACAGGGAGGTTATGGACGGGTACAGGTTCAGGGCATATTTGTGTGGAGTTCTGCAATGGTACGTTCCAGTGAGACAGTGTGGTTATGGAGGGTACAGGTTCAGGGCATATTTGTGTGTAGTTCTGCATTGGGTCTTTCCAGTGACACAGGGAGGTTATGGAGGGGTACAGGTACAGGGCATATTTGTGTGGAGTTCTGCATTGGTACTTTACAGTGGGACAGGGAGTTTATGGAGGGAACCGGTTCATGGCATATTTCTGTGGAATTCTGCAGTGGGACGTTCCAGTGAGACAGGGAGTTTATGGACGTTTACAAGTTCAGGGCATATTTGTGTGGAATTCTGCATTGGTACGTTCCAGTGAGACAGGGAGGTTATGCACGGTACAGAATCAGGGCATATTTGAGTGGAGTTCTGTAATGGATCGTTCCAGTGAGACAGGGAGGTTATGCACGGTACAGAATCAGGGCATATTTGAGTGGAGTTCGGCATTGGTGCGTTCCAGTGAGACAGGGAGGTTATGGAGGGGTACAGGTTCAGGGCATATTTCTGTGAATTTCTGCTTTGGTACGTTCCAGTGAGACAGGGAGGTTATGGAGGGGTACAGGTTCAGGGCATATTTCTGTGGAGTTCTGCAGTGGTACGTTCCAGTGAGACAGGGAGATTATGGAGGGGTACAGGTTCAGGGCAAATTTGTGTGGAGTTCTGCATTGGTACGTTCCAGTGAGACAAGGAGGTTATGGGCGGGTACAGGTTCAGGGCATATTTGTGTGCAATTCTGCATTGATACGTTCCAGTGCGACATTGAGGTTATGGAGGGTACAGGTTCAGGGCATATTTTTGTGGAGTTCTGCATTGGTACGTTCCAGTGAGACCGGGAGGTTTTGCAGGGGTACAGGTTCAGGGTATATTTGTTTGGAGTTCTGCGTTGGTACGTTCCAGTGTGACTGTGAGGTTATGGAGGGGTATAGGTTCAGGGCATATTTGTTTGGAGTTCTGCATTGGTACGTTCCAGTGTGACTGGGAGGTTATGGAGGGTACACGTTCAGGGCATATTTGTGTGGAGTTCTGCCGTGGGACGTTCCAGTGAGACAGGGAGGTTATGGACGGGTACAGGTTCAGGGCATATTTGTGTGGAGTTCTGCATTGGTACGTTCCTGTGAGACAGGGAGGTTATGGAGGGGTACAGGTTCAGGGCACATTTGTGTGGAGTTCTGCATTGGTACGTTCCAGTGAGACAGGGAGGTTATGGAGGGTACAGGATCAGGGCAAATTTGAGTGTAGTTCTGCATTGGTACGTTACAGTGAGAAAGGGAGGTTATGGAGGGTACAGGTTCAGAGCAAATTTGAGTGTAGTTCTGCATTGGTACGTTCCAGTGAGACAGGGAGGTTATGGAGGGTACAGGATCAGGGCATATTTGTGTGGAGTTCTGCAGTGGTACGTTCCAGTGCGTCAGGGAGGTTATGGTGGAGTACAGGTTCAGGGCATATTTTTGTGGATTTCTGCATTGGTACGTTCCAGTGAGACAGGGAGGTTATGGAGGGGTACAGGTTCAGGGCATATTTGTTTGGAGATCTGCTGTGGTACGTTCCATTGAGACAGTGAGGTTAAGTAGGAGTACAGGTTCAGGGCATATTTGTGTGGATTTCTGCATTGGTACGTTCCAGTGAGACAGGGAGGTTATGGACGGTACAGGTTCAGGGCATATTTGTGTGGAATCCTGCATTGGTACGTTCCAGTGAGACAGGGAGGTTTTGGAGGGGTACAGGTTAAGGGCATATTTGTTTGGAGTTCTGAATTGGTACGTTCCAGTGTGACTGGGAGGTTATGGAGGGTACACGTTCAGGGCCTATTAGAGTGGAGTTCTGCATTGTTACATTCCAGTGAGACAGGGTGGTTATGGAGGGTACAGGTTCAGGGCAAATTTGAGTGTAGTTCTGCATTGGTACGTTCCAGTGTGACAGGGAGGTTATGGAGGTTACAGGTTCAGGGCATATTTTTGTGGAGTTCTGCAGTGGTACGTTCCAGTGAGACAGGGAGGTAATGGTGGATTACAGGTTCAGGGCATATCTTTGTGGATTTCTGCATTGGTACGTTCCAGTGAGACAGGGAGGTTATGGAGGGGTACAGGTTCAGGGCATATTTGTGTGGAGTTCTGCAGAGTTACGTTCCAGTGAGACAGGGAGGTTAAGGTGGAGTACAGGTTCAGGGCATATTTGTGTGGATTTCTGCATTGGTACGTTCCAGTGAGACAGGGAGGTTATGGAGGGGTACAGGTTCAGGGCATATTTGTCTGGAGTTCTGCAATGGTACGTTCCAGTGAGACAGGGAGGTTATGGAGGGTACAGGTTCAGGGCACATTTGTGTGGAGTTCTGCATTTGTACGTTCCAGTGAGACAGGGAGGTTATGGAGGGTACAGGTTCAGGGCAAATTTGAGTGTAGTTCTGCATTGGTACGTTCCAGTGAGACAGGGAGGTTATGGATGGGTACAGGTTCAGGGCATATTTGTGTGGAGTTCTGCATTGGTACTTTCCAGTGGGACAGGGAGGTTATGGAGGGTACCGGTTCATGGCATATTTGTGTGGATTTCTGCAATGGGACGTTCCAGTGAGACAGGGAGTTTATGGACGTGTACAGGTTCAGGGCCTATTTGTTTGGAATTCTGCATTGGTACGTTCCAGTGAGACAGGGAGGTTTTGGAGGGGTACAGGTTCAGGGCATATTTGTGTGGTGTTCTGCAATGGTTCGTTCCAGTGAGACAGGGAGGTTATGCACGGTACAGGATCAGGGCATATTTGAGTGGATTTCGGCATTGGTACGTTCCATTGAGACAGTGAGGTTAAGTAGGAGTACAGGTTCAGGGCATATTTGTGTGGATTTCTGCATTGGTACGTTCCAGTGAGACAGGGAGGTTATGGACGGTACAGGTTCAGGGCATATTTGTGTGGAATCCTGCATTGGTACGTTCCAGTGAGACAGGGAGGTTTTGGAGGGGTACAGGTTAAGGGCATATTTGTTTGGAGTTCTGAATTGGTACGTTCCAGTGTGACTGGGAGGTTATGGAGGGTACACGTTCAGGGCCTATTAGAGTGGAGTTCTGCATTGGTACATTCCAGTGAGACAGGGTGGTTATGGAGGGTACAGGTTCAGGGCAAATTTGAGTGTAGTTCTGCATTGGTACGTTCCAGTGTGACAGGGAGGTTATGGAGGTTACAGGTTCAGGGCATATTTTTGTGGAGTTCTGCAGTGGTACGTTCCAGTGAGACAGGGAGGTAATGGTGGATTACAGGTTCAGGGCATATCTTTGTGGATTTCTGCATTGGTACGTTCCAGTGAGACAGGGAGGTTATGGAGGGGTACAGGTTCAGGGCATATTTGTGTGGAGTTCTGCAGAGTTACGTTCCAGTGAGACAGGGAGGTTAAGGTGGAGTACAGGTTCAGGGCATATTTGTGTGGATTTCTGCATTGGTACGTTCCAGTGAGACAGGGAGGTTATGGAGGGGTACAGGTTCAGGGCATATTTGTCTGGAGTTCTGCAATGGTACGTTCCAGTGAGACAGGGAGGTTATGGAGGGTACAGGTTCAGGGCACATTTGTGTGGAGTTCTGCATTTGTACGTTCCAGTGAGACAGGGAGGTTATGGAGGGTACAGGTTCAGGGCAAATTTGAGTGTAGTTCTGCATTGGTACGTTCCAGTGAGACAGGGAGGTTATGGATGGGTACAGGTTCAGGGCATATTTGTGTGGAGTTCTGCATTGGTACTTTCCAGTGGGACAGGGAGGTTATGGAGGGTACCGGTTCATGGCATATTTGTGTGGATTTCTGCAATGGGACGTTCCAGTGAGACAGGGAGTTTATGGACGTGTACAGGTTCAGGGCCTATTTGTTTGGAATTCTGCATTGGTACGTTCCAGTGAGACAGGGAGGTTTTGGAGGGGTACAGGTTCAGGGCATATTTGTGTGGTGTTCTGCAATGGTTCGTTCCAGTGAGACAGGGAGGTTATGCACGGTACAGGATCAGGGCATATTTGAGTGGATTTCGGCATTGGTGCGTTCCAGTGAGACAGGGAGTTTATGGAGGGTTACATTTTCAGGGCATATTTGTGTGGAGTTCTGCATTGGTATGTTCCAGTGAGACGAGGAGGTTATGGGCGGGTACAGGTTCAAGGCATATTTGTGTGGAATTCTGCATTGGTACGTTCCAGTGAGACAGGGAGGTTATGGAGGGTACAGGTTCAGGGCATATTTGTGTGGAATCTTGCATTGGTACGTTCCAGTGAGACAGGGAGGTTTTGGAGGGGTACAGGTTAAGGGCATATATGTTTGGAGTTCTGCATTGGTACGTTCAAGTGTGACTGGGAGGTTATGGAGGGTACACGTTCAGGGCATATTTGTGTGGAGTTCTGCATTGGTACGTTCCAGTGAGACAGGGAGGTTATGGAGGGTACAGGTTCAGGGCAAATTTGAGTGTAGTTCTGCATTGGTACATTCCAGTGAGACAGGGAAGTTATGGAGGGTACAGGTTCAGGCCATATTTGTGTGGAGTTCTGCAGTGGGACGTTCCAGTGAGACATGAGGTTATGGACGGGTATAGGTTCAGGGCACATTTGTGTGGATTTCTGCATTGGTAAGTTCCAGTGAGACAGGGAGGTTATGGAGGGGTACAGGTTCAGGGCAAATTTGTGTGTAGTTCTGCAGTGGGACGTTCCAGTGAGACATGAGGGTATGGACGGGTACAGGTTCAGGGCACATTTGTGTGGACTTCTGCATTGGTACGTTCCAGTGAGACCGGGAGGTTATGGAGGGGTACAGGTTCAGGGTATATTTGTGTAGAGTTCTGCATTGGTACGTTCCAGTGAGACAGGGAGGTTATGGAGGGTTACAGGTTCAGGGCAAATTTGTGTGTAGTTCTGCATTGGTACGTTCCATTGAGACAGGGCGGTTATGGAGGGTACAGGTTCAACGCATATTTGTCTGGAGTTCTGCATTGGTACGTTCCAGTGAGACAGGGTGGTTATGGACGGGTACAGCTTCAGGGCATATTTGTGTGGAGTTTAGCATTGGTACTTTCCAGTGAGACAGGGAGGTTATGCAGGGTACAGGTTCATGGCAGATTTGTGTGGAGTTCTGCAGTGGGACGTTCCCGTGAGACAGGGAGGTTATGGAGAGGTACAGGTTCAGGGCATATTTTTGAGGAGTTCTGCATTGGTACGTTCCAGTGAGACAGGGAGGTTTTGGAGGGGTACAGGTTCAGGGCATATTTGTGTGGTGTTCTGCAATGGTTCGTTCCAGTGAGACAGGGAGGTTATGCACGGTACAGGTTCAGGGCATATTTGTGTGGAGTTCTGCATTGGTATGTTCCAGTGAGACAAGGAGGTTATGGTCGGGTACAGGTTCCAGGCACATTTGTGTGGAATTCTGCATTGGTACGTTCCAGTGAGACAGGGAGGTTTTGGAGGGGTACAGGTTAAGGGCATATTTGTTTGGAGTTCTGCATTGGTACGTTCCAGTGTGACTGGGAGGTTATGGAGGGTGCACGTTCAGGGCATATTTTTGTGGAGTTCTGCATTGGTACGTTCCAGTGAGACAGGGAGGTTATGGAGGGTACACGTTCAGGGCAAATTTGAGTGTAGTTCTGCATTGGTACGTTCCAGTGAGACAGGGAGGTTATAGAGGTTACAGGTTCAGGGCATATTTGTGTGGAGTTCTGCAGTGGTACGTTCCAGTGAGACAGGGTGGTTATGGTGGAGTACAGGTTCAGGGCATATTTTTGTGGATTTATGCATTGGTAAGTTCCAGTGAGACAGGGAGGTTATGGAGGGGTACAGGTTCAGGGCAAATTTGTGTGGAGTTCTGCATTGGTACATTCCAGTGAGACAAGGAGGTTCTGGGTGGGTACAGGTTCAGGGCATATTTGTGTGGAATTCTGCATTGGTACGTTCCAGTGAGACAGGGAGGTTATGGAGGGTACAGGTTCAGGGCATATTTGTGTGGAGTTCTGCAATGCTACGTTCCAGTGAGACAGGGAGGTTATGGAGGGGTACAGGTTCAGGGTATATTTGTGTGGAGTTCTACGTTGGTACGTTCCAGGGTAACTGGGAGGTTATGGAGGGGTACAGGTTCAGGGCATATTTGTTTGGAGTTCTTCATTGGTACATTCCAGTGAGTCAGGGAGGTTATGGAGGGGTACAGGTTCAGGGCAAATTTGTGTGTAGTTGTACAGTGGGACGTTCCAGTGAAACATGAGGTTATGGACGGGTACAGGTTCAGGGCACATTTGTGTGGACTTCTGCATTGGTACGTTCCAGTGAGACCGGGAGGTTATGGAGGGGTACAGGTTCAGGGCAAATTTGTGTGTAGTTCTGCATTGGTACGTTCCAGTGAGACAGGGAGGTTATGGAGGGTACAGGTTCACCGCATATTTCTGTGGAGTTCTGCAGTGGTACGTTCCAGTGAGACAGGGAGGTTATGGACGGGTACAGGTTCAGGGCATATTTGTGTGGAGTTCTGCAATGGTACGTTCCAGTGAGACAGTGTGGTTATGGAGGGTACAGGTTCAGGGCATATTTGTGTGGAGTTCTGCATTGGGTCTTTCCAGTGACACAGGGAGGTTATGGAGGGGTACAGGTACAGGGCATATTTGCGTGGAGTTCTGCATTGGTACTTTACAGTGGGACAGGGAGGTTATGGAGGGAACCGGTTCATGGCATATTTCTGTGGAATTCTGCAGTGGGACGTTCCAGTGAGACAGGGAGTTTATGGACGTTTACAAGTTCAGGGCATATTTGTGTGGAATTCTGCATTGGTACGTTCCAGTGAGACAGGGAGGTTATGCACGGTACAGAATCAGGGCATATTTGAGTGGAGTTCTGTAATGGATCGTTCCAGTGAGACAGGGAGGTTATGCACGGTACAGAATCAGGGCATATTTGAGTGGAGTTCGGCATTGGTGCGTTCCAGTGAGACAGGGAGGTTATGGAGGGGTACAGGTTCAGGGCATATTTCTGTGAATTTCTGCTTTGGTACGTTCCAGTGAGACAGGGAGGTTATGGAGGGGTACAGGTTCAGGGCATATTTCTGTGGAGTTCTGCAGTGGTACGTTCCAGTGAGACAGGGAGATTATGGAGGGGTACAGTTTCAGGGCAAATTTGTGTGGAGTTCTGCATTGGTACGTTCCAGTGAGACAAGGAGGTTATGGGCGGGTACAGGTTCAGGGCATATTTGTGTGCAATTCTGCATTGATACGTTCCAGTGCGACATTGAGGTTATGGAGGGTACAGGTTCAGGGCATATTTTTGTGGAGTTCTGCATTGGTACGTTCCAGTGAGACCGGGAGGTTTTGCAGGGGTACAGGTTCAGGGTATATTTGTTTGGAGTTCTGCGTTGGTACGTTCCAGTGTGACTGGGAGGTTATGGAGGGGTATAGGTTCAGGGCATATTTGTTTGGAGTTCTGCATTGGTACGTTCCAGTGTGACTGGGAGGTTATGGAGGGTACACGTTCAGGGCATATTTGTGTGGAGTTCTGCCGTGGGACGTTCCAGTGAGACAGGGAGGTTATGGACGGGTACAGGTTCAGGGCATATTTGTGTGGAGTTCTGCATTGGTACGTTCCTGTGAGACAGGGAGGTTATGGAGGGGTACAGGTTCAGGGCACATTTGTGTGGAGTTCTGCATTGGTACGTTCCAGTGAGACAGGGAGGTTATGGAGGGTACAGGATCAGGGCAAATTTGAGTGTAGTTCTGCATTGGTACGTTACAGTGAGACAGGGAGGTTATGGAGGGTACAGGTTCAGGGCAAATTTGAGTGTAGTTCTGCATTGGTACGTTCCAGTGAGACAGGGAGGTTATGGAGGGGTACAGGTTCAGGGCATATTTGTGTGGTGTTCTGCAATGGTTCGTTCCAGTGAGACAGGGAGGTTATGCACGGTACAGGTTCAGGGCATATTTGTGTGGAGTTCTGCATTGGTATGTTCCAGTGAGACAAGGAGGTTATGGGCGGGTACAGGTTCCAGGCACATTTGTGTGGAATTCTGCATTGGTACGTTCCAGTGAGACAGGGAGGTTTTGGAGGGGTACAGGTTAAGGGCATATTTGTTTGGAGTTCTGCATTGGTACGTTCCAGTGTGACTGGGAGGTTATGGAGGGTACACGTTCAGGGCATATTTTTGTGGAGTTCTGCATTGGTACGTTCCAGTGAGACAGGGAGGTTATGGAGGGTACACGTTCAGGGCAAATTTGAGTGTAGTTCTGCATTGGTACGTTCCAGTGAGACAGGGAGGTTATGGAGGTTACAGGTTCAGGGCATATTTGTGTGGAGTTCTGCAGTGGTACGTTCCAGTGAGACAGGGTGGTTATGGTGGAGTACAGGTTCAGGGCATATTTTTGTGGATTTATGCATTGGTAAGTTCCAGTGAGACAGGGAGGTTATGGAGGGGTACAGGTTCAGGGCAAATTTGTGTGGAGTTCTGCATTGGTACATTCCAGTGAGACAAGGAGGTTCTGGGTGGGTACAGGTTCAGGGCATATTTGTGTGGAATTCTGCATTGGTACGTTCCAGTGAGACAGGGAGGTTATGGAGGGTACAGGTTCAGGGCATATTTGGGAGGAGTTCTGCAATGCTACGTTCCAGTGAGACAGGGAGGTTATGGAGGGGTACAGGTTCAGGGTATATTTGTGTGGAGTTCTACGTTGGTACGTTCCAGGGTAACTGGGAGGTTATGGAGGGGTACAGGTTCAGGGCATATTTGTTTGGAGTTCTTCATTGGTACATTCCAGTGAGTCAGGGAGGTTATGGAGGGGTACAGGTTCAGGGCAAATTTGTGTGTAGTTGTACAGTGGGACGTTCCAGTGAAACATGAGGTTATGGACGGGTACAGGTTCAGGGCACATTTGTGTGGACTTCTGCATTGGTACGTTCCAGTGAGACCGGGAGGTTATGGAGGGGTACAGGTTCAGTGCATATTTGTGTGGAGTTCTGCATTGGTACGTTCCAGTGAGACCGGGAGGTTATGGAGGGGTACAGGTTCAGGGCAAATTTGTGTGTAGTTCTGCATTGGTACGTTCCAGTGAGACAGGGAGGTTATGGAGGGTACAGGTTCACCGCATATTTCTGTGGAGTTCTGCAGTGGTACGTTCCAGTGAGACAGGGAGGTTATGGAGGGTACAGGTTCAGGGCATATTTGTGTGGAGTTCTGCATTGGGTCTTTCCAGTGACACAGGGAGGTTATGGAGGGGTACAGGTACAGGGCATATTTGTGTGGAGTTCTGCATTGGTACTTTACAGTGGGACAGGGAGGTTATGGAGGGAACCGGTTCATGGCATATTTCTGTGGAATTCTGCAGTGGGACGTTCCAGTGAGACAGGGAGTTTATGGACGTTTACAAGTTCAGGGCATATTTGTGTGGAATTCTGCATTGGTACGTTCCAGTGAGACAGGGAGGTTATGCACGGTACAGAATCAGGGCATATTTGAGTGGAGTTCTGTAATGGATCGTTCCAGTGAGACAGGGAGGTTATGCACGGTACAGAATCAGGGCATATTTGAGTGGAGTTCGGCATTGGTGCGTTCCAGTGAGACAGGGAGGTTATGGAGGGGTACAGGTTCAGGGCATATTTCTGTGAATTTCTGCTTTGGTACGTTCCAGTGAGACAGGGAGGTTATGGAGGGGTACAGGTTCAGGGCATATTTCTGTGGAGTTCTGCAGTGGTACGTTCCAGTGAGACAGGGAGATTATGGAGGGGTACAGGTTCAGGGCAAATTTGTGTGGAGTTCTGCATTGGTACGTTCCAGTGAGACAAGGAGGTTATGGGCGGGTACAGGTTCAGGGCATATTTTTGTGCAATTCTGCATTGATACGTTCCAGTGCGACATTGAGGTTATGGAGGGTACAGGTTCAGGGCATATTTTTGTGGAGTTCTGCATTGGTACGTTCCAGTGAGACCGGGAGGTTTTGCAGGGGTACAGGTTCAGGGTATATTTGTTTGGAGTTCTGCGTTGGTACGTTCCAGTGTGACTGGGAGGTTATGGAGGGGTATAGGTTCAGGGCATATTTGTTTGGAGTTCTGCATTGGTACGTTCCAGTGTGACTGGGAGGTTATGGAGGTTACACGTTCAGGGCATATTTGTGTGGAGTTCTGCCGTGGGACGTTCCAGTGAGACAGGGAGGTTATGGACGGGTACAGGTTCAGGGCATATTTGTGTGGAGTTCTGCATTGGTACGTTCCTGTGAGACAGGGAGGTTATGGAGGGGTACAGGTTCAGGGCACATTTGTGTGGAGTTCTGAATTGGTACGTTCCAGTGAGACAGGGAGGTTATGGAGGGTACAGGATCAGGGCAAATTTGAGTGTAGTTCTGCATTGGTACGTTACAGTGAGTCAGGGAGGTTATGGAGGGTACAGGTTCAGGGCAAATTTGAGTGTAGTTCTGCATTGGTACGTTCCAGTGAGACAGGGAGTTTATGGAGGGTACAGGATCAGGGCATATTTGTGTGGAGTTCTGCAGTGGTACGTTCCAGTGCGTCAGGGAGGTTATGGTGGAGTACAGGTTCAGGGCATATTTTTGTGGATTTCTGCATTGGTACGTTCCAGTGAGACAGGGAGGTTATGGAGGGGTACAGGTTCAGGGCATATTTGTTTGGAGATCTGCTGTGGTACGTTCCATTGAGACAGTGAGGTTAAGTAGGAGTACAGGTTCAGGGCATATTTGTGTGGATTTCTGCATTGGTACGTTCCAGTGAGACAGGAAGGTTATGGACGGTACAGGTTCAGGGCATATTTGTGTGGAGTTCTGCATTGGTACGTTCCAGTGAGACAGGGAGGTTTTGGAGGGGTACAGGTTAAGGGCATATTTGTTTGGAGTTCTGAATTGGTACGTTCCAGTGTGACTGGGAGGTTATGGAGGGTACACGTTCAGGGCCTATTAGAGTGGAGTTCTGCATTGGTACATTCCAGTGAGACAGGGTGGTTATGGAGGGTACAGGTTCAGGGCAAATTTGAGTGTAGTTCTGCATTGGTACGTTCCAGTGTGACAGGGAGGTTATGGAGGTTACAGGTTCAGGGCATATTTTTGTGGAGTTCTGCAGTGCTACGTTCCAGTGAGACAGGGAGGTAATGGTGGATTACAGGTTCAGGGCATATCTTTGTGGATTTCTGCATTGGTACGTTCCAGTGAGACAGGGAGGTTATGGAGGGGTACAGGTTCAGGGCATATTTGTGTGGAGTTCTGCAGTGGTACGTTCCAGTGAGACAGGGAGGTTAAGGTGGAGTACAGGTTCAGGGCATATTTGTGTGGATTTCTGCATTGGTACGTTCCAGTGAGACAGGGAGGTTATGGAGGGGTACAGGTTCAGGGCATATTTGTCAGGAGTTCTGCAATGGTACGTTCCAGTGAGACAGGGAGGTTATGGAGGGGTACAGGTTCAGGGTATATTTGTGTGGAGTTCTGCGTTGGTACGTTCCAGGGTAACTGGGAGGTTATGGAGGGGTACAGGTTCAGGGCATATTTGATTGGAGTTCTTCATTGGTACATTCCAGTGAGACAGGGAAGTTATGGAGGGTAAAAGGTTCAGGCCATATTTGTGTGGAGTTCTGCAGTGGGACGTTCCAGTGAGACATGAGGTTATGGACGGGTATAGGTTCAGGGCACATTTGTGTGGATTTCTGCATTGGTAAGTTCCAGTGAGACAGGGAGGTTATGGACGGGTACAGGTTCAGGGCATATTTGTGTGGAGTTTTGCATTGGTACGTTCCTGTGAGACAGGGAAGTTATGCAGGGTACAGGTTCAGGGCACATTTGTGTGGAGTTCTGCATTTGTACGTTCCAGTGAGACAGGGAGGTTATGGAGGGTACAGGTTCAGGGCAAATTTGAGTGTAGTTCTGCATTGGTACGTTCCAGTGAGACAGGGAGGTTATGGATGGGTACAGGTTCAGGGCATATTTGTGTGGATTTCTGCAATGGGACGTTCCAGTGAGACAGGGAGTTTATGGACGTGTACAGGTTCAGGGCCTATTTGTTTGGAATTCTGCATTGGTACGTTCCAGTGAGACAGGGAGGTTTTGGAGGGGTACAGGTTCAGGGCATATTTGTGTGGTGTTCTGCAATGGTTCGTTCCAGTGAGACAGGGAGGTTATGCACGGTACAGGATCAGGGCATATTTGAGTGGATTTCGGCATTGGTGCGTTCCAGTGAGACAGGGAGCTTATGGAGGGTTACATTTTCAGGGCATATTTGTGTGGAGTTCTGCATTGGTATGTTCCAGTGAGTGGAGGAGGTTATGGGCGGGTACAGGTTCAAGGCATATTTGTGTGGAATTCTGCATTGGTACGTTCCAGTGAGACAGGGAGGTTATGGAGGGTACAGGTTCAGGGCATATTTGTGTGGAATCTTGCATTGGTACGTTCCAGTGAGACAGGGAGGTTTTGGAGGGGTACAGGTTAAGGGCATATATATTTGGAGTTCTGCATTGGTACGTTCCAGTGTGACTGGGAGGTTATGGAGGGTACAGGTTCATGGCAGATTTGTGTGGAGTTCTGCAGTGGGACGTTCCCGTGAGACAGGGAGGTTATGGAGAGGTACAGGTTCAGGGCATATTTTTGAGGAGTTCTGCATTGGTACGTTCCAGTGAGACAGGGAGGTTTTGGAGGGGTACAGGTTCAGGGCATATTTGTGTGGTGTTCTGCAATGGTTCGTTCCAGTGAGACAGGGAGGTTATGCACGGTACAGGTTCAGGGCATATTTGTGTGGAGTTCTGCATTGGTATGTTCCAGTGAGACAAGGAGGTTATGGGCGGGTACAGGTTCCAGGCACATTTGTGTGGAATTCTGCATTGGTACGTTCCAGTGAGACAGGGAGGTTATGGAGGGTACAGGTTCAGGGCATATTTGTGTGGAATCCTGCATTGGTACGTTCCAGTGAGACAGGGAGGTTTTGGAGGGGTACAGGTTAAGGGCATATTTGTTTGGAGTTCTGCATTGGTACGTTCCAGTGTGACTGGGAGGTTATGGAGGGTACACGTTCAGGGCATATTTTTGTGGAGTTCTGCATTGGTACGTTCCAGTGAGACAGGGAGGTTATGGAGGGTACACGTTCAGGGCAAATTTGAGTGTAGTTCTGCATTGGTACGTTCCAGTGAGACAGGGAGGTTATGGAGGTTACAGGTTCAGGGCATATTTGTGTGGAGTTCTGCAGTGGTACGTTCCAGTGCGTCAGGGAGGTTATGGTGGAGTACAGGTTCAGGGCATATTTTTGTGGATTTCTGCATTGGTACGTTCCAGTGAGACAGGGAGGTTATGGAGGGGTACAGGTTCAGGGCATATTTGTTTGGAGATCTGCTGTGGTACGTTCCATTGAGACAGTGAGGTTAAGTAGGAGTACAGGTTCAGGGCATATTTGTGTGGATTTCTGCATTGGTACGTTCCAGTGAGACAGGGAGGTCATGGACGGTACAGGTTCAGGGCATATTTGTGTGGAATCCTGCATTGGTACGTTCCAGTGAGACAGGGAGGTTATGGAGGGGTACAGGTTAAGGGCATATTTGTTTGGAGTTCTGAATTGGTACGTTCCAGTGTGACTGGGAGGTTATGGAGGGTACACGTTCAGGGCCTATTAGAGTGGAGTTCTGCATTGGTACATTCCAGTGAGACAGGGTGGTTATGGAGGGTACAGGTTCAGGGCAAATTTGAGTGTAGTTCTGCATTGGTACGTTCCAGTGTGACAGGGAGGTTATGGAGGTTACAGGTTCAGGGCATATTTTTGTGGAGTTCTGCAGTGGTACGTTCCAGTGAGACAGGGAGGTAATGGTGGATTACAGGTTCAGGGCATATCTTTGTGGATTTCTGCATTGGTACGTTCCAGTGAGACAGGGAGGTTATGGAGGGGTACAGGTTCAGGGCATATTTGTGTGGAGTTCTGCAGTGGTACGTTCCAGTGAGACAGGGAGGTTTCGGTGGAGTACAGGTTCAGGGCATATTTGTGTGGATTTCTGCATTGGTACGTTCCAGTGAGACAGGGAGGTTATGGAGGGGTACAGGTTCAGGGCATATTTGTCTGGAGTTCTGCAATGGTACGTTCCAGTGAGACAGGGAGGTTATGGAGGGGTACAGGTTCAGGGTATATTTGTGTGGAGTTCTGCGTTGGTACGTTCCAGGGTAACTGGGAGGTTATGGAGGGGTACAGGTTCAGGGCATATTTGATTGGAGTTCTTCATTGGTACATTCCAGTGAGACAGGGAAGTTATGGAGGGTAAAAGGTTCAGGCCATATTTGTGTGGAGTTCTGCAGTGGGACGTTCCAGTGAGACATGAGGTTATGGACGGGTATAGGTTCAGGGCACATTTGTGTGGATTTCTGCATTGGTAAGTTCCAGTGAGACAGGGAGGTTATGGACGGGTACAGGTTCAGGGCATATTTGTGTGGAGTTTTGCATTGGTACGTTCCTGTGAGACAGGGAAGTTATGCAGGGTACAGGTTCAGGGCACATTTGTGTGGAGTTCTGCATTTGTACGTTCCAGTGAGACAGGGAGGTTATGGAGGGTACAGGTTCAGGGCAAATTTGAGTGTAGTTCTGCATTGGTACGTTCCAGTGAGACAGGGAGGTTATGGATGGGTACAGGTTCAGGGCATATTTGTGTGGAGTTCTGCATTGGTACTTTCCAGTGGGACAGGGAGGTTATGGAGGGTACCGGTTCATGGCATATTTGTGTGGATTTCTGCAATGGGACGTTCCAGTCAGACAGGGAGTTTATGGACGTGTACAGGTTCAGGGCCTAATTGTTTGGAATTCTGCATTGGTACGTTCCAGTGAGACAGGGAGGTTTTGGAGGGGTACAGGTTCAGGGCATATTTGTGTGGTGTTCTGCAATGGTTCGTTCCAGTGAGACAGGGAGGTTATGCACGGTACAGGATCAGGGCATATTTGAGTGGATTTCGGCATTGGTGCGTTCCAGTGAGACAGGGAGTTTATGGAGGGTTACATTTTCAGGGCATATTTGTGTGGAGTTCTGCATTGGTATGTTCCAGTGAGACGAGGAGGTTATGGGCGGGTACAGGTTCAAGGCATATTTGTGTGGAATTCTGCATTGGTACGTTCCAGTGAGACAGGGAGGTTATGGAGGGTACAGGTTCAGGGCATATTTGTGTGGAATCTTGCATTGGTACGTTCCAGTGAGACAGGGAGGTTTTGGAGGGGTACAGGTTAAGGGCATATATGTTTGGAGTTCTGCATTGGTACGTTCCAGTGTGACTGGGAGGTTATGGAGGGTACAGGTTCATGGCAGATTTGTGTGGAGTTCTGCAGTGGGACGTTCCCGTGAGACAGGGAGGTTATGGAGAGGTACAGGTTCAGGGCATATTTTTGAGGAGTTCTGCATTGGTACGTTCCAGTGAGACAGGGAGGTTTTGGAGGGGTACAGGTTCAGGGCATATTTGTGTGGTGTTCTGCAATGGTTCGTTCCAGTGAGACAGGGAGGTTATGCACGGTACAGGTTCAGGGCATATTTGTGTGGAGTTCTGCATTGGTATGTTCCAGTGAGACAAGGAGGTTATGGGCGGGTACAGGTTCCAGGCACATTTGTGTGGAATTCTGCATTGGTACGTTCCAGTGAGACAGGGAGGTTATGGAGGGTACAGGTTCAGGGCATATTTGTGTGGAATCCTGCATTGGTACGTTCCAGTGAGACAGGGAGGTTTTGGAGGGGTACAGGTTAAGGGCATATTTGTTTGGAGTTCTGCATTGGTACGTTCCAGTGTGACTGGGAGGTTATGGAGGGTACACGTTCAGTGCATATTTTTGTGGAGTTCTGCATTGGTACGTTCCAGTGAGACAGGGAGGTTATGGAGGGTACACGTTCAGGGCAAATTTGAGTGTAGTTCTGCATTGGTACGTTCCAGTGAGACAGGGAGGTTATGGAGGTTACAGGTTCAGGGCATATTTGTGTGGAGTTCTGCAGTGGTACGTTCCAGTGAGACAGGGTGGTTATGGTGGAGTACAGGTTCAGGGCATATTTTTGTGGATTTATGCATTGGTAAGTTCCAGTGAGACAGGGAGGTTATGGAGGGGTACAGGTTCAGGGCAAATTTGTGTGGAGTTCTGCATTGGTACATTCCAGTGAGACAAGGAGGTTCTGGGTGGGTACAGGTTCAGGGCATATTTGTGTGGAATTCTGCATTGGTACGTTCCAGTGAGACAGGGAGGTTATGGAGGGTACAGGTTCAGGGCATATTTGTGTGCATTTCTGCAATGCTACGTTCCAGTGAGACAGGGAGGTTATGGAGGGGTACAGGTTCAGGGTATATTTGTGTGGAGTTCTACGTTGGTACGTTCCAGGGTAACTGGGAGGTTATGGAGGGGTACAGGTTCAGGGCATATTTGTTTGGAGTTCTTCATTGGTACATTCCAGTGAGTCAGGGAGGTTATGGAGGGGTACAGGTTCAGGGCAAATTTGTGTGTAGTTGTACAGTGGGACGTTCCAGTGAGACATGAGGTTATGGACGGGTACAGGTTCAGGGCACATTTGTGTGGACTTCTGCATTGGTACGTTCCAGTGAGACCGGGAGGTTATGGAGGGGTACAGGTTCAGTGCATATTTGTGTGGAGTTCTGCATTGGTACGTTCCAGTGAGACCGGGAGGTTATGGAGGGGTACAGGTTCAGGGCAAATTTGTGTGTAGTTCTGCATTGGTACGTTCCAGTGAGACAGGGAGGTTATGGAGGGTACAGGTTCACCGCATATTTCTGTGGAGTTCTGCAGTGGTACGTTCCAGTGAGACAGGGAGGTTATGGACGGGTACAGGTTCAGGGCATATTTGTGTGGAGTTCTGCAATGGTACGTTCCAGTGAGACAGTGTGGTTATGGAGGGTACAGGTTCAGGGCATATTTGTGTGGTGTTCTGCATTGGGTCTTTCCAGTGACACAGGGAGGTTATGGAGGGGTACAGGTACAGGGCATATTTGTGTGGAGTTCTGCATTGGTACTTTACAGTGGGACAGGGAGGTTATGGAGGGAACCGGTTCATGGCATATTTCTGTGGAATTCTGCAGTGGGACGTTCCAGTGAGACAGGGAGTTTATGGACGTTTACAAGTTCAGGGCATATTTGTGTGGAATTCTGCATTGGTACGTTCCAGTGAGACAGGGAGGTTATGCACGGAACAGAATCAGGGCATATTTGAGTGGAGTTCGGCATTGGTGCGTTCCAGTGAGACAGGGAGGTTATGGAGGGGTACAGGTTCAGGGCATATTTGTGTGAATTTCTGCTTTGGTACGTTCCAGTGAGACAGGGAGGTTATGGAGGGGTACAGGTTCAGGGCATATTTCTGTGGAGTTCTGCAGTGGTACGTTCCAGTGAGACAGGGAGATTATGGAGGGGTACAGGTTCAGGGCAAATTTGTGTGGAGTTCTGCATTGGTACGTTCCAGTGAGACAAGGAGGTTATGGGCGGGTACAGGTTCAGGGCATATTTGTGTGCAATTCTGCATTGATACGTTCCAGTGCGACATTGAGGTTATGGAGGGTACAGGTTCAGGGCATATTTTTGTGGAGTTCTGCATTGGTACGTTCCAGTGAGACCGGGAGGTTTTGCAGGGGTACAGGTTCAGGGTATATTTGTTTGGAGTTCTGCGTTGGTACGTTCCAGTGTGACTGGGAGGTTATGGAGGGGTATAGGTTCAGGGCATATTTGTTTGGAGTTCTGCATTGGTACGTTCCAGTGTGACTGGGAGGTTATGGAGGGTACACGTTCAGGGCATATTTGTGTGGAGTTCTGCCGTGGGACGTTCCAGTGAGACAGGGAGGTTATGGACGGGTACAGGTTCAGGGCATATTTGTGTGGAGTTCTGCATTGGTACGTTCCTGTGAGACAGGGAGGTTATGGAGGGGTACAGGTTCAGAGCACATTTGTGTGGAGTTCTGCATTGGTACGTTCCAGTGAGACAGGGAGGTTATGGAGGGTACAGGATCAGGGCAAATTTGAGTGTAGTTCTGCATTGGTACGTTACAGTGAGACAGGGAGGTTATGGAGGGTACAGGTTCAGGGCAAATTTGAGTGTAGTTCTGCATTGGTACGTTCCAGTGAGACAGGGAGGTTGTGGAGGGTACAGGATCAGGGCATATTTGTGTGGAGTTCTGCAGTGGTACGTTCCAGTGCGTCAGGGAGGTTATGGTGGAGTACAGGTTCAGGGCATATTTTTGTGGATTTCTGCATTGGTACGTTCCAGTGAGACAGGGAGGTTATGGAGGGGTACAGGTTCAGGGCATATTTGTTTGGAGATCTGCTGTGGTACGTTCCATTGAGACAGTGAGGTTAAGTAGGAGTACAGGTTCAGGGCATATTTGTGTGGATTTCTGCATTGGTACGTTCCAGTGAGACAGGAAGGTTAAGGACGGTACAGGTTCAGGGCATATTTGTGTGGAATCCTGCATTGGTACGTTCCAGTGAGACAGGGAGGTTTTGGAGGGGTACAGGTTAAGGGCATATTTGTTTGGAGTTCTGAATTGGTACGTTCCAGTGTGACTGGGAGGTTATGGAGGGTACACGTTCAGGGCCTATTAGAGTGGAGTTCTGCATTGGTACATTCCAGTGAGACAGGGTGGTTATGGAGGGTACAGGTTCAGGGCAAATTTGAGTGTAGTTCTGCATTGGTACGTTCCAGTGTGACAGGGAGTTTATGGAGGTTACAGGTTCAGGGCATATTTTTGTGGAGTTCTGCAGTGGTACGTTCCAGTGAGACAGGGAGGTAATGGTGGATTACAGGTTCAGGGCATATCTTTGTGGATTTCTGCATTGGTACGTTCCAGTGAGACAGGGAGGTTATGGAGGGGTACAGGTTCAGGGCATATTTGTGTGGAGTTCTGCAGTGGTACGTTCCAGTGAGACAGGGAGGTTAAGGTGGAGTACAGGTTCAGGGCATATTTGTGTGGATTTCTGCATTGGTACGTTCCAGTGAGACAGGGAGGTTATGGAGGGGTACAGGTTCAGGGCATATTTGTCTGGAGTTCTGCAATGGTACGTTCCAGTGAGACAGGGAGGTTATGGAGGGGTACAGGTTCAGGGTATATTTGTGTGGAGTTCTGCGTTGGTACGTTCCAGGGTAACTGGGAGGTTATGGAGGGGTACAGGTTCAGGGCATATTTGATTGGAGTTCTTCATTGGTACATTCCAGTGAGACAGGGAAGTTATGGAGGGTAAAAGGTTCAGGCCATATTTGTGTGGAGTTCTGCAGTGGGACGTTCCAGTGAGACATGAGGTTATGGACGGGTATAGGTTCAGGGCACATTTGTGTGGATTTCTGCATTGGTAAGTTCCAGTGAGACAGGGAGGTTATGGACGGGTACAGGTTCAGGGCATATTTGTGTGGAGTTTTGCATTGGTACGTTCCTGTGAGACAGGGAAGTTATGGAGGGTACAGGTTCAGGGCACATTTGTGTGGAGTTCTGCATTTGTACGTTCCAGTGAGACAGGGAGGTTATGGAGGGTACAGGTTCAGGGCAAATTTGAGTGTTGTTCTGCATTGGTACGTTCCAGTGAGACAGGGAGGTTATGGATGGGTACAGGTTCAGGGCATATTTGTGTGGAGTTCTGCATTGGTACTTTCCAGTGGGACAGGGAGGTTATGGAGGGTACCGGTTCATGGCATATTTGTGTGGATTTCTGCAATGGGACGTTCCAGTGAGGCAGGGAGTTTATGGACGTGTACAGGTTCAGGGCCTATTTGTTTGGAATTCTGCATTGGTACGTTCCAGTGAGACAGGGAGGTTTTGGAGGGGTACAGGTTCAGGGCATATTTGTGTGGTGTTCTGCAATGGTTCGTTCCAGTGAGACAGGGAGGTTATGCACGGTACAGGATCAGGGCATATTTGAGTGGATTTCGGCATTGGTGCGTTCCAGTGAGACAGGGAGTTTATGGAGGGTTACATTTTCAGGGCATATTTGTGTGGAGTTCTGCATTGGTATGTTCCAGTGAGACGAGGAGGTTATGGGCGGGTACAGGTTCAAGGCATATTTGTGTGGAATTCTGCATTGGTACGTTCCAGTGAGACAGGGAGGTTATGGAGGGTACAGGTTCAGGGCATATTTGTGTGGAATCTTGCATTGGTACGTTCCAGTGAGACAGGGAGGTTTTGGAGGGGTACAGGTTAAGGGCATATATGTTTGGAGTTCTGCATTGGTACGTTCCAGTGTGACTGGGAGGTTATGGAGGGTACACGTTCAGGGCATATTTGTGTGGAGTTCTGCATTGGTACGTTCCAGTGAGACAGGGAGGTTATGGAGGGTACAGGTTCAGGGAAAATTTGAGTGTAGTTCTGCATTGGTACGTTCCAGTGAGACAGGGAGTTTTTGGAGGTTACAGGTTCAGGGCATATTTGTGTGGAGTTCTGCAGTGGTACGTTCCAGTGAGACAGGGTGGTTATGGTGGAGTACAGGTTCAGGGCATATTTTTGTGGATTTCTGCATTGGTACGTTCCAGTGAGACAGGGAGGTTATGGAGGGGTACAGGTTCAGGGCATATTCGTGTGGAGTTCTGCAGTGGTACGTTCCAGTGAGACAGGGAGGTTAAGGTGGAGTACAGGTTCAGGGCATATTTGTGTGGATTTCTGCATTGGTACGTTCCAGTGAGACAGGGAGGTTATGGAGGGGTACAGGTTCAGGGTATATTTGTGTGGAGTTCTGCAATGGTACGTTCCAGTGAGACAGGGAGGTTATGGAGGGGTACAGGTTCAGGGTATATTTGTGTGGTGTTCTGCGTTGGTACGTTCCAGGGTAACTGGGAGGTTATGGAGGGGTACAGGTTCAGGGCATATTTGTTTGGAGTTCTTCATTGGTACATTCCAGTGAGACAGGGAAGTTATGGAGGGTACAGGTTCAGGGCATATTTGTGTGGAGTTCTGCAGTTGGACGTTCCAGTGAGACATGAGGTTATGGACGGGTACAGGTTCAGGGCACATTTGTGTGGATTTCTGCATTGGTACGTTCCAGTGAGACAGGGAGGTTATGGAGGGTTACAGGTTCAGGGCATATTTGTGTGGAGCTCTGCATTGGTACGTTCCATTGAGACAGGGAGGTTATGGAGGGGTACAGGTTCAGGGCAAATTTGTGTGTAGTTCTGCAGTGGGACGTTCCAGTGAGATATGAGTTTATGGACGGGTACAGGTTCAGGGCACATTTGTGTGGACTTCTGCATTGGTACGTTCCAGTGAGACCGGGAGGTTATGGAGGGGTACAAGTTCAGGGCATATTTGTGTGGAGTTCTGCATTGGTACGTTCCAGTGAGACAGGGAGGTTATGGAGGGGTACAGGTTCAGGGCAAATTTGTGTGTAGTTCTACATTGGTACGTTCCAGTGAGACAGGGAGGTTATGGAGGGTACAGGTTCACCGCATATTTGTGTGGAGTTCTGCAGTGGTACGTTCCAGTGAGACAGGGAGGTTATGGACGGGTACAGGTTCAGGGCATATTTGTGTGTAGTTCTGCATTGGTACTTTCCAGTGAGACAGGGAGGTTATGGAGGATACCGGTTCATGGCAGATTTGTGTGGAGTTCTGCAGTGGGACGTTCCAGTGAGACAGGGAGGTTATGGACGTGTACACGTTCGTGGCATATTTGTGTGGAGTTCTGCATTGGTACATTCCAGTGAGACAGGGATGTTATGGAGGGTTAAAGGTTCAGGGCATATTTGTGTGGAGTTCTGCAGTGGGACATTCCAGTGAGACAGGGACGTTAAGGTGGAGTACAGGTTCAGGGCATATTTGTGTGGATTTCTGCATTGGTACGTTCCAGTGAGACAGGGAGGTTATGGAGTGGTACAGGTTCAGTGCATATTTGTGTGGAGTTCTGCAATGGTACGTTCCAGTGAGACAGGGAGGTTATGGAGGGGTACAGGTTCAGGGTATATTTGTGTGGAGTTCTGCGTTGGTACGTTCCAGGGTAACTGGGAGGTTATGGAGGGGTACAGGTTCAGGGCATATTTGTGTGGAGCTCTGCATTGGTACGTTCCAGTGAGACAGGGAGGTTATGGAGGGGTACAGGTTCAGGGCAAATTTGTGTGTAGTTCTGCAGTGGGACGTTCCAGTGAGACATGAGGTTATGGAGGGGTACAGGTTCAGGGCATTTTCTGTGAATTTCTGCTTTAGTACGTTCCAGTGAGACAGGGAGGTTATGGAGGGGTACAGGTTCAGGGCATGTTTCTGTGGAGTTCTGCATTGGTACGTTCCAGTGAGACAGGGAGATTATGGAGGGGTACAGGTTCAGGGCAAATTTGTGTGGAGTTCTGCATTGGTACGTTCCAGTGAGACAAGGAGATTATGGGCGGGTACAGGTTCAGGGCATATTTGTGTGGAGTTCTGCATTGGTACGTTCCAGTGAGACAGGGAGGTTTTGGAGGGGTACAGGTTCAGGGAATATTTGTTTGGAGTTCTGCGTTGGTACGTTCCAGTGTGACTGGGAGGTTATGGAGGGGTATAGGTTCAGGGCATATTTGTTTGGAGTTCTGCATTGGTACGTTCCAGTGTGACTGGGAGGTTACGGAGGGTACACGTTCAGGGCATATTTGTGTGGAGTTCTGCAGTGGGACGTTCCAGTGAGACAGGGAGGTTATGGACGGGTACAGGTTCAGGGCATATTTGTGTGGAGTTCTGCATTGGTACGTTCCTGTGAGACAGGGAAGTTATGGAGGGTACAGGTTCAGGGCACATTTGTGTGGAGTTCTGCATTGGTACGTTCCAGTGAGACAGGGAGGTTATGGAGGGTACAGGTTCAGGGCAAATTTGAGTGTAGTTCTGCATTGGTACGTTCCAGTGAGACAGGGAGGTTATGGAGGGTACAGGATCAGGGCATATTTGTGTGGAGTTCTGCAGTGGTACGTTCCAGTGAGACAGGGATGTTATGGTGGAGTACAGGTTCAGGGCATATTTTTGTGGATTTTTGCATTGGTACGTTCCAGTGAGACAGGGAGGTTATGGAGGGTTACAGGTTCAGGGCATATTTGTGTGGAGTTCTGCAGTGGTACGTTCCATTGAGACAGAGAGGTTAAGTTGGAGTACAGGTTCAGGGCATATTTGTGTGGATTTCTGCATTGCTACGTTCCAGTGAGACAGGGAGGTTATGGAGGGGTACAGGTTCACCGCATATTTGTGAGGAGTTCTGCATTGGTACATTCCAGTGAGACAAGGATGTTCTGGGTGGATACAGGTTCATGGCAGATTTGTGTGGAGTTCTGCAGTGGGACGTTCCAGTGAGACAGGGAGGTTATGGACGTGTACATGTTCGGGGCATATTTGTGTGGAGTTCTGCATTGGTACATTCCAGTGAGACAGGGAAGTTATGGAGGGGTAAAGGTTCAGGGCATATTTGTGCGGAGTTCTGCATTGGTACGTTCCAGTGAGACAGGGAGGTTATGGAGGGGTAAAGGTTCAGGGCATATTTGTGTGGAGTTCTGCAGTGGGACGTTCCAGTGAGACAGGGAGGTTAAGGTGGAGTACAGGCTCAGGGCATATTTGTGTGGATTTCTGCATTGGTACGTTCCAGTGAGACAGGGAGGTTATGGAGGGGTACAGGTTCAGGGGATATTTGTGTGGAGTTCTGCAATGGTACGTTCAGTTGAGACAGGGAGGTTATGGAGGGGTACAGGTTCAGGGTATATTTGTGTGGAGTTCTGCGTTGGTACGTTCCAGGGTAACTGGGAGGTTATGGAGGGGTACAGGTTCAGGGCATATTTGTGTGGAGCTCTGCATTGGTACGTTCCAGTGAGACAGGGAGGTTATGGAGGGTACAGGTTCAGGGCAAATTTGAGTGTAGTTCTGCATTGGTACGTTCCTGTGAGACAGGGAGGTTATGGAGGTTACAGGTTCAGGGTATATTTGTGTGGAGTTCTGCAGTGGTACGTTCCAGTGAGACAGGGTGGTTATGGTGGAGTACAGGTTCAGGGCATATTTTTGTGGATTTCTGAATTGGTGGGTTCCAGTGAGACATGGAGGTTATGGAGGGGTACAGGTTCAGGGCATATTTGTGTGGAGTTCTGCAATGGTACGTTCCAGTGAGACAGGGAGGTTATGGAGGGGTACAGGTTCAGGGTATATTTGTGTGGAGTTCTGCGTTGGTACGTTCCAGGGTAACTGGGAGGTTATGGAGGGGTACAGGTTCAGGGCATATTTGTGTGTAGCTCTGCATTGGTACGTTCCAGTGAGACAGGGAGGTTATGGAGGGGTACAGGTTCAGGGTATATTTGTGTGGAGTTCTGCAATGGTACGTTCCAGTGAGACAGGGAGGTTATGGAGGGGTACAGGTTCAGGGTATATTTGTGTGGAGTTCTGCGTTGGTACGTTCCAGGGTAACTGGGAGGTTATGGAGGGGTACAGGTTCAGGGCATATTTGTGTGTAGCTCTGCATTGGTACGTTCCAGTGAGACAGGGAGGTTATGCAGGGGTACAGGTTCAGGGCATATTTGTGTGGAGTTCTGCATTGGTACGTTCCAGTGAGACAGGGAGGTTATGGAGGATACAGGTTCATGGCAGATTTGTGTGGAGTTCTGCAGTGGCACGTTCCAGTGAGACAGGGAGGTTATGGACGTGTACATGTTCGTGGCATATTTGTGTGGAGTTCTGCATTGGTACATTCCAGTGAGACAGGGATGTTATGGAGGGTTAAAGGTTCAGGGCATATTTGTGGGGAGTTCTGCAGTGGGACGTTCCAGTGAGACAGGGAGGTTAAGGTGGAGTACAGGTTCAGGGCATATTTGTGTGGATTTCTGCATTGGTACGTTCCAGTGAGACAGGGAGGTTATGGAGGGGTACAGGTTCGGGGCATATTTGTGTGGAGTTCTGCAATGGTACGTTCCAGTGAGACAGGGAGGTTATGGAGGGGTACAGGTTCAGGGTATATTTGTGTGGAGTTCTGCGTTGGTACGTTCCAGGGTAACTGGGAGGTTATGGAGGGGTACAGGTTCAGGGCATATTTGTGTGGAGCTCTGCATTGGTACGTTCCAGTGAGACAGGGAGGTTATGGAGGGGTACAGGTTCAGGGCAAATTTGTGTGTAGTTCTGCAGTGGGACGTTCCAGTGAGACATGAGGTTATGGAGGGGTACAGGTTCAGGGCATATTTGTGTGGAGTTCTGCAGTGGGACGTTCCAGTGAGACAGGGAGGTTAAGGTGGAGTACAGGCTCAGGGCATATTTGTGTGGATTTCTGCATTGGTACGTTCCAGTGAGACAGGGAGGTTATGGAGGGGTACAGGTTCAGGGGATATTTGTGTGGAGTTCTGCAATGGTACGTTCAGTTGAGACAGGGAGGTTATGGAGGGGTACAGGTTCAGGGTATATTTGTGTGGAGTTCTGCGTTGGTACGTTCCAGGGTAACTGGGAGGTTATGGAGGGGTACAGGTTCAGGGCATATTTGTGTGGAGCTCTGCATTGGTACGTTCCAGTGAGACAGGGAGGTTATGGAGGGTACAGGTTCAGGGCAAATTTGAGTGTAGTTCTGCATTGGTACGTTCCTGTGAGACAGGGAGGTTATGGAGGTTACAGGTTCAGGGTATATTTGTGTGGAGTTCTGCAGTGGTACGTTCCAGTGAGACAGGGTGGTTATGGTGGAGTACAGGTTCAGGGCATATTTTTGTGGATTTCTGAATTGGTGCGTTCCAGTGAGACATGGAGGTTATGGAGGGGTACAGGTTCAGGGCATATTTGTGTGGAGTTCTGCAATGGTACGTTCCAGTGAGACAGGGAGGTTATGGAGGGGTACAGGTTCAGGGTATATTTGTGTGGAGTTCTGCGTTGGTACGTTCCAGGGTAACTGGGAGGTTATGGAGGGGTACAGGTTCAGGGCATATTTGTGTGTAGCTCTGCATTGGTACGTTCCAGTGAGACAGGGAGGTTATGGAGGGGTACAGGTTCAGGGTATATGTGTGTGGAGTTCTGCAATGGTACGTTCCAGTGAGACAGGGAGGTTATGGAGGGGTACAGGTTCAGGGTATATTTGTGTGGAGTTCTGCGTTGGTACGTTCCAGGGTAACTGGGAGGTTATGGAGGGGTACAGGTTCAGGGCATATTTGTGTGTAGCTCTGCATTGGTACGTTCCAGTGAGACAGGGAGGTTATGGACGTGTACATGTTCGTGGCATATTTGTGTGGAGTTCTGCATTGGTACATTCCAGTGAGACAGGGATGTTATGGAGGGTTAAAGGTCCAGGGCATATTTGTGGGGAGTTCTGCAGTGGGACGTTCCTGTGAGACAGGGAGGTTAAGGTGGAGTACAGGTTCAGGGCATATTTGTGTGGATTTCTGCATTGGTACGTTCCAGTGAGACAGGGAGGTTATGGAGGGGTACAGGTTCAGGGCATATTTGTGTGGAGTTCTGCAATGGTACGTTCCAGTGAGACAGGGAGGTTATGGAGGGGTACAGGTTCAGGGTATATTTGTGTGGAGTTCTGCGTTGGTACGTTCCAGGGTAACTGGGAGGTTATGGAGGGGTACAGGTTCAGGGCATATTTGTGTGGAGCTCTGCATTGGTACGTTCCAGTGAGACAGGGAGGTTATGGAGGGGTACAGGTTCAGGGCAAATTTGTGTGTAGTTCTGCAGTGGGACGTTCCAGTGAGACATGAGGTTATGGAGGGGTACATGTTCAGGGCAATTTCTGTGAATTTCTGCTTTGGTACGTTCCAGTGAGACAGGGAGGTTATGGAGGGGTACAGGTTCAGGGCATGTTTCTGTGGAGTTCGGCATTGGTACGTTCCAGGGTAACTGGGAGGTTATGGAGGGGTACAGGTTCAGGGCATATTTGTGTGGAGCTCTGCAATGGTACGTTCAGTTGAGACAGGGAGGTTATGGAGGGGTACAGGTTCAGGGTATATTTGTGTGGAGTTCTGCGTTGGTACGTTCCAGGGTAACTGGGAGTTTATGGAGGGGTACAGGTTCAGGGCATATTTGTGTGGAGCTCTGCATTGGTACGTTCCAGTGAGACAGGGAGGTTATGGAGGGTACAGGTTCAGGGCAAATTTGAGTGTAGTTCTGCATTGGTACGTTCCTGTGAGACAGGGAAGTTATGGAGGTTACAGGTTCAGGGTATATTTGTGTGGAGTTCTGCAGTGGTACGTTCCAGTGAGACAGGGTGGTTATGGTGGAGTACAGGTTCAGGGCATATTTTTGTGGATTTCTGAATTGGTGCGTTCCAGTGAGGCATGGAGGTTATGGAGGGGTACAGGTTCAGGGCATATTTGTGTGGAGTTCTGCAATGGTACGTTCCAGTGAGACAGGGAGGTTATGGAGGGGTACAGGTTCAGGGTATATTTGTGTGGAGTTCTGCGTTGGTACGTTCCAGGGTAACTGGGAGGTTATGGAGGGGTACAGGTTCAGGGCATATTTGTGTGTAGCTCTGCATTGGTACGTTCCAGTGAGACAGGGAGGTTATGGAGGGGTACAGGTTCAGGGTATATTTGTGTGGAGTTCTGCAATGGTACGTTCCAGTGAGACAGGGAGGTTATGGAGGGGTACAGGTTCAGGGTATATTTGTGTGGAGTTCTGCGTTGGTACGTTCCAGGGTAACTGGGAGGTTATGGAGGGGTACAGGTTCAGGGCATATTTGTGTGTAGCTCTGCATTGGTACGTTCCAGTGAGACAGGGAGGTTATGGAGGGGTACAGGTTCAGGGTATATTTGTGTGGAGTTCTGCAATGGTACGTTCCAGTGAGACAGGGAGGTTATGGAGGGGTACAGGTTCAGGGTATATTTGTGTGGAGTTCTGCGTTGGTACGTTCCAGGGTAACTGGGAGGTTATGGAGGGGTACAGGTTCAGGGCATATTTGTGTGTAGCTCTGCATTGGTACGTTCCAGTGAGACAGGGAGGTTATGGACGTGTACATGTTCGTGGCATATTTGTGTGGAGTTCTGCATTGGTACATTCCAGTGAGACAGGGATGTTATGGAGGGTTAAAGGTCCAGGGCATATTTGTGGGGAGTTCTGCAGTGGGACGTTCCAGTGAGACAGGGAGGTTAAGGTGGAGTACAGGTTCAGGGCATATTTGTGTGGATTTCTGCATTGGTACGTTCGAGTGAGACAGGGAGGTTATGGAGGGGTACAGGTTCAGGGCATATTTGTGTGGAGTTCTGCAATGGTACGTTCCAGTGAGACAGGGAGGTTATGGAGGGGTACAGGTTCAGGGTATATTTGTGTGGAATTCTGCGTTGGTACGTTCCAGGGTAACTGGGAGGTTATGGAGGGGTACAGGTTCAGGGCATATTTGTGTGGAGCTCTGCATTGGTACGTTCCAGTGAGACAGGGAGGTTATGGAGGGGTACAGGTTCAGGGCAAATTTGTGTGTAGTTCTGCAGTGGGACGTTCCAGTGAGACATGAGGTTATGGAGGGGTACAGGTTCAGGGCAATTTCTGTGAATTTCTGCTTTGGTACGTTCCAGTGAGACAGGGAGGTTATGGAGGGGTACAGGTTCAGGGCATGTTTCTGTGGAGTTCTGCATTGGTACGTTCCAGGGTAACTGGGAGGTTATGGAGGGGTACAGGTTCAGGGCATATTTGTGTGGAGCTCTGCAATGGTACGTTCAGTTGAGACAGGGAGGTTATGGAGGGGTACAGGTTCAGGGTATATTTGTGTGGAGTTCTGCGTTGGTACGTTCCAGGGTAACTGGGAGGTTATGGAGGGGTACAGGTTCAGGGCATATTTGTGTGGAGCTCTGCATTGGTACGTTCCAGTGAGACAGGGAGGTTATGGAGGGTACAGGTTCAGGGCAAATTTGAGTGTAGCTCTGCATTGGTACGTTCCAGTGAGACAGGGTGGTTATGGTGGAGTACAGGTTCAGGGCATATTTTTGTGGTTTTCTGAATTGGTGCGTTCCAGTGAGACATGGAGGTTATGGAGTGGTACAGGTTCAGGGTATATTTGTGTGGAGTTCTGCGTTGGTACGTTCCAGGGTAACTGGGAGGTTATGGAGGGGTACAGGTTCAGGGCATATTTGTGTGTAGCTCTGCATTGGTACGTTCCAGTGAGACAGGGAGGTTATGGAGGGGTACAGGTTCAGGGCATATTTGTGTGGAGTTCTGCATTGGTACGTTCCAGTGAGACAGGGAGGTTATGGAGGGGTACAGGTTAGGGGAAATTTGAGTGTAGTTCTGCATTGGTACGTTCCAGTGAGACAGGGAGGTTATGGATGGTACAGGTTCACCGCATATTTGTGTGGAGTTCTGCAGTGGTACGTTCCAGAGAGACAGGGAGGTTATGGACGGGTACAGGTTCAGGGCATATTTGTGTGGATTTCTGCATTGGTACGTTCCAGTGAGACAGGGAGGTTATGGAGGGGTACAGGTTCAGGGTATATTTGTGTGGAGTTCTGCAATGGTACGTTCCAGTGAGACAGGGAGGTTATGGAGGGGTACAGGTTCAGGGCATATTTGTTTGGAGTTCTTCATTGGTACATTCCAGTGAGACAGGGAAGTTATGGAGGGTACAGGTTCAGGGCATATTTGTGTGTAGCTCTGCATTGGTACGTTCCAGTGAGACAGGGAGGTTATGGAGGGGTACAGGTTCAGGGTATATTTGTGTGGAGTTCTGCAATGGTACGTTCCAGTGAGACAGGGAGGTTATGGAGGGGTACAGGTTCAGGGTATATTTGTGTGGAGTTCTGCGTTGGTACGTTCCAGGGTAACTGGGAGGTTATGGAGGGGTACAGGTTCAGGGCATATTTCTGTGTAGCTCTGCATTGGTACGTTCCAGTGAGACAGGGAGGTTATGGAGGGGTACAGGTTCAGGGTATATTTGTGTGGAGTTCTGCAATGGTACGTTCCAGTGAGACAGGGAGGTTATGGAGGGGTACAGGTTCAGGGTATATTTGTGTGGAGTTCTGCGTTGGTACGTTCCAGGGTAACTGGGAGGTTATGGAGGGGTACAGGTTCAGGGCATATTTGTGTGTAGCTCTGCATTGGTACGTTCCAGTGAGACAGGGAGGTTATGGACGTGTACATGTTCGTGGCATATTTGTGTGGAGTTCTGCATTGGTACATTCCAGTGAGACAGGGATGTTATGGAGGGTTAAAGGTCCAGGGCATATTTGTGGGGAGTTCTGCAGTGGGACGTTCCAGTGAGACAGGGAGGTTAAGGTGGAGTACAGGTTCAGGGCATATTTGTGTGGATTTCTGCATTGGTACGTTCCAGTGAGACAGGGAGGTTATGGAGGGGTACAGGTTCAGGGCATATTTGTGTGGAGTTCTGCAATGGTACGTTCCAGTGAGACAGGGAGGTTATGGAGGGGTACAGGTTCAGGGTATATTTGTGTGGAGTTCTGCGTTGGTACGTTCCAGGGTAACTGGGAGGTTATGGAGGGGTACAGGTTCAGGGCATATTTGTGTGGAGCTCTGCATTGGTACGTTCCAGTGAGACAGGGAGGTTATGGAGGGGTACAGGTTCAGGGCAAATTTGTGTGTAGTTCTGCAGTGGGACGTTCCAGTGAGACATGAGGTTATGGAGGGGTACAGGTTCAGGGCAATTTCTGTGAATTTCTGCTTTGGTACGTTCCAGTGAGACAGGGAGGTTATGGAGGGGTACAGGTTCAGGGCATGTTTCTGTGGAGTTCTGCATTGGTACGTTCCAGGGTAACTGGGAGGTTATGGAGGGGTACAGGTTCAGGGCATATTTGTGTGGAGCTCTGCAATGGTACGTTCAGTTGAGACAGGGAGGTTATGGAGGGGTACAGGTTCAGGGTATATTTGTGTGGAGTTCTGCGTTGGTACGTTCCAGGGCAACTGGGAGGTTATGGAGGGGTACAGGTTCAGGGCATATTTGTGTGGAGCTCTGCATTGGTACGTTCCAGTGAGACAGGGAGGTTATGGAGGGTACAGGTTCAGGGCAAATTTGAGTGTAGCTCTGCATTGGTACGTTCCAGTGAGACAGGGTGGTTATGGTGGAGTACAGGTTCAGGGCATATTTTTGTGGTTTTCTGAATTGGTGCGTTCCAGTGAGACATGGAGGTTATGGAGGGGTACAGGTTCAGGGTATATTTGTGTGGAATTCTGCGTTGGTACGTTCCAGGGTAACTGGGAGGTTATGGAGGGGTACAGGTTCAGGGCATATTTGTGTGTAGCTCTGCATTGGTACGTTCCAGTGAGACAGGGAGGTTATGGAGGGGTACAGGTTCAGGGCATATTTGTGTGGAGTTCTGCATTGGTACGTTCCAGTGAGACAGGGAGGTTATGGAGGGGTACAGGTTAGGGGAAATTTGAGTGTAGTTCTGCATTGGTACGTTCCAGTGAGACAGGGAGGTTATGGATGGTACAGGTTCACCGCATATTTGTGTGGAGTTCTGCAGTGGTACGTTCCAGAGAGACAGGGAGGTTATGGACGGGTACAGGTTCAGGGCATATTTGTGTGGATTTCTGCATTGGTACGTTCCAGTGAGACAGGGAGGTTATGGAGGGGTACAGGTTCAGGGTATATTTGTGTGGAGTTCTGCAATGGTACGTTCCAGTGAGACAGGGAGGTTATGGAGGGGTACAGGTTCAGGGCATATTTGTTTGGAGTTCTTCATTGGTACATTCCAGTGAGACAGGGAAGTTATGGAGGGTACAGGTTCAGGGCATATTTGTGTGGAGTTCTGCAGTTGGACGTTCCAGTGAGACATGAGGTTATGGACGGGTACAGGTTCAGGGCACATTTGTGTGGATTTCTGCATTGCTACGTTCCAGTGAGACAGGGAGGTTATGGAGGGTTACAGGTTCAGGGCATATTTGTGTGGAGCTCTGCATTGGTACGTTCCATTGAGACAGGGAGGTTATGGAGGGGTACAGGTTCAGGGCAAATTTGTGTGTAGTTCTGCAGTGGGACGTTCCAGTGAGATATGAGGTTATGGACGGGTACAGGTTCAGGGCACATTTGTGTGGACTTCTGCATTGGTACGTTCCAGTGAGACCGGGAGGTTATGGAGGGGTACAAGTTCAGGGCATATTTGTGTGGAGTTCTGCATTGGTACGTTCCAGTGAGACAGGGAGGTTATGGACGGGTACAGGTTCAGGGCATATTTGTGTGGAGTTCTGCATTGGTACGTTCCTGTGAGACAGGGAAGTTATGGAGGGTACAGGTTCAGGGCAAATTTGTGTGTAGTACTACATTGGTACGTTCCAGTGAGACAGGGAGGTTATGGAGGGTACAGGTTCACCGCATATTTGTGTGGAGTTCTGCAGTGGTACGTTCCAGTGAGACAGGGAGGTTATGGACGGGTACAGGTTCAGGGCATATTTGTGTGGAGTTCTGCATTGGTACTTTCCAGTGAGACAGGGAGGTTATGGAGGATACCGGTTCATGGCAGATTTGTGTGGAGTTCTGCAGTGGGACGTTCCAGTGAGACAGGGAGGTTATGGACGTGTACACGTTCGTGGCATATTTGTGTGGAGTTCTGCATTGGTACATTCCAGTGAGACAGGGATGTTATGGAGGGTTAAAGGTTCAGGGCATATTTGTGTGGAGTTCTGCAATGGTACGTTCCAGTGAGACAGGGAGGTTATGGAGGGGTACAGGTTCAGGGTATATTTGTGTAGAGTTCTGCGTTGGTACGTTCCAGGGTAACTGGGAGGTTATGGAGGGGTACAGGTTCAGGGCATATTTGTGTGGAGCTCTGCATTGGTACGTTCCAGTGAGACAGGGAGGTTATGGAGGGGTACAGGTTCAGGGCATATTTGTGTGGAGTTCTGCAATGGTACGTTCCAGTGAGACAGGGAGGTTATGGAGGGGTACAGGTTCAGGGTATATTTGTGTAGAGTTCTGCGTTGGTACGTTCCAGGGTAACTGGGAGGTTATGGAGGGGTACAGGTTCAGGGCATATTTGTGTGGAGCTCTGCATTGGTACGTTCCAGTGAGACAGGGAGGTTATGGAGGGGTACAGGTTCAGGGCAAATTTGTGTGTAGTTCTGCAGTGGGACGTTCCAGTGAGACATGAGGTTATGGAGGCGTACAGGTTCAGGGCATTTTCTGTGAATTTCTGCTTTGGTACGTTCCAGTGAGACAGGGAGGTTATGGAGGGGTACAGGTTCAGGGCATGTTTCTGTGGAGTTCTGCATTGGTACGTTCCAGTGAGACAGGGAGATTATGGAGGGGTACAGGTTCAGGGCAAATTTGTGTGGAGTTCTGCATTGGTACGTTCCAGTGAGACAAGGAGGTTATGGGCGGGTACAGGTTCAGGGCATATTTGTGTGGAGTTCTGCATTGGTACGTTCCAGTGAGACAGGGAGGTTTTGGAGGGGTACAGGTTCAGGGAATATTTGTTTGGAGTTCTGCGTTGGTACGTTCCAGTGTGACTGGGAGGTTATGGAGGGGTATAGGTTCAGGGCATATTTGTTTGGAGTTCTGCATTGGTACGTTCCAGTGTGACTGGGAGGTTACGGAGGGTACACGTTCAGGGCATATTTGTGTGGAGTTCTGCAGTGGGACGTTCCAGTGAGACAGGGAGGTTATGGACGGGTACAGGTTCAGGGCATATTTGTGTGGAGTTCTGCATTGGTACGTTCCTGTGAGACAGGGAAGTTATGGAGGGTACAGGTTCAGGGCACATTTGTGTGGAGTTCTGCATTGGTACGTTCCGGTGAGACAGGGAGGTTATGGAGGGTACAAGTTCAGGGCAAATTTGAGTGTAGTTCTGCATTGGTACGTTCCAGTGAGACAGGGAGGTTATGGAGGGTACAGGATCAGGGCATATTTGTGTGGAGTTCTGCAGTGGTACGTTCCAGTGAGACAGGGATGTTATGGTGGAGTACAGGTTCAGGGCATATTTTTGTGGATTTTTGCATTGGTACGTTCCAGTGAGACAGGGAGGTTATGGAGGGGTACAGGTTCAGGGCATATTTGTGTGGAGTTCTGCAGTGGTACGTTCCATTGAGACAGAGAGGTTAAGTTGGAGTACAGGTTCTGGGCATATTTGTGTGGATTTCTGCATTGCTACGTTCCAGTGAGACAGGGAGGTTATGGAGGGGTACAGGTTCACCGCATATTTGTGAGGAGTTCTGCATTGGTACGTTCCAGGGTAACTGGGAGGTTATGGAGGGGTACAGGCTCAGGGCATATTTGTGTGGAGCTCTGCATTGGTACGTTCCAGTGAGACAGGGAGGTTATGGAGGGTACAGGTTCAGGGCAAATTTGAGTGTAGTTCTGCATTGGTACGTTCCTGTGAGACAGGGAGGTTATGGAGGTTACAGGTTCAGGGTATATTTGTGTTGAGTTCTGCAGTGGTACGTTCCAGTGAGACAGGGTGGTTATGGTGGAGTACAGGTTCAGGGCATATTTTTGTGGATTTCTGAATTGGTGCGTTCCAGTGAGACATGGAGGTTATGGAGGGGTACAGGTTCAGGGCATATTTGTGTGGAGTTCTGCAATGGTACGTTCCAGTGAGACAGGGAGGTTATGGAGGGGTACAGGTTCAGGGTATATTTGTGTGGAGTTCTGCGTTGGTACGTTCCAGGGTAACTGGGAGGTTATGGAGGGGTACAGGTTCAGGGCATATTTGTGTGTAGCTCTGCATTGGTACGTTCCAGGGAGACAGGGAGGTTATGGAGGGGTACAGGTTCAGGGTATATTTGTGTGGAGTTCTGCAATGGTACGTTCCAGTGAGACAGGGAGGTTATGGAGGGGTACAGGTTCAGGGTATATTTGTGTGGAGTTCTGCGTTGGTACGTTCCAGGGTAACTGGGAGGTTCTGGAGGGGTACAGGTTCAGGGCATATTTGTGTGTAGCTCTGCATTGGTACGTTCCAGTGAGACAGGGAGGTTATGGAGGGGTACAGGTTCAGGGCATATTTGTGTGGAGTTCTGCATTGGTACATTCCAGTGAGACAGGGAGGTTATGGAGGGGTACAGGTTAGGGGAAATTTGAGTGTAGTTCTGCATTGGTACGTTCCAGTGAGACAGGGAGGTTATGTAGGATACAGGTTCATGGCAGATTTGTGTGGAGTTCTGCAGTGGCACGTTCCAGTGAGACAGGGAGGTTATGGACGTGTACATGTTCGTGGCATATTTGTGTGGAGTTCTGCATTGGTACATTCCAGTGAGACAGGGATGTTATGGAGGGTTAAAGGTTCAGGGCATATTTGTGGGGAGTTCTGCAGTGGGACGTTCCAGTGAGACAGGGAGGTTAAGGTGGAGTACAGGTTCAGGGCATATTTGTGTGGATTTCTGCATTGGTACGTTCCAGTGAGACAGGGAGGTTATGGAGGGGTACAGGTTCAGGGCATATTTGTGTGGAGTTCTGCAATGGTACGTTCCAGTGAGACAGGGAGGTTATGGAGGGGTACAGGTTCAGGGCAAATTTGTGTGTAGTTCTGCAGTGGGACGTTCCAGTGAGACATGAGGTTATGGAGGGGTACAGGTTCAGGGCATATTTGTGTGGAGTTCTGCAGTGGGACGTTCCAGTGAGACAGGGAGGTTAAGGTGGAGTACAGGCTCAGGGCATATTTGTGTGGATTTCTGCATTGGTACGTTCCAGTGAGACAGGGAGGTTATGGAGGGGTACAGGTTCAGGGGATATTTGTGTGGAGTTCTGCAATGGTACGTTCAGTTGAGACAGGGAGGTTATGGAGGGGTACAGGTTCAGGGTATATTTGTGTGGAGTTCTGCGTTGGTACGTTCCAGGGTAACTGGGAGGTTATGGAGGGGTACAGGTTCAGGGCATATTTGTGTGGAGCTCTGCATTGGTACGTTCCAGTGAGACAGGGAGGTTATGGAGGGTACAGGTTCAGGGCAAATTTGAGTGTAGTTCTGCATTGGTACGTTCCTGTGAGACAGGGAGGTTATGGAGGTTACAGGTTCAGGGTATATTTGTGTGGAGTTCTGCAGTGGTACGTTCCAGTGAGACAGGGTGGTTATGGTGGAGTACAGGTTCAGGGCATATTTTTGTGGATTTCTGAATTGGTGCGTTCCAGTGAGACATGGAGGTTATGGAGGCGTACAGGTTCAGGGCATATTTGTGTGGAGTTCTGCAATGGTACGTTCCAGTGAGACAGGGAGGTTATGGAGGGGTACAGGTTCAGGGTATATTTGTGTGGAGTTCTGCGTTGGTACGTTCCAGGGTAACTGGGAGGTTATGGAGGGGTACAGGTTCAGGGCATATTTGTGTGTAGGTCTGCATTGGTACGTTCCAGTGAGACAGGGAGGTTATGGAGGGGTACAGGTTCAGGGTATATTTGTGTGGAGTTCTGCAATGGTACGTTCCAGTGAGACAGGGAGGTTATGGAGGGGTATAGGTTCAGGGTATATTTGTGTGGAGTTCTGCGTTGGTACGTTCCAGGGTAACTGGGAGGTTATGGAGGGGTACAGGTTCAGGGCATATTTGTGTGTAGCTCTGCATTGGTATGTTCCAGTGAGACAGGGAGGTTATGGACGTGTACATGTTCGTGGCATATTTGTGTGGAGTTCTGCATTGGTACATTCCAGTGAGATAGGGATGTTATGGAGGGTTAAAGGTCCAGGGCATATTTGTGGGGAGTTCTGCAGTGGGACGTTCCAGTGAGACAGGGAGGTTAAGGTGGAGTACAGGTTCAGGGCATATTTGTGTGGATTTCTGCATTGGTACGTTCCAGTGAGACAGGGAGGTTATGGAGGGGTACAGGTTCAGGGCATATTTGTGTGGAGTTCTGCAATGGTACGTTCCAGTGAGACAGGGAGGTTATGGAGGGGTACAGGTTCAGGGTATATTTGTGTGGAGTTCTGCGTTGGTACGTTCCAGGGTAACTGGGAGGTTATGGAGGGGTACAGGTTCAGGGCATATTTGTGTGGAGCTCTGCATTGGTACGTTCCAGTGAGACAGGGAGGTTATGGAGGGGTGCAGGTTCAGGGGAAATTTGTGTGTAGTTCTGCAGTGGGACGTTCCAGTGAGACATGAGGTTATGGAGGGGTACAGGTTCAGGGCAATTTCTGTGAATTTCTGCTTTGGTACGTTCCAGTGAGACAGGGAGGTTATGGAGGGGTACAGGTTCAGGGCATGTTTCTGTGGAGTTCTGCATTGGTACGTTCCAGGGTAACTGGGAGGTTATGGAGGGGTACAGGTTCAGGGCATATTTGTGTGGAGCTCTGCAATGGTACGTTCAGTTGAGACAGGGAGGTTATGGAGGGGTACAGGTTCAGGGTATATTTGTGTGGATTTCTGCGTTGGTACGTTCCAGGGTAACTGGGAGGTTATGGAGGGGTACAGGTTCAGGGCATATTTGTGTGTAGCTCTGCATTGGTACGTTCCAGTGAGACAGGGAGGTTATGGAGGGTACAGGTTCAGGGCAAATTTGAGTGTAGTTCTGCATTGGTACGTTCCTGTGAGACAGGGAGGTTATGGAGGTTACAGGTTCAGGGTATATTTGTGTGGAGTTCTGCAGTGGTACGTTCCAGTGAGACAGGGTGGTTATGGTGGAGTACAGGTTCAGGGCATATTTTTGTGGATTTCTGAATTGGTGCGTTCCAGTGAGGCATGGAGGTTATGGAGGGGTACAGGTTCAGGGCATATTTGTGTGGAGTTCTGCAATGGTACGTTCCAGTGAGACAGGGATGTTATGGAGGGGTACAGGTTCAGGGTATATTTGTGTGGAGTTCTGCGTTGGTACGTTCCAGGGTAACTGGGAGGTTATGGAGGGGTACAGGTTCAGGGCATATTTGTGTGTAGCTCTGCATTGGTACGTTCCAGTGAGACAGGGAGGTTATGGAGGGGTACAGGTTCAGGGTATATTTGTGTGGAGTTCTGCAATGGTACGTTCCAGTGAGACAGGGAGGTTATGGAGGGGTACAGGTTCAGGGTATATTTGTGTGGAGTTCTGCGTTGGTACGTTCCAGGGTAACTGGGAGGTTATGGAGGGGTACAGGTTCAGGGCATATTTGTGTGTAGCTCTGCATTGGTACGTTCCAGTGAGACAGGGAGGTTATGGAGGGGTACAGGTTCAGGGTATATTTGTGTGGAGTTCCGCAATGGTACGTTCCAGTGAGACAGGGAGGTTATGGAGGGGTACAGTTTCAGGGTATATTTGTGTGGAGTTCTGCGTTGGTACGTTCCAGGGTAACTGGGAGGTTATGGAGGGGTACAGGTTCAGGGCATATTTGTGTGTAGCTCTGCATTGGTACGTTCCAGTGAGACAGGGAGGTTATGGACGTGTACATGTTCGTGGCATATTTGTGTGGAGTTCTGCATTGGTACATTCCAGTGAGACAGGGATGTTATGGAGGGTTAAAGGTCCAGGGCATATTTGTGGGGAGTTCTGCAGTGGGACGTTCCAGTGAGACAGGGAGGTTAAGGTGGAGTACAGGTTCAGGGCATATTTGTGTGGATTTCTGCATTGGTACGTTCCAGTGAGACAGGGAGGTTATGGAGGGGTACAGGTTCAGGGCATATTTGTGTGGAGTTCTGCAATGGTACGTTCCAGTGAGACAGGGAGGTTATGGAGGGGTACAGGTTCAGGGTATATTTGTGTGGAGTTCTGCGTTGGTACGTTCCAGGGTAACTGGGAGGTTATGGAGGGGTACAGGTTCAGGGCATATTTGTGTGGAGCTCTGCATTGGTACGTTCCAGTGAGACAGGGAGGTTATGGAGGGGTACAGGTTCAGGGCAAATTTGTGTGTAGTTCTGCAGTGGGACGTTCCAGTGAGACATGAGGTTATGGAGGGGTACAGGTTCAGGGCAATTTCTGTGAATTTCTGCTTTGGTACGTTCCAGTGAGACAGGGAGGTTATGGAGGGGTATAGGTTCAGGGCATGTTTCTGTGGAGTTCTGCATTGGTACGTTCCAGGGTAACTGGGAGGTTATGGAGGGGTACAGGTTCAGGGCATATTTGTGTGGAGCTCTGCAATGGTACGTTCAGTTGAGACCGGGAGGTTATGGAGGGGTACAGGTTCAGGGTATATTTGTGTGGAGTTCTGCGTTGGTACGTTCCAGGGTAACTGGGAGGTTATGGAGGGGTACAGGTTCAGGGCATATTTGTGTGGAGCTCCGCATTGGTACGTTCCAGTGAGACAGGGAGGTTATGGAGGGTACAGGTTCAGGGCAAATTTGAGTGTAGTTCTGCATTGGTACGTTCCTGTGAGACAGGGAGGTTATGGAGGTTACAGGTTCAGGGTATATTTGTGTGGAGTTCTGCAGTGGTACGTTCCAGTGAGACAGGGTGGTTATGGTGGAGTACAGGTTCAGGGCATATTTTTGTGGATTTCTGAATTGGTGCGTTCCAGTGAGACATGGAGGTTATGGAGGGGTACAGGTTCAGGGTATATTTGTGTGGAGTTCTGCGTTGGTACGTTCCAGGGTAACTGGGAGGTTATGGAGGGGTACAGGTTCAGGGCATATTTGTGTGTAGCTCTGCATTGGTACGTTCCAGTGAGACAGGGAGGTTATGGAGGGGTACAGGTTCAGGGCATATTTGTGTGGAGTTCTGCATTGGTACTTTCCAGTGAGACAGGGAGGTTATGGAGGCGTACAGGTTAGGGGAAATTTGAGTGTAGTTCTGCATTGGTACGTTCCAGTGAGACAGGGAGGTTATGGATGGTACAGGTTCACCGCATATTTGTGTGGAGTTCTGCAGTGGCACGTTCCAGTGAGTCAGGGAGGTTATGGACGTGTACATGTTCGTGGCATATTTGTGTGGAGTTCTGCATTGGTACATTCCAGTGAGACAAGGATGTTATGGAGAGTTAAAGGTTCAGGGCATATTTGTGGGGAGTTCTGCAGTGGGACGTTCCAGTGAGACAGGGAGGTTAAGGTGGAGTACAGGTTCAGGGCATATTTGTGTGGATTTCTGCATTGGTACGTTCCAGTGAGACAGGGAGGTTATGGAGTGGTACAGGTTCAGGGCATATTTGTGTGGAGTTCTGCAATGGTACGTTCCAGTGAGACAGGGAGGTTATGGAGGGGTACAGGTTCAGGGTATATTTGTGTGGAGTTCTGCGTTGGTACGTTCCAGGGTAACTGGGAGGTTATGGAGGGGTACAGGTTCAGGGCATATTTGTGTGGAGCTCTGCATTGGTACGTTCCAGTGAGACAGGGAGGTTATGGAGGGGTACAGGTTCAGGGCAAATTTGTGTGTAGTTCTGCAGTGGGACGTTCCAGTGAGACATGAGGTTATGGAGGGGTACAGGTTCAGGGCATATTTGTGTGGAGTTCTGCAGTGGGACGTTCCAGTGAGACAGGGAGGTTAAGGTGGAGTACAGGCTCAGGGCATATTTGTGTGGATTTCTGCATTGGTACGTTCCAGTGAGACAGGGAGGTTATGGAGGGGTACAGGTTCAGGGGATATTTGTGTGGAGTTCTGCAATGGTACGTTCAGTTGAGACAGGGAGGTTATGGAGGGGTACAGGTTCAGGGTATATTTGTGTGGAGTTCTGCGTTGGTACGTTCCAGGGTAACTGGGAGGTTATGGAGGGGTACAGGTTCAGGGCATATTTGTGTGGAGCTCTGCATTGGTACGTTCCAGTGAGACAGGGAGGTTATGGAGGGTACAGGTTCAGGGCAAATTTGAGTGTAGTTCTGCATTGGTACGTTCCTGTGAGACAGGGAGGTTATGGAGGTTACAGGTTCAGGGTATATTTGTGTGGAGTTCTGCAGTGGTACGTTCCAGTGAGACAGGGTGGTTATGGTGGAGTACAGGTTCAGGGCATATTTTTGTGGATTTCTGAATTGGTGCGTTCCAGTGAGACATGGAGGTTATGGAGGGGTACAGGTTCAGGGCATATTTGTGTGTAGCTCTGCATTGGTACGTTCCAGTGAGACAGGGAGGTTATGGAGGGGTACAGGTTCAGGGTATATTTGTGTGGAGTTCTGCAATGGTACGTTCCAGTGAGACAGGGAGGTTATGGAGGGGTACAGGTTCAGGGTATATTTGTGTGGAGTTCTGCGTTGGTACGTTCCAGGGTAACTGGGAGGTTATGGAGGGGTACAGGTTCAGGGCATATTTGTGTGTAGCTCTGCATTGGTACGTTCCAGTGAGACAGGGAGGTTATGGACGTGTACATGTTCGTGGCATATTTGTGTGGAGTTCTGCATTGGTACATTCCAGTGAGACAGGGATGATATGGAGGGTTAAAGGTTCAGGGCATATTTGTGGGGAGTTCTGCAGTGGGACGTTCCAGTGAGACAGGGAGGTTAAGGTGGAGTACAGGTTCAGGGCATATTTGTGTGGATTACTGCATTGGTACGTTCCAGTGAGACAGGGAGGTTATGGAGGGGTACAGGTTCAGGGCATATTTGTCTGGAGTTCTGCAATGGTACGTTCCAGTGAGACAGGGACGTTATGGAGGGGTACAGGTTCAGGGTATATTTGTGTGGAGTTCTGCGTTGGTACGTTCCAGGGTAACTGGGAGGTTATGGAGGGGTACAGGTTCAGGGCATATTTGTGTGGAGCTCTGCATTGGTACGTTCCAGTGAGACAGGGAGGTTATGGAGGGGTACAGGTTCAGGGCAAATTTGTGTGTAGTTCTGCAGTGGGACGTTCCAGTGAGACATGAGGTTATGGAGGGGTACAGGTTCAGGGCAATTTCTGTGAATTTCTGCTTTGGTACGTTCCAGTGAGACAGGGAGGTTATGGAGGGGTACAGGTTCAGGGCATGTTTCTGTGGAGTTCTGCATTGGTACGTTCCAGGGTAACTGGGAGGTTATGGAGGGGTACAGGTTCAGGGCATATTTGTGTGGAGCTCTGCAATGGTACGTTCAGTTGAGACAGGGAGGTTATGGAGGGGTACAGGTTCAGGGTATATTTGTGTGGAGTTCTGCGTTGGTACGTTCCAGGGTAACTGGGAGGTTATGGAGGGGTACAGGTTCAGGGCATATTTGTGTGGAGCTCTGCATTGGTACGTTCCAGTGAGACAGGGAGGTTATGGAGGGTACAGGTTCAGGGCAAATTTGAGTGTAGTTCTGCATTGGTACGTTCCTGTGAGACAGGGAGGTTATGGAGGTTACAGGTTCAGGGTATATTTGTGTGGAGTTCTGCAGTGGTACGTTCCAGTGAGACAGGGTGGTTATGGTGGAGTACAGGTTCAGGGCATATTTTTGTGGATTTCTGAATTGGTGCGTTCCAGTGAGACATGGAGGTTATGGAGGGGTACAGGTTCAGGGCATATTTGTGTGGAGTTCTGCCATGGTACGTTCCAGTGAGACAGGGAGGTTATGGAGGGGTACAGGTTCAGGGTATATTTGTGTGGAGTTCTGCGTTGGTACGTTCCTGTGAGACAGGGAGGTTATGGAGGTTACAGGTTCAGGGTATATTTGTGTGGAGTTCTGCAGTGGTACGTTCCAGTGAGACAGGGTGGTTATGGTGGAGTACAGGTTCAGGGCATATTTTTGTGGATTTCTGAATTGGTGCGTTCCAGTGAGACATGGAGGTTATGGAGGGGTACAGGTTCAGGGCATATTTGTGTGTAGCTCTGCATTGGTACGTTCCAGTGAGACAGGGAGGTTATGGAGGGGTACAGGTTCAGGGTATATTTGTGTGGAGTTCTGCAATGGTACGTTCCAGTGAGACAGGGAGGTTATGGAGGGGTACAGGTTCAGGGTATATTTGTGTGGAGTTCTGCGTTGGTACGTTCCAGGGTAACTGGGAGGTTATGGAGGGGTACAGGTTCAGGGCATATTTGTGTGTAGCTCTGCATTGGTACGTTCCAGTGAGACAGGGAGGTTATGGACGTGTACATGTTCGTGGCATATTTGTGTGGAGTTCTGCATTGGTACATTCCAGTGAGACAGGGATGTTATGGAGGGTTAAAGGTTCAGGGCATATTTGTGGGGAGTTCTGCAGTGGGACGTTCAGTGAGACAGGGAGGTTAAGGTGGAGTACAGGTTCAGGGCATATTTGTGTGGATTACTGCATTGGTACGTTCCAGTGAGACAGGGAGGTTATGGAGGGGTACAGGTTCAGGGCATATTTGTCTGGAGTTCTGCAATGGTACGTTCCAGTGAGACAGGGAGGTTATGGAGGGGTACAGGTTCAGGGTATATTTGTGTGGAGTTCTGCGTTGGTACGTTCCAGGGTAACTGGGAGGTTATGGAGGGGTACAGGTTCAGGGCATATTTGTGTGGAGCTCTGCATTGGTACGTTCCAGTGAGACAGGGAGGTTATGGAGGGGTACAGGTTCAGGGCAAATTTGTGTGTAGTTCTGCAGTGGGACGTTCCAGTGAGACATGAGGTTATGGAGGGGTACAGGTTCAGGGCAATTTCTGTGAATTTCTGCTTTGGTACGTTCCAGTGAGACAGGGAGGTTATGGAGGGGTACAGGTTCAGGGCATGTTTCTGTGGAGTTCTGCATTGGTACGTTCCAGGGTAACTGGGAGGTTATGGAGGGGTACAGGTTCAGGGCATATTTGTGTGGAGCTCTGCAATGGTACGTTCAGTTGAGACAGGGAGGTTATGGAGGGGTACAGGTTCAGGGTATATTTGTGTGGAGTTCGGCGTTGGTACGTTCCAGGGTAACTGGGAGGTTATGGAGGGGTACAGGTTCAGGGCATATTTGTGTGGAGCTCTGCATTGGTACGTTCCAGTGAGACAGGGAGGTTATGGAGGGTACAGGTTCAGGGCAAATTTGAGTGTAGTTCTGCATTGGTACGTTCCTGTGAGACAGGGAGGTTATGGAGGTTACAGGTTCAGGGTATATTTGTGTGGAGTTCTGCAGTGGTACGTTCCAGTGAGACAGGGTGGTTATGGTGGAGTACAGGTTCAGGGCATATTTTTGTGGATTTCTGAATTGGTGCGTTCCAGTGAGACATGGAGGTTATGGAGGGGTACAGGTTCAGGGCATATTTGTGTGGAGTTCTGCCATGGTACGTTCCAGTGAGACAGGGAGGTTATGGAGGGGTACAGGTTCAGGGTATATTTGTGTGGAGTTCTGCGTTGGTACGTTCCAGGGTAACTGGGAGGTTATGGAGGGGTACAGGTTCAGGGCATATTTGTGTGTAGCTCTGCATTGGTACGTTCCAGTGAGACAGAGAGGTTATGGAGGGGTACAGGTTCAGGGTATATTTGTGTGGAGTTCTGCAATGGTACGTTCCAGTGAGACAGGGAGGTTATGGAGGGGTACAGGTTCAGGGTATATTTGTGTGGAGTTCTGCGTTGGTACGTTCCAGGGTAACTGGGAGGTTATGGAGGGGTACAGGTTCAGGGCATATTTGTGTGTAGCTCTGCATTGGTACGTTCCAGTGAGACAGGGAGGTTATGGAGGGGTACAGGTTCAGGGCATATTTGTGTGGAGTTCTGCATTGGTACGTTCCAGTGAGACAGGGAGGTTATGGAGGGGTACAGGTTAGGGGAAATTTGAGTGTAGTTCTGCATTGGTACGTTCCAGTGAGACAGGGAGGTTATGGATGGTACAGGTTCACCGCATATTTGTGTGGAGTTCTGCAGTGGTACGTTCCAGAGAGACAGGGAGGTTATGGACGGGTACAGGTTCAGGGCATATTTGTGTGGAGTTCTGCATTGGTACTTTCCAGTGAGACAGGGAGGTTATGGAGGATACAGGTTCATGGCAGATTTGTGTGGAGTTCTGCAGTGGCACGTTCCAGTGAGTCAGGGAGGTTATGGACGTGTACATGTTCGTGGCATATTTGTGTGGAGTTCTGCATTGGTACATTCCAGTGAGACAGGGATGTTATGGAGGGTTAAAGGTTCAGGGCATATTTGTGGGGAGTTCTGCAGTGGGACGTTCCAGTGAGACAGGGAGGTTAAGGTGGAGTACAGGTTCAGGGCATATTTGTGTGGATTTCTGCATTGGTACGTTCCAGTGAGACAGGGAGGTTATGGAGGGGTACAGGTTCAGGGCATATTTGTGTGGAGTTCTGCAATGGTACGTTCCAGTGAGACAGGGAGGTTATGGAGGGGTACAGGTTCAGGGTATATTTGTGTGGAGTTCTGCGTTGGTACGTTCCAGGGTAACTGGGAGGTTATGGAGGGGTACAGGTTCAGGGCATATTTGTGTGGAGCTCTGCATTGGTACGTTCCAGTGAGACAGGGAGGTTATGGAGGGGTACAGGTTCAGGGCAAATTTGTGTGTAGTTCTGCAGTGGGACGTTCCAGTTGGACATGAGGTTATGGAGGGGTACAGGTTCAGGGCATATTTGTGTGGAGTTCTGCAGTGGGACGTTCCAGTGAGACAGGGAGGTTAAGGTGGAGTACAGGCTCAGGGCATATTTGTGTGGATTTCTGCATTGGTACGTTCCAGTGAGACAGGGAGGTTATGGAGGGGTACAGGTTCAGGGGATATTTGTGTGGAGTTCTGCAATGGTACGTTCAGTTGAGACAGGGAGGTTATGGAGGGGTACAGGTTCAGGGTATATTTGTGTGGAGTTCTGCGTTGGTACGTTCCAGGGTAACTGGGAGGTTATGGAGGGGTACAGGTTCAGGGCATATTTGTGTGGAGCTCTGCATTGGTACGTTCCAGTGAGACAGGGAGGTTATGGAGGGTACAGGTTCAGGGCAAATTTGAGTGTAGTTCTGCATTGGTACGTTCCTGTGAGACAGGGAGGTTATGGAGGTTACAGGTTCAGGGTATATTTGTGTGGAGTTCTGCAGTGGTACGTTCCAGTGAGACAGGGTGGTTATGGTGGAGTACAGGTTCAGGGCATATTTTTGTGGATTTCTGAATTGGTGCGTTCCAGTGAGACATGGAGGTTATGGAGGGGTACAGGTTCAGGGCATATTTGTGTGGAGTTCTGCAATGGTACGTTCCAGTGAGACAGGGAGGTTATGGAGGGGTACAGGTTCAGGGTATATTTGTGTGGAGTTCTGCGTTGGTACGTTCCAGGGTAACTGGGAGGTTATGGAGGGGTACAGGTTCAGGGCATATTTGTGTGTAGCTCTGCATTGGTACGTTCCAGTGAGACAGGGAGGTTATGGAGGGGTACAGGTTCAGGGTATATTTGTGTGGAGTTCTGCAATGGTACGTTCCAGTGAGACAGGGAGGTTATGGAGGGGTACAGGTTCAGGGTATATTTGTGTGGAGTTCTGCGTTGGTACGTTCCAGGGTAACTGGGAGGTTATGGAGGGGTACAGGTTCAGGGCATATTTGTGTGTAGCTCTGCATTGGTACGTTCCAGTGAGACAGGGAGGTTATGGACGTGTACATGTTCGTGGCATATTTGTGTGGAGTTCTGCATTGGTACATTCCAGTGAGACAGGGATGTTATGGAGGGTTAAAGGTTCAGGGCATATTTGTGGGGAGTTCTGCAGTGGGACGTTCCAGTGAGACAGGGAGGTTAAGGTGGAGTACAGGTTCAGGGCATATTTGTGTGGATTTCTGCATTGGTACGTTCCAGTGAGACAGGGAGGTTATGGAGGGGTACAGGTTCAGGGCATATTTGTGTGGAGGTCTGCAATGGTACGTTCCAGTGAGACAGGGAGGTTATGGAGGGGTACAGGTTCAGGGTATATTTGTGTGGAGTTCTGCGTTGGTACGTTCCAGGGTAACTGGGAGGTTATGGAGGGGTACAGGTTCAGGGCATATTTGTGTGGAGCTCTGCATTGGTACGTTCCAGTGAGACAGGGAGGTTATGGAGGGGTACAGGTTCAGGGCAAATTTGTGTGTAGTTCTGCAGTGGGACCTTCCAGTGAGACATGAGGTTATGGAGGGGTACAGGTTCAGGGCAATTTCTGTGAATTTCTGCTTTGGTACGTTCCAGTGAGACAGGGAGGTTATGGAGGGGTACAGGTTCAGGGCATGTTTCTGTGGAGTTCTGCATTGGTACGTTCCAGGGTAACTGGGAGGTTATGGAGGGGTACAGGTTCAGGGCATATTTGTGTGGAGCTCTGCAATGGTACGTTCAGTTGAGACAGGGAGGTTATGGAGGGGTACAGGTTCAGGGTATATTTGTGTGGAGTTCTGCGTTGGTACGTTCCAGGGTAACTGGGAGTTTATGGAGGGGTACAGGTTCAGGGCATATTTGTGTGGAGCTCTGCATTGGTACGTTCCAGTGAGACAGGGAGGTTATGGAGGGTACAGGTTCAGGGCAAATTTGAGTGTAGTTCTGCATTGGTACGTTCCTGTGAGACAGGGAGGTTATGGAGGTTACAGGTTCAGGGTATATTTGTGTGGAGTTCTGCAGTGGTACGTTCCAGTGAGACAGGGTGGTTATGGTGGAGTACAGGTTCAGGGCATATTTTTGTGGATTTCTGAATTGGTGCGTTCCAGTGAGACATGGAGGTTATGGAGGGGTACAGGTTCAGGGCATATTTGTGTGGAGTTCTGCAATGGTACGTTCCAGTGAGACAGGGAGGTTATGGAGGGGTACAGGTTCAGGGTATATTTGTGTGGAGTTCTGCGTTGGTACGTTCCAGGGTAACTGGGAGGTTATGGAGGGGTACAGGTTCAGGGCATATTTGTGTGTAGCTCTGCATTGGTACGTTCCAGTGAGACAGGGAGGTTATGGAGGGGTACAGGTTCAGGGTATATTTGTGTGGAGTTCTGCAATGGTACGTTCCAGTGAGACAGGGAGGTTATGGAGGGGTACAGGTTCAGGGTATATTTGTGTGGAGTTCTGCGTTGGTACGTTCCAGGGTAACTGGGAGGTTATGGAGGGGTACAGGTTCAGGGCATATTTGTGTGTAGCTCTGCATTGGTACGTTCCAGTGAGACAGGGAGGTTATGGAGGGGTACAGGTTCAGGGCATATTTGTGTGGAGTTCTGCATTGGTAAGTTCCATTGAGACAGGGAGGTTATGGAGGGGTACAGGTTAGGGGAAATTTGAGTGTAGTTCTGCATTGGTACGTTCCAGTGAGACAGGGAGGTTATGGATGGTACAGGTTCACCGCATATTTGTGTGGAGTTCTGCAGTGGTACGTTCCAGAGAGACAGGGAGGTTATGGACGGGTACAGGCTCAGGGCATATTTGTGTGGATTTCTGCATTGGTACGTTCCAGTGAGACAGGGAGGTTATGGAGGGGTACAGGTTCAGGGGATATTTGTGTGGAGTTCTGCAATGGTACGTTCAGTTGAGACAGGGAGGTTATGGAGGGGTACAGGTTCAGGGTATATTTGTGTGGAGTTCTGCGTTGGTACGTTCCAGGGTAACTGGGAGGTTATGGAGGGGTACAGGTTCAGGGCATATTTGTGTGGAGCTCTGCATTGGTACGTTCCAGTGAGACAGGGAGGTTATGGAGGGTACAGGTTCAGGGCAAATTTGAGTGTAGTTCTGCATTGGTACGTTCCTGTGAGACAGGGAGGTTATGGAGGTTACAGGTTCAGGGTATATTTGTGTGGAGTTCTGCAGTGGTACGTTCCAGTGAGACAGGGTGGTTATGGTGGAGTACAGGTTCAGGGCATATTTTTGTGGATTTCTGAATTGGTGCGTTCCAGTGAGACATGGAGGTTATGGAGGGGTACAGGTTCAGGGCATATTTGTGTGGAGTTCTGCAATGGTACGTTCCAGTGAGACAGGGAGGTTATGGAGGGGTACAGGTTCAGGGTATATTTGTGTGGAGTTCTGCGTTGGTACGTTCCAGGGTAACTGGGAGGTTATGGAGGGGTACAGGTTCAGGGCATATTTGTGTGTAGCTCTGCATTGGTACGTTCCAGTGAGACAGGGAGGTTATGGAGGGGTACAGGTTCAGGGTATATTTGTGTGGAGTTCTGCAATGGTACGTTCCAGTGAGACAGGGAGGTTATGGAGGGGTACAGGTTCAGGGTATATTTGTGTGGAGTTCTGCGTTGGTACGTTCCAGGGTAACTGGGAGGTTATGGAGGGGTACAGGTTCAGGGCATATTTGTGTGTAGCTCTGCATTGGTACGTTCCAGTGACTCAGGGAGGTTATGGACGTGTACATGTTCGTGGCATATTTGTGTGGAGTTCTGCATTGGTACATTCCAGTGAGACAGGGATGTTATGGAGGGTTAAAGGTTCAGGGCATATTTGTGGGGAGTTCTGCAGTGGGACGTTCCAGTGAGACAGGGAGGTTAAGGTGGAGTACAGGTTCAGGGCATATTTGTGTGGATTTCTGCATTGGTACGTTCCAGTGAGACAGGGAGGTTATGGAGGGGTACAGGTTCAGGGCATATTTGTGTGGAGGTCTGCAATGGTACGTTCCAGTGAGACAGGGAGGTTATGGAGGGGTACAGGTTCAGGGTATATTTGTGTGGAGTTCTGCGTTGGTACGTTCCAGGGTAACTGGGAGGTTATGGAGGGGTACAGGTTCAGGGCATATTTGTGTGGAGCTCTGCATTGGTACGTTCCAGTGAGACAGGGAGGTTATGGAGGGGTACAGGTTCAGGGCAAATTTGTGTGTAGTTCTGCAGTGGGACGTTCCAGTGAGACATGAGGTTATGGAGGGGTACAGGTTCAGGGCAATTTCTGTGAATTTCTGCTTTGGTACGTTCCAGTGAGACAGGGAGGTTATGGAGGGGTACAGGTTCAGGGCATGTTTCTGTGGAGTTCTGCATTGGTACGTTCCAGGGTAACTGGGAGGTTATGGAGGGGTACAGGTTCAGGGCATATTTGTGTGGAGCTCTGCAATGGTACGTTCAGTTGAGACAGGGAGGTTATGGAGGGGTACAGGTTCAGGGTATATTTGTGTGGAGGTCTGCGTTGGTACGTTCCAGGGTAACTGGGAGGTTATGGAGGGGTACAGGTTCAGGGCATATTTGTGTGGAGCTCTGCATTGGTACGTTCCAGTGAGACAGGGAGGTTATGGAGGGTACAGGTTCAGGGCAAATTTGAGTGTAGTTCTGCATTGGTACGTTCCTGTGAGACAGGGAGGTTATGGGGGTTACAGGTTCAGGGTATATTTGTGTGGAGTTCTGCAGTGGTACGTTCCAGTGAGACAGGGTGGTTATGGTGGAGTACAGGTTCAGGGCATATTTTTGTGGATTTCTGAATTGGTGCGTTCCAGTGAGACATGGAGGTTATGGAGGGGTACAGGTTCAGGGCATATTTGTGTGGAGTTCTGCAATGGTACGTTCCAGTGAGACAGGGAGGTTATGGAGGGGTACAGGTTCAGGGTATATTTGTGTGGAGTTCTGCGTTGGTACGTTCCAGGGTAACTGGGAGGTTATGGAGGGGTACAGGTTCAGGGCATATTTGTGTGTAGCTCTGCATTGGTACGTTCCAGTGAGACAGGGAGGTTATGGAGGGGTACAGGTTCAGGGTATATTTGTGTGGAGTTCTGCAATGGTACGTTCCAGTGAGACAGGGAGGTTATGGAGGGGTACAGGTTCAGGGTATATTTGTGTGGAGTTCTGCGTTGGTACGTTCCAGGGTAACTGGGAGGTTATGGAGGGGTACAGGTTCAGGGCATATTTGTGTGTAGCTCTGCATTGGTACGTTCCAGTGAGACAGGGAGGTTATGGAGGGGTACAGGTTCAGGGCATATTTGTGTGGAGTTCTGCATTGGTAAGTTCCATTGAGACAGGGAGGTTATGGAGGGGTACAGGTTAGGGGAAATTTGAGTGTAGTTCTGCATTGGTACGTTCCAGTGAGACAGGGAGGTTATGGATGGTACAGGTTCACCGCATATTTGTGTGGAGTTCTGCAGTGGTACGTTCCAGAGAGACAGGGAGGTTATGGACGGGTACAGGTTCAGGGCATATTTGTGTGGAGTTCAGCATTGGTACTTTCCAGTGAGACAGGGAGGTTATGGAGGATACAGGTTCATGGCAGATTTGTGTGGAGTTCTGCAGTGGCACGTTCCAGTGAGACAGGGAGGTTATGGACGTGTACATGTTCGTGGCATATTTGTGTGGAGTTCTGCATTGGTACATTCCAGTGAGACAGGGATGTTATGGAGGGTTAAAGGTTCAGGGCATATTTGTGGGGAGTTCTGCAGTGGGACGTTCCAGTGAGACAGGGAGGTTAAGGTGGAGTACAGGTTCAGGGCATATTTGTGTGGATTTCTGCATTGGTACGTTCCAGTGAGACAGGGAGGTTATGGAGGGGTACAGGTTCAGGGTATATTTGTGTGGAGTTCTGCGTTGGTACGTTCCAGGGTAACTGGGAGGTTATGGAGGGGTACAGGTTCAGGGCATATTTGTGTGGAGTTCTGCATTGGTACTTTCCAGTGAGACAGGGAGGTTATGGAGGATACAGATTCATGGCAGATTTGTGTGGAGTTCTGCAGTGGCACGTTCCAGTGAGACAGGGAGGTTATGGACGTGTACATGTTCGTGGCATATTTGTGTGGAGTTCTGCATTGGTACATTCCAGTGAGACAGGGATGTTATGGAGGGTTAAAGGTTCAGGGCATATTTGTGGGGAGTTCTGCAGTGGGACGTTCCAGTGAGACAGGGAGGTTAAGGTGGAGTACAGGTTCAGGGCATATTTGTGTGGATTTCTGCATTGGTACGTTCCAGTGAGACAGGGAGGTTATGGAGGGGTACAGGTTCAGGGTATATTTGTGTGGAGTTCTGCGTTGGTACGTTCCAGGGTAACTGGGAGGTTATGGAGGGGTACAGGTTCAGGGCATATTTGTGTGGAGCTCTGCATTGGTACGTTCCAGTGAGACAGGGAGGTTATGGAGGGGTACAGGTTCAGGGCAAATTTGTGTGTAGTTCTGCAGTGGGACGTTCCAGTGAGACATGAGGTTATGGAGGGGTACAGGTTCAGGGCATATTTGTGTGGAGTTCTGCAGTGGGACGTTCCAGTGAGACAGGGAGGTTAAGGTGGAGTACAGGCTCAGGGCATATTTGTGTGGATTTCTGCATTGGTACGTTCCAGTGAGACAGGGAGGTTATGGAGGGGTACAGGTTCAGGGGATATTTGTGTGGAGTTCTGCAATGGTACGTTCAGTTGAGACAGGGAGGTTATGGAGGGGTACAGGTTCAGGGTATATTTGTGTGGAGTTCTGCGTTGGTACGTTCCAGGGTAACTGGGAGGTTATGGAGGGGTACAGGTTCAGGGCATATTTGTGTGGAGCTCTGCATTGGCACGTTCCAGTGAGACAGGGAGGTTATGGAGGGTACAGGTTCAGGGCAAATTTGAGTGTAGTTCTGCATTGGTACGTTCCTGTGAGACAGGGAGGTTATGGAGGTTACAGGTTCAGGCTATATTTGTGTTGAGTTCTGCAGTGGTACGTTCCAGTGAGACAGGGTGGTTATGGTGGAGTACAGGTTCAGGGCATATTTTTGTGGATTTCTGAATTGGTGCGTTCCAGTGAGACATGGAGGTTATGGAGGGGTACAGGTTCAGGGCATATTTGTGTGGAGTTCTGCAATGGTACGTTCCAGTGAGACAGGGAGGTTATGGAGGGGTACAGGTTCAGGGTATATTTGTGTGGAGTTCTGCGTTGGTACGTTCCAGGGTAACTGGGAGGTTATGGAGGGGTACAGGTTCAGGGCATATTTGTGTGTAGCTCTGCATTGGTACGTTCCAGTGAGACAGGGAGGTTATGGAGGGGTACAGGTTCAGGGCAAATTTGTGTGTAGTTCTGCAGTGGGACGTTCCAGTGAGACATGAGGTTATGGAGGGGTACAGGTTCAGGGTATATTTGTGTGGAGTTCTGCGTTGGTACGTTCCAGGGTAACTGGGAGGTTATGGAGGGGTACAGGTTCTGGGCATATTTGTGTGTAGCTCTGCATTGGTACGTTCCAGTGAGACAGGGAGGTTATGGACGTGTACATGTTCGTGGCATATTTGTGTGGAGTTCTGCATTGGTACATTCCAGTGAGACAGGGATGTTATGGAGGGTTAAAGTTTCAGGGCATATTTGTGGGGAGTTCTGCAGTGGGACGTTCCAGGGAGACAGGGAGGTTAAGGTGGAGTACAGGTTCAGGGCATATTTGTGTGGATTTCTGCATTGGTACGTTCCAGTGAGACAGGGAGGTTATGGAGGGGTACAGGTTCAGGGCATATTTGTGTGAAGTTCTGCAATGGTACGTTCCAGTGAGACAGGGAGGTTATGGAGGGGTACAGGTTCAGGGTATATTTGTGTGGAGTTCTGCGTTGGTACGTTCCAGGGTAACTGGGAGGTTATGGAGGGGTACAGGTTCAGGGCATATTTGTGTGGAGCTCTGCATTGGTACGTTCCAGTGAGACAGGGAGGTTATGGAGGGGTACAGGTTCAGGGCAAATTTGTGTGTAGTTCTGCAGTGGGACGTTCCAGTGAGACATGAGGTTATGGAGGGGTACAGGTTCAGGGCAATTTCTGTGAATTTCTGCTTTGGTACGTTCCAGTGAGACAGGGAGGTTATGGAGGGGTACAGGTTCAGGGCATGTTTCTGTGGAGTTCTGCATTGGTACGTTCCAGTGAGACAGGGAGATTATGGAGGGGTACAGGTTCAGGGCAAATTTGTGTGGAGTTCTGCATTGCTACGTTCCAGTGAGACAAGGAGGTTATGGGCGGGTACAGGTTCAGGGCATATTTGTGTGCAATTCTGCATTGGTACGTTCCAGTGCGACAGGGAGGTTATGGAGGGTACAGGTTCAGGGCATATTTTTGTGGAGTTCTGCATTGGTACGTTCCAGTGATACAGGGAGGTTTTGGAGGGGTACAGGTTCAGGGAATATTTGTTTGGAGTTCTGCGTTGGTACATTCCAGTGTGACTGGGAGGTTATGGAGGGGTATAGGTTCAGGGCATATTTGTTTGGAGTTCTGCATTGGTACGTTCCAGTGTGACTGGGAGGTTACGGAGGGTACACGATCAGGGCATATTTGTGTGGATTTCTGCAGTGGGACGTTCCAGTGAGACAGGGAGGTTATGGACGGGTACAGGTTCAGGGCATATTTGTGTGGAGTTTTGCATTGGTACGTTCCTGTGAGACAGGGAAGTTATGGAGGGTACAGGTTCAGGGCACATTTGTGTGGAGTTCTGCATTTGTACGTTCCAGTGAGACAGGGAGGTTATGGAGGGTACAGGTTCAGGGCAAATTTGAGTGTAGTTCTGCATTGGTACGTTCCAGTGAGACAGGGAGGTTATGGAGGGTACAGGATCAGGGCATATTTGTGTGGAATTCTGCAGTGGTACGTTCCAGTGAGACAGGGAGGTTATGGAGGAGTACAGGTTCAGGGCATATTTTTGTGGATTTTTGCATTGGTACGTTCCAGTGAGACAGGGATGTTATGGAGGGGTACAGGTTCAGGGCATATTTGTGTGGAGTTCTGCAGTGGTACGTTCCATTGAGACAGAGAGGTTAAGTTGGAGTACAGGTTCAGGGCATATTTGTGTGGATTTCTGCATTGCTACGTTCCAGTGAGACAGGGAGGATATGGAGGGGTACAGGTTCAGGGCAAATTTTTGTGGAGTTCTGCATTGGTACATTCCAGTGAGACAAGGAGGTTCTGGGTGGGTACAGGTTCAGGGCATATTTGTGTGGAATTCTGCATTCGTTCGTTCCAGTGAGACAGGGAGGTTATGGAGGGTACAGGTAAAGGGCATATTTGTGTGGAATGCTGCATTGGTACGTTCCAGTGAGACAGGGAGTTTATGGAGGATACAAGTTCAGGGCATATTTGTGTGGTGTTCTGCATTGGTACGTTCCAGTGAGACAGGGAGGTTATGGATGGGTACAGGTTCAGGGCATATTTGTGTGGAGTTCTGCATTGGTAATTTCCAGTGGGACAGGGAGGTTATGGAGGGTACCGGTTCATGGCATATTTGTGTGGATTTCTGCAATGGGACGTTCCAGTGAGACAGGGAGTTTATGGACGTGTACAGGTTCAGGGCCTATTTGTTTGGAATTCTGCATTGGTACGTTCCAGTGAGACAGGGAGGTTTTGGAGGGGTACGGGTTCAGGGCATATTTGTGTGGTGTTCTGCAATGGTTCGTTCCAGTGAGACAGGGAGGTTATGCACGGTACAGGATCAGGGCATATTTGAGTGGATTTCGGCATTGGTGCGTTCCAGTGAGACAGGGAGTTTATGGAGGGTTACATTTTCAGGGCATATTTGTGTGGAGTTCTGCATTGGTATGTTCCAGTGAGACAAGGAGGTTATGGGAGGGTACAGGTTCAAGGCATATTTGTGTGGAATTCAGCATTGGTACGTTCCAGTGAGACAGAGAGGTTATGGAGGGTACAGGTTCAGGGCATATTTGTGTGGAATCCTGCATTGGTACGTTCCATTGAGACAGGGAGGTTTTGGAGGGGTACTGGTTAAGGGCATATTTGTTTGGAGTTCTGCATTGGTACGTTCCAGTGTGACTGGGAGGTTATGGAGGGTAAACGTTCAGGGCATATTTGTGTGGAGTTCTGCATTGGTACGTTCCAGTGAGACAGGGAGGTTATGGAGGGTACAGGTTCAGGGCAAATTTGAGTGTAGTTCTGCATTGGTACGTTCCAGTGAGACAGGGAGTTTATGGAGGTTACAGGTTCAGGGCATATTTGTGTGGAGTTCTGCAGTGGTACGTTCCAGTGAGACAGGGTGGTTATGGTGGAGTACAGGTTCAGGGCATATTTTTGTGGATTTCTGCATTGGTACGTTCCAGTGAGACAGGGAGGTTATGGAGGGGTACAGGTTCAGGGCATATTTGTGTGGAGTTCTGCAGTGGTACGTTCCAGTGAGACAGGGAGGTTAAGGTGGAGTACAGGTTCAGGGGATATTTGTGTGGATTTCTGCATTGGTACGTTCCAGTGAGACAGGGAAGTTATTAAGGGGTAAAGGTTCAGGGCATATTTGTGCCGAGTTCTGCATTGGTACGTTCCAGTGAGACAGGGAGGTTATGGATGGGTACAGGTTCAGGGCATATTTGTGTGGAGTTCTGCAGTGGGAGGTTCCAGTGAGACAGGGAGGTTAAGGTGGAGTACAGGCTCAGGGCATATTTGTGTGGATTTCTGCATTGGTACGTTCCAATGAGACAGGGAGGTTATGGAGGGGTACAGGTTCAGGGGATATTTGTGTGGAGTTCTGCAATGGTACGTTCAGTTGAGACAGGGAGGTTATGGAGGGGTACAGGTTCAGGGTATATTTGTGTGGAGTTCTGCGTTGGTACGTTCCAGGGTAACTGGGGGGTTATGGAGGGGTACAGGTTCAGGGCATATTTTTGTGGAGTTCTGCATTGGTACGTTCCAGTGAGACAGGGAGGTTTTGGAGGGGTACAGGTTCAGGGAATATTTGTTTGGAGTTCTGCGTTGGTACATTCCAGTGTGACTGGGAGGTTATGGAGGGGTATAGGTTCAGGGCATATTTGTTTGGAGTTCTGCATTGGTACGTTCCAGTGTGACTGGGAGGTTACGGAGGGTACACGATCAGGGCATATTTGTGTGGATTTCTGCAGTGGGACGTTCCAGTGAGACAGGGAGGTTATGGACGGGTACAGGTTTAGGGCATATTTGTGTGGAGTTTTGCATTGGTACGTTCCTGTGAGACAGGGAAGTTATGGAGGGTACAGGTTCAGGGCACATTTGTGTGGAGCTCTGCATTTGTACGTTCCAGTGAGACAGGGAGGTTATGGAGGGTACAGGTTCAGGGCAAATTTGAGTGTAGTTCTGCATTGGTACGTTCCAGTGAGACAGGGAGGTTATGGAGGGTACAGAATCAGGGCATATTTGTGTGGAGTTCTGCAGTGGTACGTTCCAGTGAGACAGGGAGGTTATGGAGGAGTACAGGTTCAGGGCATATTTTTGTGGATTTTTGCATTGGTACGTTCCAGTGAGACAGGGAGGTTATGGAGGGGTACAGGTTCAGGGCATATTTGTGTGGAGTTCTGCAGTGGTACGTTCCATTGAGACAGAGAGGTTAAGTTGGAGTACAGGTTCAGGGCATATTTGTGTGGATTTCTGCATTGCTACGTTCCAGTGAGACAGGGAGGTTATGGAGGGGTACAGGTTCAGGGCAAATTTTTGTGGAGTTCTGCATTGGTACATTCCAGTGAGACAAGGAGGTTCTGGGTGGGTACAGGTTCAGGTCATATTTGTGTGGAATTCTGCATTCGTTCGTTCCAGTGAGACAGGGAGGTTATGGAGGGTACAGGTAAAGGGCATATTTGTGTGGAGTGCTGCATTGGTACGTTCCAGTGAGACAGGGAGTTTATGGAGGGTACAAGTTCAGGGCATATTTGTGTGGTGTTCTGCATTGGTACGTTCCAGTGAGACAGGGACGTTATGGATGGGTACAGGTTCAGGGCATATTTGTGTGGAGTTCTGCATTGGTACTTTCCAGTGGGACAGGGAGGTTATGGAGGGTACCGGTTCATGGCATATTTGTGTGGATTTCTGCAATGGGACTTTCCAGTGAGACAGGGAGTTTATGGACGTGTACAGGTTCAGGGCCTATTTGTTTGGAATTCTGCATTGGTACGTTCCAGTGAGACAGGGAGGTTTTGGAGGGGTACGGGTTCAGGGCATATTTGTGTGGTGTTCTGCAATGGTTCGTTCCAGTGAGACAGGGGGGTTATGCACGGTACAGGATCAGGGCATATTTGAGTGGATTTCGGCATTGGTGCGTTCCAGTGAGACAGGGAGTTTATGGAGGGTTACATTTTCAGGGCATATTTGTGTGGAGTTCTGCATTGGCATGTTCCAGTGAGACAAGGAGGTTATGGGCGGGTTCAGGTTCAAGGCATATTTGTGTGGAATTCAGCATTGGTACGTTCCAGTGAGACAGAGAGGTTATGGAGGGTACAGGTTCAGGGCATATTTGTGTGGAATCCTGCATTGGTACGTTCCAGTGAGACAGGGAGGTTTTGGAGGGGTACTGGTTAAGGGCATATTTGTTTGGAGTTCTGCATTGGTACGTTCCAGTGTGACTGGGAGGTTATGGAGGGTAAACGTTCAGGGCATATTTGTGTGGAGTTGTGCATTGGTACGTTCCAGTGAGACAGGGAGGTTATGGAGGGTACAGGTTCAGGGCAAATTTGAGTGTAGTTCTGCATTGGTACGTTCCATTGAGACAGGGAGTTTATGGAGGTTACAGGTTCAGGGCATATTTGTGTGGAGTTCTGCAGTGGTACGTTCCAGTGAGACAGGGTGGTTATGGTGGAGTACAGGTTCAGGGCATATTTTTGTGGATTTCTGCATTGGTACGTTCCAGTGGGACAGGGAGGTTATGGAGGGGTACAGGTTCAGGGCATATTTGTGTGGAGTTCTGCAGTGGTACGTTCCAGTGAGACAGGGAGGTTATGGAGGGTACAGGTTCAGGGCAAATTTGAGTGTAGTTCTGCATTGGTACGTTCCAGTGAGACAGGGAGGTTATGGAGGGTACAGGATCAGGGCATATTTGTGTGGAGTTCTGCAGTGGTACGTTCCAGTGAGACAGGGAGGTTATGGAGGAGTACAGGTTCAGGGCATATTTTTGTGGATTTTTGCATTGGTACGTTCCAGTGAGACAGGGAGGTTATGGAGGGGTACAGGTTCAGGGCATATTTGAGTGGATTTCAGCATTGGTGCGTTCCAGTGAGACAGGGAGTTTATGGAGGGTTACATTTTCAGGGCATATTTGTGTGGAGTTCTGCATTGGTATGTTCCAGTGAGACAAGTAGGTTATGGGCGGGTACAGGTTCAAGGCATATTTGTGTGGAATTCAGCATTGGTACGTTCCAGTGAGACAGAGAGGTTATGGAGGGTACAGGTTCAGGGCATATTTGTGTGGAATCCTGCATTGGTACGTTCCAGTGAGACAGGGAGGTTTTGGAGGGGTACTGGTTAAGGGCATATTTGTTTGGAGTTCTGCATTGGTACGTTCCAGTGTGACTGGGAGGTTATGGAGGGTAAACGTTCAGGGCATATTTGTGTGGAGTTCTGCAGTGGTACGTTCCAGTGAGACAGGGTGGTTATGGTGGAGTACAGGTTCAGGGCATATTTTTGTGGATTTCTGCATTGGTACGTTCCAGTGAGACAGGGAGGTTATGGAGGGGTACAGGTTCAGGGCATATTTGTGTGGAGTTCTGCAGTGGTACGTTCCAGTGAGACAGGGAGGTTAAGGTGGAGTACAGGTTCAGGGGATATTTGTGTGGATTTCTGCATTGGTACGTTCCAGTGAGACAGGGAAGTTATGGAGGGGTAAAGGTTCAGGGCATATTTGTGCCGAGTTCTGCATTGGTACGTTCCAGTGAGACAGGGAGGTTATGGAGGGGTACAGGTTCAGGGCATATTTGTGTGGAGTTCTGCAGTGGGACGTTCCAGTGAGACAGGGAGGTTAAGGTGGAGTACAGGCTCAGGGCATATTTGTGTGGATTTCTGCATTGGTACGTTCCAATAAGACAGGGAGGTTATGGAGGGGTACAGGTTCAGGGGATATTTGTGTGGAGTTCTGCAATGGTACGTTCAGTTGAGACAGGGAGGTTATGGAGGGGTACAGGTTCAGGGTATATTTGTGTGGAGTTCTGCGTTGGTACGTTCCAGGGTAACTGGGAGGTTATGGAGGGGTACAGGTTCAGGGCATATTTGTGTGGAGCTCTGCATTGGTACGTTCCAGTGAGACAGGGAGCTTATGGAGGGGTACAGGTTCAGGGCAAATTTGTGTGGAGCTCTGCATTGGTACGTTCCAGTGTGACTGGGAGTTTATGGAGGGTACACGTTCAGGGCATATTTGTGTGGAGTTCTGCATTGGTACGTTCCAGTGAGACAGGGATGTTATGGAGGGTACAGGTTCAGGGCAAATTTGAGTGTAGTTCTGCATTGGTACGTTCCTGTGAGACAGGGAGGTTATGGAGGTTACAGGTTCAGGGTATATTTTTGTGGAGTTCTGCAGTGGTACGTTCCAGTGAGACAGGGTGTTTATGGTGGAGTACAGGTTCAGGGCATATTTTTGTGGATTTCTGAATTGGTGCGTTCCAGTGAGACATGGAGGTTATGGAGGGGTACAGGTTCAGGGCATATTTGTGTGGAGTTCTGCAATGGTACGTTTCAGTGAGACAGGGAGGTTATGGAGGGGTACAGGTTCAGGGTATATTTGTGAGGAGTTCTGCGTTGGTACGTTCCAGGGTAACTGGGAGGTTATGGAGGGGTACAGGTTCAGGGCATATTTGTGTGTAGCTCTGCATTGGTACGTTCCAGTGAGACAGGGAGGTTATGGAGGGGTACAGGTTCAAGGCAAATTTGTGTGTAGTTCTGCAGTGAGACGTTCCAGTGAGACATGAGGTTATGGACGGGTACAGTTTCAGGGCACATTTGTGTGGACTTCTGCATTGGTACGTTCCAGTGAGACCGGGAGGTTATGGAGGGGTACAGGTTCAGGGCATATTTGTGTGGAGTTCTGCATTGGTACGTTCCAGTGAGACAGGGAGGTTATGGAGGGGTACAGGTTAGGGGAAATTTGAGTGTAGTTCTGCATTGGTACGTTCCAGTGAGACAGGGAGGTTATGGAGGGTACAGGTTCACCGCATATTTGTGTGGAGTTCTGCAGTGGTCCGTTCCAGAGAGACAGGGAGGTTATGGAAGGGTACAGGTTCAGGGCATATTTGTGTGGAGTTCTGCAGTGGCACGTTCCAGTGAGACAGGTAGGTTATGGACGTGTACATGTTCGTGGCATATTTGTGTGGAGTTCTGCATTGGTACATTCCAGTGAGAAAGGAATGTTATGGAGGGTTAAAGGTTCAGGGCATATTTGTGGGGAGTTCTGCAGTGGGACGTTCCAGTGAGACAGGGAGGTTAAGGTGGAGTACAGGTTCAGGGCATATTTGTGTGGATTTCTGCATTGGTACGTTCCAGTGAGACAGGGAGGTTATGGAGGGGTACAGGTTCAGGGCATATTTGTGTGGAGTTCTGCAATGGTACGTTCCAGTGAGACAGGGAGGTTATGGAGGGGTACAGGTTCAGGGTATATTTGTGTGGAGTTCTGCGTTGGTACGTTCCAGGGTAACTGGGAGGTTATGGAGGGGTACAGGTTCAGGGCATATTTGTGTGGAGCTCTGCATTGGTACGTTCCAGTGAGACAGGGAGGTTATGGAGGGGTACAGGTTCAGGGCAAATTTGTGTGTAGTTCTGCAGTGGGACGTTCCAGTGAGACATGAGGTTATGGAGGGGTACAGGTTCAGGGCATTTTCTGTGAATTTCTGCTTTGGTACGTTCCAGTGTGACTGGGAGGTTATGGAGGGTACACGTTCAGGGCATATTTGTGTGGAGTTCTGCATTGGTACGTTCCAGTGAGACAGGGAGGTTATGGAGGGTACAGGTTCAGGGCAAATTTGAGTGTAGTTCTGCATTGGTACGTTCCAGTGAGACAGGGAGTTTATGGAGGTTACAGGTTCAGGGCATATTTGTGTGGAGCTCTGCAGTGGTACGTTCCAGTGAGACAGGGTGGTTATGGTGGAGTACAGGTTCAGGGCATATTTTTGTGGATTTCTGCATTGGTACGTTCCAGTGAGACAGGGAGGTTATGGAGGGGTACAGGTTCAGGGCATATTTGTGTGGAGTTCTGCAGTGTAACGTTCCAGTGAGACAGGGAGGTTAAGGTGGAGTACAGGTTCAGGGGATATTTGTGTGGATTTCTGCATTGGTACGTTCCAGTGAGACAGGGAAGTTATGGAGGGGTAAAGGTTCAGGGCATATTTGTGCGGAGTTCTGCATTGGTACGTTCCAGTGAGACAGGGAGGTAATGGAGGGGTACAGGTTCAGGGCATATTTGTGTGGAGTTCTGCAGTGGGACGTTCCAGTGAGACAGGGAGGTTAAGGTGGAGTACAGGCTCAGGGCATATTTGTGTGGATTTCTGCATTGGTACGTTCCAGTGAGACAGGGAGGTTATGGAGGGGTACAGGTTCAGGGCAAATTTTTGTGGAGTTCTGCATTGGTACATTCCAGTGAGACAAGGAGGTTCTGGGTGGGGACAGGTTCAGGTCATATTTGTGTGGAATTCTGCATTCGTTCGTTCCAGTGAGACAGGGAGGTTATGGAGGGTACAGGTAAAGGGCATATTTGTGTGGAGTGCTGCATTGGTACGTTCCAGTGAGACAGGGAGTTTATGGAGGGTACAAGTTCAGGGCATATTTGTGTGGTGTTCTGCATTGGTACGTTCCAGTGAGACAGGGAGGTTATGGATGGGTACAGGTTCAGGGCATATTTGTGTGGAGTTCTGCATTGGTACTTTCCAGTGGGACAGGGAGGTTATGGAGGGTACCGGTTCATGGCATATTTGTGTGGATTTCTGCAATGGGACGTTCCAGTGAGACAGGGAGTTTATGGACGTGTACAGGTTCAGGGCCTATTTGTTTGGAATTCTGCATTGGTACGTTCCAGTGAGACAGGGAGGTTTTGGAGGGGTACGGGTTCAGGGCATATTTGTGTGGTGTTCTGCAATGGTTCGTTCCAGTGAGACAGTCGGGTTATGCACGGTACAGGATCAGGGCATATTTGAGTAGATTTCGGCATTGGTGCGTTCCAGTGAGACAGGGAGTTTATGGAGGGTTACATTTTCAGGGCATATTTGTGTGGAGTTCTGCATTGGCATGTTCCAGTGAGACAAGGAGGTTATGGGCGGGTACAGGTTCAAGGCATATTTGTGTGGAATTCAGCATTGGTACGTTCCAGTGAGACAGAGAGGTTATGGAGGGTACAGGTTCAGGGCATATTTGTGTGGAATCCTGCATTGGTACGTTCCAGTGAGACAGGGAGGTTTTGGAGGGGTACTGGTTAAGGGCATATTTGTTTGGAGTTCTGCATTGGTACGTTCCAGTGTGACTGGGAGGTTATGGAGGGTAAACGTTCAGGGCATATTTGTGTGGAGTTCTGCATTGGTACGTTCCAGTGAGACAGGGAGGTTATGGAGGGTACAGGTTCAGGGCAAATTTGAGTGTAGTTCTGCATTGGTACGTTCCAGTGAGACAGGGAGTTTATGGAGGTTACAGGTTCAGGGCATATTTGTGTGGAGTTCTGCAGTGGTACGTTCCAGTGAGACAGGGTGGTTATGGTGGAGCACAGGTTCAGGGCATATTTTTGTGGATTTCTGCATTGGTACGTTCCAGTGGGACAGGGAGGTTATGGAGGGGTACAGGTTCAGGGCATATTTGTGTGGAGTTCTGCAGTGGTACGTTCCAGTGAGACAGGGAGGTTATGGAGGGTACAGGTTCAGGGCAAATTTGAGTGTAGTTCTGCATTGGTACGTTCCAGTGAGACAGGGAGGTTATGGAGGGTACAGGATCAGGGCATATTTGTGTGGAGTTCTGCAGTGGTACGTTCCAGTGAGACAGGGAGGTTATGGAGGAGTACAGGTTCAGGGCATATTTTTGTGGATTTTTGCATTGGTACGTTCCAGTGAGACAGGGAGGTTATGGAGGGGTACAGGTTCAGGGCATATTTGTGTGGAGTTCTGCAGTGGTACGTTCCATTGAGACAGAGAGGTTAAGTTGGAGTACAGGTTCAGGGCATATTTGTGTGGATTTCTGCATTGCTACGTTCCAGTGAGACAGGGAGGTTATGGAGGGGTACAGGTTCAGGGCAAATTTTTGTGGAGTTCTGCATTGGTACATTCCAGTGAGACAAGGAGGTTCTGGGTGGGTACAGGTTCAGGTCATATTTGTGTGGAATTCTGCATTCGTTCGTTCCAGAGAGACAGGGAGGTTATGGAGGGTACAGGTAAAGGGCATATTTGTGTGGAGTGCTGCATTGGTACGTTCCAGTGAGACAGGGAGTTTATGGAGGGTACAAGTTCAGGGCATGTTTGTGTGGTGTTCTGCATTGGTACGTTCCAGTGAGACAGGGAGGTTATGGAGGGTACCGGTTCATGGCATATTTGTGTGGATTTCTGCAATGGGACGTTCCAGTGAGACAGGGAGTTTATGGACGTGTACAGGTTCAGGGCCTATTTATTTGGAATTCTGCATTGGTACGTTCCAGTGAGACAGGGAGGTTTTGGAGGGGTACGGGTTCAGGGCATATTTGTGTGGTGTTCTGCAATGGTTCGTTCCAGTGAGACAGGGAGGTTATGCACGGTACAGGATCAGGGCATATTTGAGTGGATTTCGGCATTGGTGCGTTCCAGTGAGACAGGGAGTTTATGGAGGGTTACATTTTCAGGGCATATTTGTGTGGAGTTCTGCATTGGTATGTTCCAGTGAGACAAGTAGGTTATGGGCGGGTACAGGTTCAAGGCATATTTGTGTGGAATTCAGCATTGGTACGTTCCAGTGAGACAGAGAGGTTATGGAGGGTACAGGTTCAGGGCATATTTGTGTGGAATCCTGCATTGGTACGTTCCAGTGAGACAGGGAGGTTTTGGAGGGGTACTGGTTAAGGGCATATTTGTTTGGAGTTCTGCATTGGTACGTTCCAGTGTGACTTTGAGGTTATGGAGGGTAAACGTTCAGGGCATATTTGTGTGGAGTTCTGCATTGGTACGTTCCAGTGAGACAGGGAGGTTATGGAGGGTACAGGTTCAGGGCAAATTTGAGTGTAGTTCTGCATTGGTACGTTCCAGTGAGACAGGGAGTTTATGGAGGTTACAGGTTAAGGGCATATTTGTGTGGAGTTCTGCAGTGGTACGTTCCAGTGAGACAGGGTGGTTATGGTGGAGTACAGGTTCAGGGCATATTTTTGTGGATTTCTGCATTGGTACGTTCCAGTGAGACAGGGAGGTTATGGAGGGGTACAGGTTCAGGGCATATTTGTGTGGAGTTCTGCAGTGGTACGTTCCAGTGAGACAGGGAGGTTAAGGTGGAGTACAGGTTCAGGGGATATTTGTGTGGATTTCTGCATTGGTACGTTCCAGTGAGACAGGGAAGTTATGGAGGGGTAAAGGTTCAGGGCATATTTGTGCCGAGTTCTGCATTGGTACGTAACAGTGAGACAGGGAGGTTATGGAGGGGTACAGGTTCAGGGCATATTTGTGTGGAGTTCTGCAGTGGGACGTTCCAGTGAGACAGGGAGGTTAAGGTGGAGTACAGGCTCAGGGCATATTTGTGTGGATTTCTGCATTGGTACGTTCCAATGAGACAGGGAGGTTATGGAGGGGTACAGGTTCAGGGGATATTTGTGTGGAGTTCTGCAATGGTACGTTCAGTTGAGACAGGGAGGTTATGGAGGGGTACAGGTACAGGGTATATTTGTGTGGAGTTCTGCTTTGGTACGTTCCAGGGTAACTGGGAGGTTATGGAGGGGTACAGGTTCAGGGCATATTTGTGTGGAGCTCTGCATTGGTACGTTCCAGTGAGACAGGGAGGTTATGGAGGGGTACAGGTTCAGGGCAAATTTGTGTGGAGCTCTGCATTGGTACGTTCCAGTGTGACTGGGAGTTTATGGAGGGTACACGTTCAGGGCATATTTGTGTGGAGTTCTGCATTGGTACGTTCCAGTGAGACAGGGATGTTATGGAGGGTACAGGTTCAGGGCAAATTTGAGTGTAGTTCTGCATTGGTACGTTCCTGTGAGACAGGGAGGTTATGGAGGTTACAGGTTCAGGGTATATTTTTGTGGAGTTCTGCAGTGGTACGTTCCAGTGAGACAGGGTGTTTATGGTGGAGTACAGGTTCAGGGCATATTTTTGTGGATTTCTGAATTGGTGCGTTCCAGTGAGACATGGAGGTTATGGAGGGGTACAGGTTCAGGGCATATTTGTGTGGAGTTCTGCAATGGTACGTTTCAGTGAGACAGGGAGGTTATGGAGGGGTACAGGTTCAGGGCATATTTGTGTGTAGCTCTGCATTGGTACGTTCCAGTGAGACAGGGAGGTTATGGAGGGGTACAGGTTCAAGGCAAATTTGTGTGTAGTTCTGCAGCGGGACGTTCCAGTGAGACATGAGGTTATGGACGGGTACAGTTTCAGGGCACATTTGTGTGGACTTCTGCATTGGTACGTTCCAGTGAGACCGGGAGGTTATGGAGGGGTACAGGTTCAGGGCATATTTGTGTGGAGTTCTGCATTGGTACGTTCCAGTGAGACAGGGAGGTTATGGAGGGGTACAGGTTAGGGGAAATTTGAGTGTAGTTCTGCATTGGTACGTTCCAGTGAGACAGGGAGGTTATGGAGGGTACAGGTTCACCGCATATTTGTGTGGAGTTCTGCAGTGGTACGTTCCAGAGAGACAGGGAGGTTATGGAAGGGTACAGGTTCAGGGCATATTTGTGTGGAGTTCTGCAGTGGCACGTTCCAGTGAGACAGGTAGGTTATGGACGTGTACATGTTCGTGGCATATTTGTGTGGAGTTCTGCATTGGTACATTCCAGTGAGAAAGGAATGTTATGGAGGGTTAAAGGTTCAGGGCATATTTGTGGGGAGTTCTGCAGTGGGACGTTCCAGTGAGACAGGGAGGTTAAGGTGGAGTACAGGTTCAGGGCATATTTGTGTGGATTTCTGCATTGGTACGTTCCAGTGAGACAGGGAGGTTATGGAGGGGCACAGGTTCAGGGCATATTTGTGTGGAGTTCTGCAATGGTACGTTCCAGTGAGACAGGGAGGTTATGGAGGGGTACAGGTTCAGGGCAAATTTTTGTGGAGTTCTGCATTGGTACATTCCAGTGAGACAAGGAGGTTCTGGGTGGGTACAGGTTCAGGTCATATTTGTGTGGAATTCTGCATTCGTTCGTTCCAGAGAGACAGGGAGGTTATGGAGGGTACAGGTAAAGGGCATATTTGTGTGGAGTGCTGCATTGGTACGTTCCAGTGAGACAGGGAGTTTATGGAGGGTACAAGTTCAGGGCATGTTTGTGTGGTGTTCTGCATTGGTACGTTCCAGTGAGACAGGGAGGTTATGGATGGGTACAGGTTCAGGGCATATTTGTGTGGAGTTCTGCATTGGTACTTTCCAGTGGGACAGGGAGGTTATGGAGGGTACCGGTTCATGGCATATTTGTGTGGATTTCTGCAATGGGACGTTCCAGTGAGACAGGGAGTTTATGGACGTGTACAGGTTCAGGGCCTATTTGTTTGGAATTCTGCATTGGTACGTTCCAGTGAGACAGGGAGGTTTTGGAGGGGTACGGGTTCAGGGCATATTTGTGTGGTGTTCTGCAATGGTTCGTTCCAGTGAGACAGGGAGGTTATGCACGGTACAGGATCAGGGCATATTTGAGTGGATTTCGGCATTGGTGCGTTCCAGTGAGACAGGGAGTTTATGGAGGGTTACATTTTCAGGGCATATTTGTGTGGAGTTCTGCATTGGTATGTTCCAGTGAGACAAGTAGGTTATGGGCGGGTACAGGTTCAAGGCATATTTGTGTGGAATTCAGCATTGGTACGTTCCAGTGAGACAGAGAGGTTATGGAGGGTACAGGTTCAGGGCATATTTGTGTGGAATCCTGCATTGGTACGTTCCAGTGAGACAGGGAGGTTTTGGAGGGGTACTGGTTAAGGGCATATTTGTTTGGAGTTCTGCATTGGTACGTTCCAGTGTGACTGGGAGGTTATGGAGGGTAAACGTTCAGGGCATATTTGTGTGGAGTTCTGCATTGGTACGTTCCAGTGAGACAGGGAGGTTATGGAGGGTACAGGTTCAGGGCAAATTTGAGTGTAGTTCTGCATTGGTACGTTCCAGTGAGACAGGGAGTTTATGGAGGTTACAGGTTCAGGGCATATTTGTGTGGAGTTCTGCAGTGGTACGTTCCAGTGAGACAGGGTGGTTATGGTGGAGTACAGGTTCAGGGCATATTTTTGTGGATTTCTGCATTGGTACGTTCCAGTGAGACAGGGAGGTTATGGAGGGGTAAAGGTTCAGGGCATATTTGTGCCGAGTTCTGCATTGGTACGTTCCAGTGAGACAGGGAGGTTATGGAGGGGTACAGGTTCAGGGCATATTTGTGTGGAGTTCTGCAGTGGAACGTTCCAGTGAGACAGGGAGGTTAAGGTGGAGTACAGGCTCAGGGCATATTTGTGTGGATTTCTGCATTGGTACGTTCCAATGAGACAGGGAGGTTATGGAGGGGTACAGGTTCAGGGGATATTTGTGTGGAGTTCCGCAATGGTACGTTCAGTTGAGACAGGGAGGTTATGGAGGGGTACAGGTTCAGGGTATATTTGTGTGGAGTTCTGCGTTGGTACGTTCCAGGGTAACTGGGAGGTTATGGAGGGGTACAGGTTCAGGGCATATTTGTGTGGAGCTCTGCATTGGTACGTTCCAGTGAAACAGGGAGGTTATGGAGGTGTACAGGTTCAGGGCAAATTTGTGTGGAGCTCTGCATTGGTACGTTCCAGTGTGACTGGGAGTTTATGGAGGGTACACGTTCAGGGCATATTTGTGTGGAGTTCTGCATTGGTACGTTCCAGTGAGACAGGGATGTTATGGAGGGTACAGGTGCAGGGCAAATTTGAGTGTAGTTCTGCATTGGTACGTTCCTGTGAGACAGGGAGGTTATGGAGGTTACAGGTTCAGGGTATATTTTTGTGGAGTTCTGCAGTGGTACGTTCCAGTGAGACAGGGTGTTTATGGTGGAGTACAGGTTCAGGGCATATTTTTGTGGATTTCTGAATTGGTGCGTTCCAGTGAGACATGGAGGTTATGGAGGGGTACAGGTTCAGGGCATATTTGTGTGGAGTTCCGCAATGGTACGTTTCAGTGAGACAGGGAGGTTATGGAGGGGTACAGGTTCAGGGTATATTTGTGAGGAGTTCTGCGTTGGTACGTTCCAGGGTAACTGGGAGGTTATGGAGGGGTACAGGTTCAGGGCATATTTGTGTGTAGCTCTGCATTGGTACGTTCCAGTGAGACAGGGAGGTTATGGAGGGGTACAGGTTCAAGGCAAATTTGTGTGTAGTTCTGCAGCGGGACGTTCCAGTGAGACATGAGGTTATGGACGGGTACAGTTTCAGGGCACATTTGTGTGGACTTCTGCATTGGTACGTTCCAGTGAGACCGGGAGGTTATGGAGGGGTACAGGTTCAGGGCATATTTGTGTGGAGTTCTGCATTGGTACGTTCCAGTGAGACAGGGAGGTTATGGAGGGGTACAGGTTAGGGGAAATTTGAGTGTAGTTCTGCATTGGTACGTTCCAGTGAGACAGGGAGGTTATGGAGGGTACAGGTTCACCGCATATTTGTGTGGAGTTCTGCAGTGGTACGTTCCAGAGAGACAGGGAGGTTATGGAAGGGTACAGGTTCAGGGCATATTTGTGTGGAGTTCTGCAGTGGCACGTTCCAGTGAGACAGGTAGGTTATGGACGTGTACATGTTCGTGGCATATTTGTGTGGAGTTCTGCATTGGTACATTCCAGTGAGAAAGGAATGTTATGGAGGGTTAAAGGTTCAGGGCATATTTGTGGGGAGTTCTGCAGTGGGACGTTCCAGTGAGACAGGGAGGTTAAGGTGGAGTACAGGTTCAGGGCATATTTGTGTGGATTTCTGCATTGGTACGTTCCAGTGAGACAGGGAGGTTATGGAGGGGTACAGGTTCAGGGCATATTTGTGTGGAGTTCTGCAATGGTACGTTCCAGTGAGACAGGGAGGTTATGGAGGGGTACAGGTTCAGGGTATATTTGTGTGGAGTTCTGCGTTGGTACGTTCCAGGGTAACTGGGAGGTTATGGAGGGGTACAGGTTCAGGGCATATTTGTGTGGAGCTCTGCATTGGTACGTTCCAGTGAGACAGGGAGGTTATGGAGGGGTACAGGTTCAGGGCAAATTTGTGTGTAGTTCTGCAGTGGGACGTTCCAGTGAGACATGAGGTTATGGAGGGGTACAGGTTCAGGGCATTTTCTGTGAATTTCTGCTTTGGTACGTTCCAGTGTGACTGGGAGGTTATGGAGGGTACACGTTCAGGGCATATTTGTGTGGAGTTCTGCATTGGTACGTTCCAGTGAGACAGGGAGGTTATGGAGGGGTACAGGTTCAAGGCAAATTTGTGTGTAGTTCTGCAGCGGGACGTTCCAGTGAGACATGAGGTTATGGACGGGTACAGTTTCAGGGCACATTTGTGTGGACTTCTGCATTGGTACGTTCCAGTGAGACCGGGAGGTTATGGAGGGGTACAGGTTCAGGGCATATTTGTGTGGAGTTCTGCATTGGTACGTTCCAGTGAGACAGGGAGGTTATGGAGGGGTACAGTTTAGGGGAAATTTGAGTGTAGTTCTGCATTGGTACGTTCCAGTGAGACAGGGAGGTTATGGAGGGGTACAGGTTCAGGGCAAATTTGTGTGGAGCTCTGCATTGGTACGTTCCAGTGTGACTGGGAGTTTATGGAGGGTACACGTTCAGGGCATATTTGTGTGGAGTTCTGCATTGGTACGTTCCAGTGAGACAGGGATGTTATGGAGGGTACAGGTGCAGGGCAAATTTGAGTGTAGTTCTGCATTGGTACGTTCCTGTGAGACAGGGAGGTTATGGAGGTTACAGGTTCAGGGTATATTTTTGTGGAGTTCTGCAGTGGTACGTTCCAGTGAGACAGGGTGTTTATGGTGGAGTACAGGTTCAGGGCATATTTTTGTGGATTTCTGAATTGGTGCGTTCCGGTGAGACATGGAGGTTATGGAGGGGTACAGGTTCAGGGCATATTTGTGTGGAGTTCTGCAATGGTACGTTTCAGTGAGACAGGGAGGTTATGGAGGGGTACAGGTTCAGGGTATATTTGTGAGGAGTTCTGCGTTGGTACGTTCCAGGGTAACTGGGAGGTTATGGAGGGGTACAGGTTCAGGGCATATTTGTGTGTAGCTCTGCATTGGTACGTTCCAGTGAGACAGGGAGGTTATGGAGGGGTACAGGTTCAAGGCAAATTTGTGTGTAGTTCTGACGCGGGACGTTCCAGTGAGACATGAGGTTATGGACGGGTACAGTTTCAGGGCACATTTGTGTGGACTTCTGCATTGGTACGTTCCAGTGAGACAGGGAGGTTATGGAGGGTACAGGTTCACCGCATATTTGTGTGGAGTTCTGCAGTGGTACGTTCCAGAGAGACAGGGAGGTTATGGAAGGGTACAGGTTCAGGGCAAATTTTTGTGGAGTTCTGCATTGGTACATTCCAGTGAGACAAGGAGGTTCTGGGTGGGTACAGGTTCAGGTCATATTTGTGTGGAATTCTGCATTCGTTCGTTCCAGAGAGACAGGGAGGTTATGGAGGGTACAGGTAAAGGGCATATTTGTGTGGAGTGCTGCATTGGTACGTTCCAGTGAGACAGGGAGTTTATTGAGGGTACAAGTTCAGGGCATGTTTGTGTGGTGTTCTGCATTGGTACGTTCCAGTGAGACAGGGAGGTTATGGATGGGTACAGGTTCAGGGCATATTTGTGTGGAGTTCTGCATTGGTACTTTCCAGTGGGACAGGGAGGTTATGGAGGGTAGCGGTTCATGGCATATTTGTGTGGATTTCTGCAATGGGACGTTCCAGTGAGACAGGGAGTTTATGGACGTGTACAGGTTCAGGGCCTATTTGTTTGGAATTCTGCATTGGTACGTTCCAGTGAGACAGGGAGGTTTTGGAGGGGTACGGGTTCAGGGCATATTTGTGTGGTGTTCTGCAATGGTTCGTTCCAGTGAGACAGGGAGGTTATGCACGGTACAGGATCAGGGCATATTTGAGTGGATTTCGGCATTGGTGCGTTCCAGTGAGACAGGGAGTTTATGGAGGGTTACATTTTCAGGGCATATTTGTGTGGAGTTCTGCATTGGTATGTTCCAGTGAGACAAGTAGGTTATGGGCGGGTACAGGTTCAAGGCATATTTGTGTGGAATTCAGCATTGGTACGTTCCAGTGAGACAGAGAGGTTATGGAGGGTACAGGTTCAGGGCATATTTGTGTGGAATCCTGCATTGGTACGTTCCAGTGAGACAGGGAGGTTTTGGAGGGGTACTGGTTAAGGGCATATTTGTTTGGAGTTCTGCATTGGTACGTTCCAGTGTGACTGGGAGGTTATGGAGGGTAAACGTTCAGGGCATATTTGTGTGGAGTTCTGCATTGGTACGTTCCAGTGAGACAGGGAGGTTATGGAGGGTACAGGTTCAGGGCAAATTTGAGTGTAGTTCTGCATTGGTACGTTCCAGTGAGACAGGGAGTTTATGGAGGTTACAGGTTCAGGGCATATTTGTGTGGAGTTCTGCAGTGGTACGTTCCAGTGAGACAGGGTGGTTATGGTGGAGTACAGGTTCAGGGCATATTTTTGTGGATTTCTGCATTGGTACGTTCCAGTGAGACAGGGAGGTTATGGAGGGGTAAAGGTTCAGGGCATATTTGTGCCGAGTTCTGCATTGGTACGTTCCAGTGAGACAGGGAGGTTATGGAATGGTACAGGTTCAGGGCATATTTGTGTGGAGTTCTGCAGTGGAACGTTCCAGTGAGACAGGGAGGTTAAGGTGGAGTACAGGCTCAGGGCATATTTGTGTGGATTTCTGCATTGGTACGTTCCAATGAGACAGGGAGGTTATGGAGGGGTACAGGTTCAGGGGATATTTGTGTGGAGTTCTGCAATGGTACGTTCAGTTGAGACAGGGAGGTTATGGAGGGGTACAGGTTCAGGGTATATTTGTGTGGAGTTCTGCGTTGGTACGTTCCAGGGTAACTGGGAGGTTATGGAGGGGTACAGGTTCAGGGCATATTTGTGTGGAGCTCTGCATTGGTACGTTCCAGTGAAACAGGGAGGTTATGGAGGTGTACAGGTTCAGGGCAAATTTGTGTGGAGCTCTGCATTGGTACGTTCCAGTGTGACTGGGAGTTTATGGAGGGTACACGTTCAGGGCATATTTGTGTGGAGTTCTGCATTGGTACGTTCCAGTGAGACAGGGATGTTATGGAGGGTACAGGTGCAGGGCAAATTTGAGTGTAGTTCTGCATTGGTACGTTCCTGTGAGACAGGGAGGTTATGGAGGTTACAGGTTCAGGGTATATTTTTGTGGAGTTCTGCAGTGGTACGTTCCAGTGAGACAGGGTGTTTATGGTGGAGTACAGGTTCAGGGCATATTTTTGTGGATTTCTGAATTGGTGCGTTCCAGTGAGACATGGAGGTTATGGAGGGGTACAGGTTCAGGGCATATTTGTGTGGAGTTCCGCAATGGTACGTTTCAGTGAGACAGGGAGGTTATGGAGGGGTACAGGTTCAGGGTATATTTGTGAGGAGTTCTGCGTTGGTACGTTCCAGGGTAACTGGGAGGTTATGGAGGGGTACAGGTTCAGGGCATATTTGTGTGTAGCTCTGCATTGGTACGTTCCAGTGAGACAGGGAGGTTATGGAGGGGTACAGGTTCAAGGCAAATTTGTGTGTAGTTCTGCAGCGCGACGTTCCAGTGAGACATGAGGTTATGGACGGGTACAGTTTCAGGGCACATTTGTGTGGACTTCTGCATTGGTACGTTCCAGTGAGACCGGGAGGTTATGGAGGGGTACAGGTTCAGGGCATATTTGTGTGGAGTTCTGCATTGGTACGTTCCAGTGAGACAGGGAGGTTATGGAGGGGTACAGGTTAGGGGAAATTTGAGTGTAGTTCTGCAGTGGTACGTTCCAGAGAGACAGGGAGGTTATGGAAGGGTACAGGTTCAGGGCATATTTGTGTGGAGTTCTGCAGTGGCACGTTCCAGTGAGACAGGTAGGTTATGGACGTGTACATGTTCGTGGCATATTTGTGTGGAGTTCTGCATTGGTACATTCCAGTGAGAAAGGAATGTTATGGAGGGTTAAAGGTTCAGGGCATATTTGTGGGGAGTTCTGCAGTGGGACGTTCCAGTGAGACAGGGAGGTTAAGGTGGAGTACAGGTTCAGGGCATATTTGTGTGGATTTCTGCATTGGTACGTTCCAGTGAGACAGGGAGGTTATGGAGGGGTACAGGTTCAGGGCATATTTGTGTGGAGTTCTGCAATGGTACGTTCCAGTGAGACAGGGAGGTTATGGAGGGGTACAGGTTCAGGGTATATTTGTGTGGAGTTCTGCGTTGGTACGTTCCAGGGTAACTGGGAGGTTATGGAGGGGTACAGGTTCAGGGCATATTTGTGTGGAGCTCTGCATTGGTACGTTCCAGTGAGACAGGGAGGTTATGGAGGGGTACAGGTTCAGGGCAAATTTGTGTGTAGTTCTGCAGTGGGACGTTCCAGTGAGACATGAGGTTAGGGAGGGGTACAGGTTCAGGGCATTTTCTGTGAATTTCTGCTTTGGTACGTTCCAGTGTGACTGGGAGGTTATGGAGGGTACACGTTCAGGGCATATTTGTGTGGAGTTCTGCATTGGTACGTTCCAGTGAGACAGGGAGGTTATGGAGGGGTACAGGTTCAAGGCAAATTTGTGTGTAGTTCTGCAGCGGGACGTTCCAGTGAGACATGAGGTTATGGACGGGTACAGTTTCAGGGCACATTTGTGTGGACTTCTGCATTGGTACGTTCCAGTGAGACCGGGAGGTTATGGAGGGGTACAGGTTCAGGGCATATTTGTGTGGAGTTCTGCATTGGTACGTTCCAGTGAGACAGGGAGGTTATGGAGGGGTACAGGTTAGGGGAAATTTGAGTGTAGTTCTGCATTGGTACGTTCCAGTGAGACAGGGAGGTTATGGAGGGGTACAGGTTCAGGGCAAATTTGTGTGGAGCTCTGCATTGGTACGTTCCAGTGTGACTGGGAGTTTATGGAGGGTACACGTTCAGGGCATATTTGTGTGGAGTTCTGCATTGGTACGTTCCAGTGAGACAGGGATGTTATGGAGGGTACAGGTGCAGGGCAAATTTGAGTGTAGTTCTGCATTGGTACGTTCCTGTGAGACAGGGAGGTTATGGAGGTTACAGGTTCAGGGTATATTTTTGTGGAGTTCTGCAGTGGTACGTTCCAGTGAGACAGGGTGTTTATGGTGGAGTACAGGTTCAGGGCATATTTTTGTGGATTTCTGAATTGGTGCGTTCCAGTGAGACATGGAGGTTATGGAGGGGTACAGGTTCAGGGCATATTTGTGTGGAGTTCTGCAATGGTACGTTTCAGTGAGACAGGGAGGTTATGGAGGGGTACAGGTTCAGGGTATATTTGTGAGGAGTTCTGCGTTGGTACGTTCCAGGGTAACTGGGAGGTTATGGAGGGGTACAGGTTCAGGGCATATTTGTGTGTAGCTCTGCATTGGTACGTTCCAGTGAGACAGGGAGGTTATGGAGGGGTACAGGTTCAAGGCAAATTTGTGTGTAGTTCTGCAGCGGGACGTTCCAGTGAGACATGAGGTTATGGACGGGTACAGTTTCAGGGCACATTTGTGTGGACTTCTGCATTGGTACGTTCCAGTGAGACCGGGAGGTTATGGAGGGGTACAGGTTCAGGGCATATTTGTGTGGAGTTCTGCATTGGTACGTTCCAGTGAGACAGGGAGGTTATGGAGGGGTACAGGTTAGGGGAAATTTGAGTGTAGTTCTGCATTGGTACGTTCCAGTGAGACAGGGAGGTTATGGAGGGTACAGGTTCACCGCATATTTGTGTGGAGTTCTGCAGTGGTACGTTCCAGAGAGACAGGGAGGTTATGGAAGGGTACAGGTTCAGGGCATATTTGTGTGGAGTTCTGCAGTGGCACGTTCCAGTGAGACAGGTAGGTTATGGACGTGTACATGTTCGTGGCATATTTGTGTGGAGTTCTGCATTGGTACATTCCAGTGAGAAAGGAATGTTATGGAGGGTTAAAGGTTCAGGGCATATTTGTGGGGAGTTCTGCAGTGGGACGTTCCAGTGAGACAGGGAGGTTAAGGTGGAGTACAGGTTCAGGGCATATTTGTGTGGATTTCTGCATTGGTACGTTCCAGTGAGACAGGGAGGTTATGGAGGGGTACAGGTTCAGGGCATATTTGTGTGGAGTTCTGCAATGGTACGTTCCAGTGAGACAGGGAGGTTATGGAGGGGTACAGGTTCAGGGTATATTTGTGTGGAGTTCTGCGTTGGTACGTTCCAGGGTAACTGGGAGGTTATGGAGGGGTACAGGTTCAGGGCATATTTGTGTGGAGCTCTGCATTGGTACGTTCCAGTGAGACAGGGAGGTTATGGAGGGGTACAGGTTCAGGGCAAATTTGTGTGTAGTTCTGCAGTGGGACGTTCCAGTGAGACATGAGGTTATGGAGGGGTACAGGTTCAGGGCATTTTCTGTGAATTTCTGCTTTGGTACGTTCCAGTGTGACTGGGAGGTTATGGAGGGTACACGTTCAGGGCATATTTGTGTGGAGTTCTGCATTGGTACGTTCCAGTGAGACAGGGAGGTTATGGAGGGTACAGGTTCTGGGCAAATTTGAGTGTAGTTCTGCATTGGTACGTTCCAGTGAGACAGGGAGTTTATGGAGGTTACAGGTTCAGGGCATATTTGTGTGGAGCTCTGCAGTGGTACGTTCCAGTGAGACAGGGTGGTTATGGTGGAGTACAGGTTCAGGGCATATTTTTGTGGATTTCTGCATTGGAACGTTCCACTGAGACAGGGAGGTTATGGAGGGGTACAGGTTCAGGGCATATTTGTGTGGAGTTCTGCAGTGTAACGTTCCAGTGAGACAGGGAGGTTAAGGTGGAGTACAGGTTCAGGGGATATTTGTATGGATTTCTGCATTGGTACGTTCCAGTGAGACAGGGAAGTTATGGAGGGGTAAAGGTTCAGGGCATATTTGTGCGGAGTTCTGCATTGGTACGTTCCAGTGAGACAGGGAGGTAATGGAGGGGTACAGGTTCAGGGCATATTTGTGTGGAGTTCTGCAGTGGGACGTTCCAGTGAGACAGGGAGGTTAAGGTGGAGTACAGGCTCAGGGCATATTTGTGTGGAGCTCTGCATTGGTACGTTCCAGTGTGACTGGGAGGTTATGGAGGGTACACGTTCAGGGCATATTTGTGTGGAGTTCTGCATTGGTACGTTCCAGTGAGACAGGGAGGTTATGGAGGGTACAGGTTCAGGGCAAATTTGAGTGTAGTTCTGCATTGGTACGTTCCTGTGAGACAGGGAGGTTATGGAGGTTACAGGTTCAGGGTATATTTTTGTGGAGTTCTGCAGTGGTACGTTCCAGTGAGACAGGGTGGTTATGGTGGAGTACAGGTTCAGGGCATATTTTTGTGGATTTCTGAATTGGTGCGTTCCAGTGAGACATGGAGGTTATGGAGGGGTACAGGTTCAGGGCATATTTGTGTGGAGTTCTGCAATGGTACGTTTCAGTGAGACAGGGAGGTTATGGAAGGGTACAGGTTCAGGGTATATTTGTGAGGAGTTCTGCGTTGGTACGTTCCAGGGTAACTGGGAGGTTATGGAGGGGTACAGGTTCAGGGCATATTTGTGTGTAACTCTGCATTGGTACGTTCCAGTTAGACAGGGAGGTTATGGAGGGGTACAGGTTCAGGGCAAATTTGTGTGTAGTTCTGCAGTGGGACGTTCCAGTGAGACAAGAGGTTATGGACGGGTACAGTTTCAGGGCACATTTGTGTGGACTTCTGCATTGGTACGTTCCAGTGAGACCGGGAGGTTATGGAGGGGTACAGGTTCAGGGCATATTTGTGTGGAGTTCTGCATTGGTACGTTCCAGTGAGACAGGGAGGTTATGGAGGGGTACAGGTTAGGGGAAATTTGAGTGTAGTTCTGCATTGGTACGTTCCAGTGAGACAGGGAGGTTATGGAGGGTACAGGTTCACCGCATATTTGTGTGGAGTTCTGCAGTGGTACGTTCCAGAGAGACAGGGAGGTTATGGACGGGTACAGGTTCAGGGCATATTTGTGTGGAGTTCTGCAGTGGCACGTTCCAGTGAGACAGGTAGGTTATGGACGTGTACATGTTCGTGGCATATTTGTGTGGAGTTCTGCATTGGTACATTCCAGTGAGAAAGGGATGTTATGGAGGGTTAAAGGTTCAGGGCATATTTGTGGGGAGTTCTGCAGTGGGACGTTCCAGTGAGACAGGGAGGTTAAGGTGGAGTACAGGTTCAGGGCAAATTTGTGTGGAGCTCTGCATTGGTACGTTCCAGTGTGACTGGGAGGTTATGGAGGGTACACGTTCAGGGCATATTTGTGTGGAGTTCTGCATTGGTACGTTCCAGTGAGACAGGGAGGTTATGGAGGGTACAGGTTCAGGGCAAATTTGAGTGTAGTTCTGCATTGGTACGTTCCTGTGAGACAGGGAGGTTATGGAGGTTACAGGTTCAGGGTATATTTTTGTGGAGTTCTGCAGTGGTACGTTCCAGTGAGACAGGGTGGTTATGGTGGAGTACAGGTTCAGGGCATATTTTTGTGGATTTCTGAATTGGTGCGTTCCAGTGAGACATGGAGGTTATGGAGGGGTACAGGTTCAGGGCATATTTGTGTGGAGTTCTGCAATGGTACGTTTCAGTGAGACAGGGAGGTTATGGAAGGGTACAGGTTCAGGGTATATTTGTGAGGAGTTCTGCGTTGGTACGTTCCAGGGTAACTGGGAGGTTATGGAGGGGTACAGGTTCAGGGCATATTTGTGTGTAACTCTGCATTGGTACGTTCCAGTGAGACAGGGAGGTTATGGAGGGGTACAGGTTCAGGGCAAATTTGTGTGTAGTTCTGCAGTGGGACGTTCCAGTGAGACAAGAGGTTATGGACGGGTACAGTTTCAGGGCACATTTGTGTGGACTTCTGCATTGGTACGTTCCAGTGAGACCGGGAGGTTATGGAGGGGTACAGGTTCAGGGCATATTTGTGTGGAGTTCTGCATTGGTACGTTCCAGTGAGACAGGGAGGTTATGGAGGGGTACAGGTTAGGGGAAATTTGAGTGTAGTTCTGCATTGGTACGTTCCAGTGAGACAGGGAGGTTATGGAGGGTACAGGTTCACCGCATATTTGTGTGGAGTTCTGCAGTGGTACGTTCCAGAGAGACAGGGAGGTTATGGACGGGTACAGCTTCAGGGCATATTTGTGTGGAGTTCTGCAGTGGCACGTTCCAGTGAGACAGGTAGGTTATGGACGTGTACATGTTCGTGGCATATTTGTGTGGAGTTCTGCATTGGTACATTCCAGTGAGAAAGGGATGTTATGGAGGGTTAAAGGTTCAGGGCATAATTGTGGGGAGTTCTGCAGTGGGACGTTCCAGTGAGACAGGGAGGTTAAGATGGAGTACAGGTTCAGGGCATATTTGTGTGGATTTCTGCATTGGTACGTTCCAGTGAGACAGGGAGGTTATGGAGGGGTACAGGTTCAGGGCATATTTGTGTGGAGTTCTGGAATGGTACGTTCCAGTGAGACAGGGAGGTTATGGAGGGGTACAGGTTCAGGGTATATTTGTGTGGAGTTCTGCGTTGGTACGTTCCAGGGTTACTGGGAGGTTATGGAGGGGTACAGGTTCAGGGCATATTTGTGTGGAGCTCTGCAGTGGGACGTTCCAGTGAGACATGAGGTTATGGAGGGGTACAGGTACAGGGCATTTTCTGTGAATTTCTGCTTTGGTACGTTCCAGTGAGACAGGGAGGTTATGGAGGGGTACAGGTTCAGGGCATGTTTCTGTGGAGTTCTGCATTGGTACGTTCCAGTGCGACAGGGAGATTATGGAGGGTACAGGTTCAGGGCATATTTTTGTGGCGTTCTGCATTGGTACATTCCAGTGAGACAGGGAGGTTTTGGAGGGGTACAGGTTCAGGGAATATTTGTTTGGAGTTCTGCGTTGGTACGTTCCAGTGTGACTGGGTGGTTATGGAGGGGTATAGGTTCAGGGCATATTTGTTTGGAGTTCTGCATTGGTACGTTCCAGTGTGACTGGGAGGTTACGGAGGGTACACGTTCAGGGCATATTTGTGTGGAGTTCTGCATTGGTACGTTCCAGTGAGACAGGGAGGTTATGGAGGGTACAGGTTCAGGGCAAATTTGAGTGTAGTTCTGCATTGGTACGTTCCTGTGAGACAGGGAGGTTATGGAGGTTACAGGTTCAGGGTATATTTTTGTGGAGTTCTGCATTGGTACGTTCCAGTGAGACAGGGAGGTTATGGAGGGGTACAGGTTAGGGGAAATTTGAGTGTAGTTCTGCATTGGTACGTTCCAGTGAGACAGGGAGGTTATGGAGGGTACAGGTTCACCGCATATTTGTGTGGAGTTCTGCAGTGGCACGTTCCAGTGAGACAGGTAGGTTATGGACGTGTACATGTTCGTGGCATATTTGTGTGGAGTTCTGCATTGGTACATTCCAGTGAGAAAGGGATGTTATGGAGGGTTAAAGGTTCAGGGCATATTTGTGGGGAGTTCTGCAGTGGGACGTTCCAGTGAGACAGGGAGGTTAAGGTGGAGTACAGGTTCAGGGCAAATTTGTGTGGAGCTCTGCATTGGTACGTTCCAGTGTGACTGGGAGGTTATGGAGGGTACACGTTCAGGGCATATTTGTGTGGAGTTCTGCATTGGTACGTTCCAGTGAGACAGGGAGGTTATGGAGGGTACAGGTTCAGGGCAAATTTGAGTGTAGTTCTGCATTGGTACGTTCCAGTGAGACAGGGAGGTTATGGAGGGTACAGGTTCACCGCATATTTGTGTGGAGTTCTGCAGTGGTACGTTCCAGAGAGACAGGGAGGTTATGGACGGGTACAGGTTCAGGGCATATTTGTGTGGAGTTCTGCAGTGGCACGTTCCAGTGAGACAGGTAGGTTATGGACGTGTACATGTTCGTGGCATATTTGTGTGGAGTTCTGCATTGGTACATTCCAGTGAGAAAGGGATGTTATGGAGGGTTAAAGGTTCAGGGCATATTTGTGGGGAGTTCTGCAGTGGGACGTTCCAGTGAGACAGGGAGGTTAAGGTGGAGTACAGGTTCAGGGCAAATTTGTGTGGAGCTCTGCATTGGTACGTTCCAGTGTGACTGGGAGGTTATGGAGGGTACACGTTCAGGGCATATTTGTGTGGAGTTCTGCATTGGTACGTTCCAGTGAGACAGGGAGGTTATGGAGGGTACAGGTTCAGGGCAAATTTGAGTGTAGTTCTGCATTGGTACGTTCCTGTGAGACAGGGAGGTTATGGAGGTTACAGGTTCAGGGTATATTTTTGTGGAGTTCTGCAGTGGTACGTTCCAGTGAGACAGGGTGGTTATGGTGGAGTACAGGTTCAGGGCATATTTTTGTGGATTTCTGAATTGGTGCGTTCCAGTGAGACATGGAGGTTATGGAGGGGTACAGGTTCAGGGCATATTTGTGTGGAGTTCTGCAATGGTACGTTTCAGTGAGACAGGGAGGTTATGGAAGGGTACAGGTTCAGGGTATATTTGTGAGGAGTTCTGCGTTGGTACGTTCCAGGGTAACTGGGAGGTTATGGAGGGGTACAGGTTCAGGGCATATTTGTGTGTAACTCTGCATTGGTACGTTCCAGTGAGACAGGGAGGTTATGGAGGGGTACAGGTTCAGGGCAAATTTGTGTGTAGTTCTGCAGTGGGACGTTCCAGTGAGACAAGAGGTTATGGACGGGTACAGTTTCAGGGCACATTTGTGTGGACTTCTGCATTGGTACGTTCCAGTGAGACCGGGAGGTTATGGAGGGGTACAGGTTCAGGGCATATTTGTGTGGAGTTCTGCATTGGTACGTTCCAGTGAGACAGGGAGGTTATGGAGGGGTACAGGTTAGGGGAAATTTGAGTGTAGTTCTGCATTGGTACGTTCCAGTGAGACAGGGAGGTTATGGAGGGTACAGGTTCACCGCATATTTGTGTGGAGTTCTGCAGTGGTACGTTCCAGAGAGACAGGGAGGTTATGGACGGGTACAGCTTCAGGGCATATTTGTGTGGAGTTCTGCAGTGGCACGTTCCAGTGAGACAGGTAGGTTATGGACGTGTACATGTTCGTGGCATATTTGTGTGGAGTTCTGCATTGGTACATTCCAGTGAGAAAGGGATGTTATGGAGGGTTAAAGGTTCAGGGCATAATTGTGGGGAGTTCTGCAGTGGGACGTTCCAGTGAGACAGGGAGGTTAAGGTGGAGTACAGGTTCAGGGCATATTTGTGTGGATTTCTGCATTGGTACGTTCCAGTGAGACAGGGAGGTTATGGAGGGGTACAGGTTCAGGGCATATTTGTGTGGAGTTCTGGAATTGTACGTTCCAGTGAGACAGGGAGGTTATGGAGGGGTACAGGTTCAGGGTATATTTGTGTGGAGTTCTGCGTTGGTACGTTCCAGGGTTACTGGGAGGTTATGGAGGGGTACAGGTTCAGGGCATATTTGTGTGGAGCTCTGCAGTGGGACGTTCCAGTGAGACATGAGGTTATGGAGGGGTACAGGTACAGGGCATTTTCTGTGAATTTCTGCTTTGGTACGTTCCAGTGAGACAGGGAGGTTATGGAGGGGTACAGGTTCAGGGCATGTTTCTGTGGAGTTCTGCATTGGTACGTTCCAGTGCGACAGGGAGATTATGGAGGGTACAGGTTCAGGGCATATTTTTGTGGCGTTCTGCATTGGTACATTCCAGTGAGACAGGGAGGTTTTGGAGGGGTACAGGTTCAGGGAATATTTGTTTGGAGTTCTGCGTTGGTACGTTCCAGTGTGACTGGGTGGTTATGGAGGGGTATAGGTTCAGGGCATATTTGTTTGGAGTTCTGCATTGGTACGTTCCAGTGTGACTGGGAGGTTACGGAGGGTACACGTTCAGGGCATATTTGTGTGGAGTTCTGCATTGGTACGTTCCAGTGAGACAGGGAGGTTATGGAGGGTACAGGTTCAGGGCAAATTTGAGTGTAGTTCTGCATTGGTACGTTCCTGTGAGACAGGGAGGTTATGGAGGTTACAGGTTCAGGGTATATTTTTGTGGAGTTCTGCAGTGGTACGTTCCAGTGAGACAGGGTGGTTATGGTGGAGTACAGGTTCAGGGCATATTTGTGTGTAGCTCTGCATTGGTACGTTCCAGTGAGACAGGGAGGTTATGGAGGGGTACAGGTTCAGGGCAAATTTGTGTGTAGTTCTGCAGTGGTACGTTCCAGTGAGACAGGGTGGTTATGGTGGAGTACAGGTTCAGGGCATATTTTTGTGGATTTCTGCATTGGTACGTTCCAGTGAGACAGGGAGGTTATGGAGGGGTACAGGTTCAGGGCATATTTGTGTGGAGTTCTGCAGTGGTACGTTCCAGTGAGTCAGGGAGGTTAAGGTGGAGTACAGGTTCAGGGGATATTTGTGTGGATTTCTGCATTGGTACGTTCCAGTGAGACAGGGAAGTTATGGAGGGGTAAAGGTTCAGGGCATATTTGTGCGGAGTTCTGCATTGGTACGTTCCAGTGAGACAGGGAGGTTATGGAGGGGTACAGGTTCAGGGCATATTTGTGTGGAGTTCTGCAGTGGGACGTTCCAGTGAGACAGGGAGGTTAAGGTGGAGTACAGGCTCAGGGCATATTTGTGTGGATTTCTGCATTGGTACGTTCCAGTGAGACAGGGAGGTTATGGAGGGGTACAGGTTCAGGGGATATTTGTGTGGAGTTCTGCAATGGTACGTTCAGTTGAGACAGGGAGTTTATGGAGGGGTACAGGTTCAGGGTATATTTGTGTGGAGTTCTGCGTTGGTACGTTCCAGGGTAACTGGGAGGTTATGGAGGGGTACAGGTTCAGGGCATATTTGTGTGGAGCTCTGCATTGGTACGTTCCAGTGAGACAGGGAGGTTATGGAGGGGTACAGGTTCAGGGCAAATTTGTGTGGAGCTCTGCATTGGTACGTTCCAGTGTGACTGGGAGGTTATGGAGGGTACACGTTCAGGGCATATTTGTGTGGAGTTCTGCATTGGTACGTTCCAGTGAGACAGGGAGGTTATGGAGGGTACAGGTTCAGGGCATATTTGTGTGGAGTTCTGCAGTGGGACGTTCCAGTGAGACAGGGAGGTTAAGGTGGAGTACAGGCTCAGGGCATATTTGTGTGGATTTCTGCATTGGTACGTTCCAGTGAGACAGGGAGGTTATGGAGGGGTACAGGTTCAGGGGATATTTGTGTGGAGTTCTGCAATGGTACGTTCAGTTGAGACAGGGAGGTTATGGAGGGGTACAGGTTCAGGGTATATTTGTGTGGAGTTCTGCGTTGGTACGTTCCAGGGTAACTGGGAGGTTATGGAGGGGTACAGGTTCAGGGCATATTTGTGTGGAGCTCTGCATTGGTACGTTCCAGTGAGACAGGGAGGTTATGGAGGGGTACAGGTTCAGGGCAAATTTGTGTGGAGCTCTGCATTGGTACGTTCCTGTGAGACAGGGAGGTTATGGAGGTTACAGGTTCAGGGTATATTTGTGTGGAGTTCTGCAGTGGTACGTTCCAGTGAGACAGGGTGGTTATGGTGGAGTACAGGTTCAGGGCATATTTTTGTGGATTTCTGAATTGGTGCGTTCCAGTGAGACATGGAGGTTATGGAGGGGTACAGGTTCAGGGCATATTTGTGTGGAGTTCTGCAATGGTACGTTTCAGTGAGACAGGGAGGTTATGGAGGGGTACAGGTTCAGGGTATATTTCTGTGGAGTTCTGCGTTGGTACGTTCCAGGGTAACTGGGAGGTTATGGAGGGGTACAGGTTCAGGGCATATTTGTGTGTAGCTCTGCATTGTTACGTTCCATTGAGACAGGGAGGTTATGGAGGGGTACAGGTTCAGGGGAAATTTGTGTGTAGTTCTGCAGTGGGACGTTCCAGTGAGACATGAGGTTATGGACGGGTACAGGTTCAGGGCACATTTGAGTGGACTTCTGCATTGGTACGTTCCAGTGAGACCGGGAGGTTATGGAGGGGTACAGGTTCAGGGCATATTTGTGTGGAGTTCTGCATTGGTACATTCCAGTGAGACAGGGAGGTTATGGAGGGGTACAGGTTAGGGGAAATTTGAGTGTAGCTCTGCATTGGTACGTTCCAGTGAGACAGGGAGGTTATGGAGGGTACAGGTTCACCGCATAGTTGTGTGGAGTTCTGCAGTGGTACGTTCCAGAGAGACAGGAGGGTTATGGACGGGTTCAGGTTCAGGGCATATTTGTGTGGAGTTCTGCATTGGTACTTTCCAGTGAGACAGGGAGGTTATGGAGGATACAGGTTCATGGCAGATTTGTGTGGATTCTGCAGTGGCACGTTCCAGTGAGACAGGGAGGTTATGGAGGTGTACATGTTCGTGGCATATTTGTGTGGAGTTCTGCATTGGTACATTCCAGTGAGACAGGGATGTTATGGAGGGTTAAAGGTTCAGGGCATATTTGTGGGGAGTTCTGCAGTGGGACGTTCCAGTGAGACAGGGAGGTTATGGAGGGGTACAGGTTCAGGGGATATTTGTGTGGAGTTCTGCAATGGTACGTTCAGTTGAGACAGGGAGGTTATGGAGGGGTACAGGTTCAGGGTATATTTGTGTGGAGTTCTGCGTTGGTACGTTCCAGGGTAACTGGGAGGTTATGGAGGGGTACAGGTTCAGGGCATATTTGTGTGGAGCTCTGCATTGGTACGTTCCAGTGAGACAGGGAGGTTATGGAGGGGTACAGGTTCAGGGCAAATTTGTGTGGAGCTCTGCATTGGTACGTTCCAGTGTGACTGGGAGGTTATGGAGGGTACACGTTCAGGGCATATTTGTGTGGAGATCTGCATTGGTACGTTCCAGTGAGACAGGGAGGTTATGGAGGGTACAGGTTCAAGGCATATTTGTGTGGAGTTCTGCAGTGGGACGTTCCAGTGAGACAGGGAGGTTAAGGTGGAGTACAGGCTCAGGGCATATTTGTGTGGATTTCTGCATTGGTACGTTCCAGTGAGACAGGGAGGTTATGGAGGGGTACAGGTTCAGGGGATATTTGTGTGGAGTTCTGCAATGGTACGTTCAGTTGAGACAGGGAGGTTATGGAGGGGTACAGGTTCAGGGTATATTTGTGTGGAGTTCTGCATTGGTACGTTCCAGGGTAACTGGGAGGTTATGGAGGGGTACAGGTTCAGGGCATATTTGTGTGGAGCTCTGCATTGGTACGTTCCAGTGAGACAGGGCGGTTATGGAGGGGTACAGGTTCAGGGCAAATTTGTGTGGAGCTCTGCATTGGTACGTTCCTGTGAGACAGGGAGGTTATGGAGGTTACAGGTTCAGGGTATATTTGTGTGGAGTTCTGCAGTGGTACGTTCCAGTGAGACAGGGTGGTTATGGTGGAGTACAGGTTCCGGGCATATTTTTGTGGATTTCTGAATTGGTGCGTTCCAGTGAGACATGGAGGTTATGGAGGGGTACAGGTTCAGGGCATATTTGTGTGGAGTTCTGCAATGGTACGTTTCAGTGAGACAGGGAGGTCATGGAGGGGTAGAGGTTCAGGGTGTATTTGAGTGGAGTTCTGCGTTGGTACGTTCCAGGGTAAATGGGAGGTTATGGAGGGGTACAGGTTCAGGGCATATTATTGTGTAGCTCTGCATTGTTACGTTCCATTGAGACAGGGAGGTTATGGAGGGGTACAGGTTCAGGGGAAATTTGTGTGTAGTTCTGCAGTGGGACGTTCCAGTGAGACATGAGGTTATGGACGGGTACAGGTTCAGGGCACATTTGAGTGGACTTCTGCATTGGTACGTTCCAGTGAGACCGGGAGGTTATGGAGGGGTACAGGTTCAGGGCATATTTGTGTGGAGTTCTGCATTGGTATATTCCAGTGAGACAGGGAGGTTATGGAGGGGTACAGGTTCAGGGTATATTTGTGTGGAGTTCTGCGTTGGTACGTTCCAGGGTAACTGGGAGGTTATGGAGGGGTACAGGTTCAGGGCATATTTGTGTGTAGCTCTGCATTGTTACGTTCCATTGAGACAGGGAGGTTATGGAGGGGTACTGGTTCAGGGCACATTTGAGTGGAATTCTGCATTGGTACGTTCCAGTGAGACCGGGAGGTTATGGAGGGGTACAGGTTCAGGGCATATTTGTGTGGAGTTCTGCATTGGTACATTCCAGTGAGACAGGGAGGTTATGGAGGGGTACAGGTTAGGGGAAATTTGAGTGTAGTTCTGCATTGGTACATTCCAGTGAGACAGGGAGGTTATGGAGGGTACAGGTTCACCGCATATTTGTGTGGAGTTCTGCAGTGGTACGTTGCAGAGAGACAGGAGGGTTATGGACGGGTTCAGGTTCAGGGCATATTTGTGTGGAGTTCTGCATTGGTACTTTCCAGTGAGACAGGGAGGTTATGGAGGATACAGGTTCATGGCAGATTTGTGTGGATTCTGCAGTGGCACGTTCCAGTGAGACAGGGAGGTTATGGAGGTGTACATGTTCGTGGCATATTTGTGTGGAGTTCTGCATTGGTACATTCCAGTGAGACAGGGATGTTATGGAGGGTTAAAGGTTCAGGGCATATTTGTGGGGAGTTCTGCAGTGGGACGTTCCAGTGAGACAGGGAGGTTAAGGTGGAGTACAGGTTCAGGGCATATTTGTGTGGAGTTCTGCAGTGGGACGTTCCAGTGAGACAGGGAGGTTAAGGTGGAGTACAGGCTCAGGGCATATTTGTGTGGATTTCTGCATTGGTACGTTCCAGTGAGACAGGGAGGTTATGGAGGGGTACAGGTTCAGGGGATATTTGTGTGGAGTTCTGCAATGGTACGTTCAGTTGAGACAGGGAGGTTATGGAGGGGTACAGGTTCAGGGTATATTTGTGTGGAGTTCTGCGTTGGTACGTTCCAGGGTAACTGGGAGGTTATGGAGGGGTACAGGTTCAGGGCATATTTGTGTGGAGCTCTGCATTGGTACGTTCCAGTGAGACAGGAAGGTTATGGACGTGTACATGTTCGTGGCATATTTGTGTGGAGTTCTGCAGTGGTACGTTCCAGAGAGACAGGGAGGTTATGGACGGGTACAGGTTCAGGGCATATTTGTGTGGAGTTCTGCAGTGGCACGTTCCAGTGAGACAGGTAGGTTATGGACGTGTACATGTTCGTGGCATATTTGTGTGGAGTTCTGCATTGGTACATTCCAGTGAGAAAGGGATGTTATGGAGGGTTAAAGGTTCAGGGCATATTTGTGGGGAGTTCTGCAGTGGGACGTTCCAGTGAGACAGGGAGGTTAAGGTGGAGTACAGGTTCAGGGCAAATTTGTGTGGAGCTCTGCATTGGTACGTTCCAGTGTGACTGGGAGGTTATGGAGGGTACACGTTCAGGGCATATTTGTGTGGAGTTCTGCATTGGTACGTTCCAGTGAGACAGGGAGGTTATGGAGGGTACAGGTTCAGGGCAAATTTGAGTGTAGTTCTGCATTGGTACGTTCCTGTGAGACAGGGAGGTTATGGAGGTTACAGGTTCAGGGTATATTTTTGTGGAGTTCTGCAGTGGTACGTTCCAGTGAGACAGGGTGGTTATGGTGGAGTACAGGTTCAGGGCATATTTTTGTGGATTTCTGAATTGGTGCGTTCCAGTGAGACATGGAGGTTATGGAGGGGTACAGGTTCAGGGCATATTTGTGTGGAGTTCTGCAATGGTACGTTTCAGTGAGACAGGGAGGTTATGGAAGGGTACAGGTTCAGGGTATATTTGTGAGGAGTTCTGCGTTGGTACGTTCCAGGGTAACTGGGAGGTTATGGAGGGGTACAGGTTCAGGGCATATTTGTGTGTAACTCTGCATTGGTACGTTCCAGTGAGACAGGGAGGTTATGGAGGGGTACAGGTTCAGGGCAAATTTGTGTGTAGTTCTGCAGTGGGACGTTCCAGTGAGACAAGAGGTTATGGACGGGTACAGTTTCAGGGCACATTTGTGTGGACTTCTGCATTGGTACGTTCCAGTGAGACCGGGAGGTTATGGAGGGGTACAGGTTCAGGGCATATTTGTGTGGAGTTCTGCATTGGTACGTTCCAGTGAGACAGGGAGGTTATGGAGGGGTACAGGTTAGGGGAAATTTGAGTGTAGTTCTGCATTGGTACGTTCCAGTGAGACAGGGAGGTTATGGAGGGTACAGGTTCACCGCATATTTGTGTGGAGTTCTGCAGTGGTACGTTCCAGAGAGACAGGGAGGTTATGGACGGGTACAGCTTCAGGGCATATTTGTGTGGAGTTCTGCAGTGGCACGTTCCAGTGAGACAGGTAGGTTATGGACGTGTACATGTTCGTGGCATATTTGTGTGGAGTTCTGCATTGGTACATTCCAGTGAGAAAGGGATGTTATGGAGGGTTAAAGGTTCAGGGCATATTTGTGGGGAGTTCTGCAGTGGGACGTTCCAGTGAGACAGGGAGGTTAAGGTGGAGTACAGGTTCAGGGCATATTTGTGTGGATTTCTGCATTGGTACGTTCCAGTGAGACAGGGAGGTTATGGAGGGGTACAGGTTCAGGGCATATTTGTGTGGAGTTCTGGAATGGTACGTTCCAGTGAGACAGGGAGGTTATGGAGGGGTACAGGTTCAGGGTATATTTGTGTGGAGTTCTGCGTTGGTACGTTCCAGGGTTACTGGGAGGTTATGGAGGGGTACAGGTTCAGGGCATATTTGTGTGGAGCTCTGCATTGGTACGTTCCAGTGAGACAGGGAGGTTATGGAGGGGTATAGGTTCAGGGCAAATTTGTGTGTAGTTCTGCAGTGGGACGTTCCAGTGAGACATGAGGTTATGGAGGGGTACAGGTACAGGGCATATTCTGTGAATTTCTGCTTTGGTACGTTCCAGTGAGACAGGGAGGTTATGGAGGGGTACAGGTTCAGGGCATGTTTCTGTGGAGTTCTGCATTGGTACGTTCCAGTGCGACAGGGAGGTTATGGAGGGTACAGGTTCAGGGCATATTTTTGTGGCGTTCTGCATTGGTACGTTCCAGTGAGACAGGGAGGTTTTGGAGGGGTACAGGTTCAGGGAATATTTGTTTGGAGTTCTGCGTTGGTACGTTCCAGTGTGACTGGGAGGTTATGGAGGGGTATAGGTTCAGGGCATATTTGTTTGGAGTTCTGCATTGGTACGTTCCAGTGTGACTGGGAGGTTACGGAGGGTACACGTTCAGGGCATATTTGTGTGGATTTCTGCAGTGGGACGTTCCAGTGAGACAGGGAGGTTATGGACGGGTACAGGTTCAGGGCATATTTGTGTGGAGTTCTGCATTGGTACGTTCCTGTGAGACAGGGAAGTTATGGACGGTACAGGTTCAGGGCACATTTGTGTGGAGTTCTGCATTGGTACGTTCCAGTGAGACAGGGAGGTTATGGAGGGGTACAGGTTCAGGGCAAACTTGTGTGGAGCTCTGCATTGGTACGTTCCTGTGAGACAGGGAGGTTATGGAGGTTACAGGTTCAGGGTATATTTTTGTGGAGTTCTGCAGTGGTACGTTCCAGTGAGACAGGGTGGTTATGGTGGAGTACAGGTTCAGGGCATATTTTTGTGGATTTCTGAATTGGTGCGTTCCAGTGAGACATGGAGGTTATGGAGGGGTACAGGTTCAGGGCATATTTGTGTGGAGTTCTGCAATGGTACGTTTCAGTGAGACAGGGAGGTCATGGAGGGGTACAGGTTCAGGGTATATTTGTGTGGAGTTCTGCGTTGGTACGTTCCAGGGTAACTGGGAGGTTATGGAGGGGTACAGGTTCAGGGCATATTTGTGTGTAGCTCTGCATTGGTACGTTCCAGTGAGACAGGGAGGTTATGGAGGGGTACAGGTTCAGGGCAAATTTGTGTGTAGTTCTGCAGTGGTACGTTCCAGTGAGACAGGGTGGTTATGGTGGAGTACAGGTTCAGGGCATATTTTTGTGGATTTCTGCATTGGTACGTTCCAGTGAGACAGGGAGGTTATGGAGGGGTACAGGTTCAGGGCATATTTGTGTGGAGTTCTGCAGTGGTACGTTCCAGTGAGACAGGGAGGTTAAGGTGGAGTACAGGGTCAGGGGATATTTGTGTGGATTTCTGCATTGGTACGTTCCAGTGAGACAGGGAAGTTATGGAGGGGTAAAGGTTCAGGGCATATTTGTGCGGAGTTCTGCATTGGTACGTTCCAGTGAGACAGGGAGGTTATGGAGGGGTACAGGTTCAGGGCATATTTGTGTGGAGTTCTGCAGTGGGACGTTCCAGTGAGACAGGGAGGTTAAGGTGGAGTACAGGCTCAGGGCATATTTGTGTGGATTTCTGCATTGGTACGTTCCAGTGAGACAGGGAGGTTATGGAGGGGTACAGGTTCAGGGGATATTTGTGTGGAGTTCTGCAATGGTACGTTCAGTTGAGATAGGGAGTTTATGGAGGGGTACAGGTTCAGTGTATATTTGTGTGGAGTTCTGCGTTGGTACGTTCCAGGGTAACTGGGAGGTTATGGAGGGGTACAGGTTCAGGGCATATTTGTGTGGAGCTCTGCATTGGTACGTTCCAGTGAGACAGGGAGGTTATGGAGGGGTACAGGTTCAGGGCAAATTTGTGTGGAGCTCTGCATTGGTACGTTCCAGTGTGACTGGGAGGTTATGGAGGGTACACGTTCAGGGCATATTTGTGTGGAGTTCTGCATTGGTACGTTCCAGTGAGACAGGGAGGTTATGGAGGGTACAGGTTCAGGGCATATTTGTGTGGAGTTCTGCAGTGGGACGTTCTAGTGAGACAGGGAGGTTAAGGTGGAGTACAGGCTCAGGGCATATTTGTGTGGATTTCTGCATTGGTACGTTCCAGTGAGACAGGGAGGTTATGGAGGGGTACAGGTTCAGGGGATATTTGTGTGGAGTTCTGCAATGGTACGTTCAGTTGAGACAGGGAGGTTATGGAGGGGTACAGGTTCAGGGTATATTTGTGTGGAGTTCTGCGTTGGTACGTTCCAGGGTAACTGGGAGGTTATGGAGGGGTACAGGTTCAGGGCATATTTGTGTGGAGCTCTGCATTGGTACGTTCCAGTGAGACAGGGAAGTTATGGAGGGGTACAGGTTCAGGGCAAATTTGTGTGGAGCTCTGCATTGGTACGTTCCTGTGAGACAGGGAGGTTATGGAGGTTACAGGTTCAGGGTATATTTGTGTGGAGTTCTGCAGTGGTAAGTTCCAGTGAGACAGGGTGGTTATGGTGGAGTACAGGTTCAGGGCATATTTTTGTGGATTTCTGAATTGGTGCGTTCCAGTGAGACATGGAGGTTATGGAGGGGTACAGGTTCAGGGCATATTTGTGTGGATTTCTGCAATGGTACGTTTCAGTGAGACAGGGAGGTTATGGAGGGGTACAGGTTCAGGGTATATTTGTGTGGAGTTCTGCGTTGGTACGTTCCAGGGTAACTGGGATGTTATGGAGGGGTACAGTTTCAGGGCATATTTGTGTGTAGCTCTGCATTGTTACGTTCCATTGAGACAGGGAGGTTATGGAGGGGTACAGGTTCAGGGGAAATTTGTGTGTAGTTCTGCAGTGGGACGTTCCAGTGAGACATGAGGTTATGGACGGGTACAGGTTCAGGGCACATTTGAGTGGACTTCTGCATTGGTACGTTCCAGTGAGACCGGGAGGTTATGGAGGGGTACAGGTTCAGGGCATATTTGTGTGGAGTTCTGCATTGGTACATTCCAGTGAGACAGGGAGGTTATGGAGGGGTATAGGTTCAGGGCATATTTGTTTGGAGTTCTGCATTGGTACGTTCCAGTGTGACTGGGAGGTTACGGAGGGTACACGTTCAGGGCATATTTGTGTGGATTTCTGCAGTGGGACGTTCCTGTGAGACAGGGAAGTTATGGAAGGTACAGGTTCAGGGCACATTTGTGTGGAGTTCTGCATTGGTACGTTCCAGTGAGACAGGGAGGTTATGGAGGGGTACAGGTTCAGGGCAAACTTGTGTGGAGCTCTGCATTGGTACGTTCCTGTGAGACAGGGAGGTTATGGAGGTTACAGGTTCAGGGTATATTTTTGTGGAGTTCTGCAGTGGTACGTTCCAGTGAGACAGGGTGGTTATGGTGGAGTACAGGTTCAGGGCATATTTTTGTGGATTTCTGAATTGGTGCGTTCCAGTGAGACATGGAGGTTATGGAGGGGTACAGGTTCAGGGCATATTTGTGTGGAGTTCTGCAATGGTACGTTTCAGTGAGACAGGGAGGTCATGGAGGGGTACAGGTTCAGGGTATATTTGTGTGGAGTTCTGCGTTGGTACGTTCCAGGGTAACTGGGAGGTTATGGAGGGGTACAGGTTCAGGGCATATTTGTGTGTAGCTCTGCATTGGTACGTTCCAGTGAGACAGGGAGGTTATGGAGGGGTACAGGTTCAGGGCAAATTTGTGTGTAGTTCTGCAGTGGTACGTTCCAGTGAGACAGGGTGGTTATGGTGGAGTACAGGTTCAGGGCATATTTTTGTGGATTTCTGCATTGGTACGTTCCAGTGAGACAGGGAGGTTATGGAGGGGTACAGGTTCAGGGCATATTTGTGTGGAGTTCTGCAGTGGTACGTTCCAGTGAGACAGGGAGGTTAAGGTGGAGTACAGGGTCAGGGGATATTTGTGTGGATTTCTGCATTGGTACGTTCCAGTGAGACAGGGAAGTTATGGAGGGGTAAAGGTTCAGGGCATATTTGTGCGGAGTTCTGCATTGGTACGTTCCAGTGAGACAGGGAGGTTATGGAGGGGTACAGGTTCAGGGCATATTTGTGTGGAGTTCTGCAGTGGGACGTTCCAGTGAGACAGGGAGGTTAAGGTGGAGTACAGGCTCAGGGCATATTTGTGTGGATTTCTGCATTGGTACGTTCCAGTGAGACAGGGAGGTTATGGAGGGGTACAGGTTCAGGGGATATTTGTGTGGAGTTCTGCAATGGTACGTTCAGTTGAGATAGGGAGTTTATGGAGGGGTACAGGTTCAGTGTATATTTGTGTGGAGTTCTGCGTTGGTACGTTCCAGGGTAACTGGGAGGTTATGGAGGGGTACAGGTTCAGGGCATATTTGTGTGGAGCTCTGCATTGGTACGTTCCAGTGAGACAGGGAGGTTATGGAGGGGTACAGGTTCAGGGCAAATTTGTGTGGAGCTCTGCATTGGTACGTTCCAGTGTGACTGGGAGGTTATGGAGGGTACACGTTCAGGGCATATTTGTGTGGAGTTCTGCATTGGTACGTTCCAGTGAGACAGGGAGGTTATGGAGGGTACAGGTTCAGGGCATATTTGTGTGGAGTTCTGCAGTGGGACGTTCTAGTGAGACAGGGAGGTTAAGGTGGAGTACAGGCTCAGGGCATATTTGTGTGGATTTCTGCATTGGTACGTTCCAGTGAGACAGGGAGGTTATGGAGGGGTACAGGTTCAGGGGATATTTGTGTGGAGTTCTGCAATGGTACGTTCAGTTGAGACAGGGAGGTTATGGAGGGGTACAGGTTCAGGGTATATTTGTGTGGAGTTCTGCGTTGGTACGTTCCAGGGTAACTGGGAGGTTATGGAGGGGTACAGGTTCAGGGCATATTTGTGTGGAGCTCTGCATTGGTACGTTCCAGTGAGACAGGGAAGTTATGGAGGGGTACAGGTTCAGGGCAGATTTGTGTGGAGCTCTGCATTGGTACGTTCCTGTGAGACAGGGAGGTTATGGAGGTTACAGGTTCAGGGTATATTTGTGTGGAGTTCTGCAGTGGTAAGTTCCAGTGAGACAGGGTGGTTATGGTGGAGTACAGGTTCAGGGCATATTTTTGTGGATTTCTGAATTGGTGCGTTCCAGTGAGACATGGAGGTTATGGAGGGGTACAGGTTCAGGGCATATTTGTGTGGATTTCTGCAATGGTACGTTTCAGTGAGACAGGGAGGTTATGGAGGGGTACAGGTTCAGGGTATATTTGTGTGGAGTTCTGCGTTGGTACGTTCCAGGGTAACTGGGATGTTATGGAGGGGTACAGGTTCAGGGCATATTTGTGTGTAGCTCTGCATTGTTACGTTCCATTGAGACAGGGAGGTTATGGAGGGGTACAGGTTCAGGGGAAATTTGTGTGTAGTTCTGCAGTGGGACGTTCCAGTGAGACATGAGGTTATGGACGGGTACAGGTTCAGGGCACATTTGAGTGGACTTCTGCATTGGTACGTTCCAGTGAGACCGGGAGGTTATGGAGGGGTACAGGTTCAGGGCATATTTGTGTGGAGTTCTGCATTGGTACATTCCAGTGAGACAGGGAGGTTATGGAGGGGTACAGGTTAGGGGAAATTTGAGTGTAGTTCTGCATTGGTACGTTCCAGTGAGACAGGGAGGTTATGGAGGGTACAGGTTCACCGCATATTTGTGTGGAGTTCTGCAGTGGTACGTTCCAGAGAGACAGGAGGGTTATGGACGGGTTCAGGTTCAGGGCATTTTTGTGGGGAGTTCTGCAGTGGGACGTTCCAGTGAGACAGGGAGGTTAAGGTGGAGTACAGGTTCAGGGCATATTTGTGTGGATTTCTGCATTGGTACGTTCCAGTGAGACAGGGAGGTTATGGAGGGGTACAGGTTCAGGGCATATTTGTGTGGAGTTCTGGAATGGTACGTTCCAGTGAGACAGGGAGGTTATGGGGGGTACAGGTTCAGGGTATATTTGTGTGGAGTTCTGCGTTGGTACGTTCCAGGGTTACTGGGAGGTTATGGAGGGGTACAGGTTCAGGGCATATTTGTGTGGAGCTCTGCATTGGTACGTTCCAGTGAGACAGGGAGGTTATGGAGGGGTACAGGTACAGGGCATTTTCTGTGAATTTCTGCTTTGGTACGTTCCAGTGAGACAGGGAGGTTATGGAGGGGTACAGGTTCAGGGCATGTTTCTGTGGAGTTCTGCATTGGTACGTTCCAGTGCGACAGGGAGGTTATGGAGGGTACAGGTTCAGGGCATATTTTTGTGGCGTTCTGCATTGGTACGTTCCAGTGAGACAGGGAGGTTTTGGAGGGGTACAGGTTCAGGGAATATTTGTTTGGAGTTCTGCGTTGGTACGTTCCAGTGTGACTGGGAGGTTATGGAGGGGTATAGGTTCAGGGCATATTTGTTTGGAGTTCTGCATTGGTACGTTCCAGTGTGACTGGGAGGTTACGGAGGGTACACGTTCAGGGCATATTTGTGTGGATTTCTGCAGTGGGACGTTCCAGTGAGACAGGGAGGTTATGGACGGGTACAGGTTCAGGGCATATTTGTGTGGAGTTCTGCATTGGTACGTTCCTGTGAGACAGGGAAGTTATGGACGGTACAGGTTCAGGGCACATTTGTGTGGAGTTCTGCATTGGTACGTTCCAGTGAGACAGGGAGGTTATGGAGGGGTACAGGTTCAGGGCAAACTTGTGTGGAGCTCTGCATTGGTACGTTCCTGTGAGACAGGGAGGTTATGGAGGTTACAGGTTCAGGGTATATTTTTGTGGAGTTCTGCAGTGGTACGTTCCAGTGAGACAGGGTGGTTATGGTGGAGTACAGGTTCAGGGCATATTTTTGTGGATTTCTGAATTGGTGCGTTCCAGTGAGACATGGAGGTTATGGAGGGGTACAGGTTCAGGGCATATTTGTGTGGAGTTCTGCAATGGTACGTTTCAGTGAGACAGGGAGGTCATGGAGGGGTACAGGTTCAGGGTATATTTGTGTGGAGTTCTGCGTTGGTACGTTCCAGGGTAACTGGGAGGTTATGGAGGGGTACAGGTTCAGGGCATATTTGTGTGTAGCTCTGCATTGGTACGTTCCAGTGAGACAGGGAGGTTATGGAGGGGTACAGGTTCAGGGCAAATTTGTGTGTAGTTCTGCAGTGGTACGTTCCAGTGAGACAGGGTGGTTATGGTGGAGTACAGGTTCAGGGCATATTTTTGTGGATTTCTGCATTGGTACGTTCCAGTGAGACAGGGAGGTTATGGAGGGGTACAGGTTCAGGGCATATTTGTGTGGAGTTCTGCAGTGGTACGTTCCAGTGAGACAGGGAGGTTAAGGTGGAGTACAGGGTCAGGGGATATTTGTGTGGATTTCTGCATTGGTACGTTCCAGTGAGACAGGGAAGTTATGGAGGGGTAAAGGTTCAGGGCATATTTGTGCGGAGTTCTGCATTGGTACGTTCCAGTGAGACAGGGAGGTTATGGAGGGGTACAGGTTCAGGGCATATTTGTGTGGAGTTCTGCAGTGGGACGTTCCAGTGAGACAGGGAGGTTAAGGTGGAGTACAGGCTCAGGGCATATTTGTGTGGATTTCTGCATTGATACGTTCCAGTGAGACAGGGAGGTTATGGAGGGGTACAGGTTCAGGGGATATTTGTGTGGAGTTCTGCAATGGTACGTTCAGTTGAGATAGGGAGTTTATGGAGGGGTACAGGTTCAGTGTATATTTGTGTGGAGTTCTGCGTTGGTACGTTCCAGGGTAACTGGGAGGTTATGGAGGGGTACAGGTTCAGGGCATATTTGTGTGGAGCTCTGCATTGGTACGTTCCAGTGAGACAGGGAGGTTATGGAGGGGTACAGGTTCAGGGCAAATTTGTGTGGAGCTCTGCATTGGTACGTTCCAGTGTGACTGGGAGGTTATGGAGGGTACACGTTCAGGGCATATTTGTGTGGAGTTCTGCATTGGTACGTTCCAGTGAGACAGGGAGGTTATGGAGGGTACAGGTTCAGGGCATATTTGTGTGGAGTTCTGCAGTGGGACGTTCCAGTGAGACAGGGAGGTTAAGGTGGAGTACAGGCTCAGGGCATATTTGTGTGGATTTCTGCATTGGTACGTTCCAGTGAGACAGGGAGGTTATGGAGGGGTACAGGTTCAGGGGATATTTGTGTGGAGTTCTGCAATGGTACGTTCAGTTGAGACAGGGAGGTTATGGAGGGGTACAGGTTCAGGGTATATTTGTGTGGAGTTCTGCGTTGGTACGTTCCAGGGTAACTGGGAGGTTATGGAGGGGTACAGGTTCAGGGCATATTTGTGTGGAGCTCTGCATTGGTACGTTCCAGTGAGACAGGGAAGTTATGGAGGGGTACAGGTTCAGGGCAAATTTGTGTGGAGCTCTGCATTGGTACGTTCCTGTGAGACAGGGAGGTTATGGAGGTTACAGGTTCAGGGTATATTTGTGTGGAGTTCTGCAGTGGTAAGTTCCAGTGAGACAGGGTGGTTATGGTGGAGTACAGGTTCAGGGCATATTTTTGTGGATTTCTGAATTGGTGCGTTCCAGTGAGACATGGAGGTTATGGAGGGGTACAGGTTCAGGGCATATTTGTGTGGATTTCTGCAATGGTACGTTTCAGTGAGACAGGGAGGTTATGGAGGGGTACAGGTTCAGGGTATATTTGTGTGGAGTTCTGCGTTGGTACGTTCCAGGGTAACTGGGAGGTTATGGAGGGGTACAGGTTCAGGGCATATTTGTGTGGAGCTCTGCATTGGTACGTTCCAGTGAGACAGGGAAGTTATGGAGGGGTACAGGTTCAGGGCAAATTTGTGTGGAGCTCTGCATTGGTACGTTCCTGTGAGACAGGGAGGTTATGGAGGTTACAGGTTCAGGGTATATTTGTGTGGAGTTCTGCAGTGGTAAGTTCCAGTGAGACAGGGTGGTTATGGTGGAGTACAGGTTCAGGGCATATTTTTGTGGATTTCTGAATTGGTGCGTTCCAGTGAGACATGGAGGTTATGGAGGGGTACAGGTTCAGGGCATATTTGTGTGGATTTCTGCAATGGTACGTTTCAGTGAGACAGGGAGGTTATGGAGGGGTACAGGTTCAGGGTATATTTGTGTGGAGTTCTGCGTTGGTACGTTCCAGGGTAACTGGGATGTTATGGAGGGGTACAGGTTCAGGGCATATTTGTGTGTAGCTCTGCATTGTTACGTTCCATTGAGACAGGGAGGTTATGGAGGGGTACAGGTTCAGGGGAAATTTGTGTGTAGTTCTGCAGTGGGACGTTCCAGTGAGACATGAGGTTATGGACGGGTACAGGTTCAGGGCACATTTGAGTGGACTTCTGCATTGGTACGTTCCAGTGAGACCGGGAGGTTATGGAGGGGTACAGGTTCAGGGCATATTTGTGTGGAGTTCTGCATTGGTACATTCCAGTGAGACAGGGAGGTTATGGAGGGGTACAGGTTAGGGGAAATTTGAGTGTAGTTCTGCATTGGTACGTTCCAGTGAGACAGGGAGGTTATGGAGGGTACAGGTTCACCGCATATTTGTGTGGAGTTCTGCAGTGGTACGTTCCAGAGAGACAGGAGGGTTATGGACGGGTTCAGGTTCAGGGCATATTTGTGTGGAGTTCTGCATTGGTACTTTCCAGTGAGACAGGGAGGTTATGGAGGGTACAGGTTCATGGCAGATTTGTGTGGATTCTGCAGTGGCACGTTCCAGTGAGACAGGGAGGTTATGGAGGTGTACATGTTCGTGGCATATTTGTGTGGAGTTCTGCATTGGTACATTCCAGTGAGACAGGGATGTTATGGAGGGTTAAAGGTTCAGGGCATATTTGTGGGGAGTTCTGCAGTGGGACGTTCCAGTGAGACAGGGAGGTTATGGAGGGGTACAGGTTCAGGGGATATTTGTGTGGAGTTCTGCAATGGTACGTTCAGTTGAGACAGGGAGGTTATGGAGGGGTACAGGTTCAGGGTATATTTGTGTGGAGTTCTGCGTTGGTACGTTCCAGGGTAAATGGGAGGTTATGGAGGGGTACAGGTTCAGGGCATATTTGTGTGGAGCTCTGCATTGGTACGTTCCAGTGAGACAGGGAGGTTATGGAGGGGTACAGGTTCAGGGCAAGTTTGTGTGGAGCTCTGCATTGGTACGTTCCAGTGTGACTGGGAGGTTATGGAGGGTACACGTTCAGGGCATATTTGTGTGGAGATCTGCATTGGTACGTTCCAGTGAGACAGGGAGGTTATGGAGGGTACAGGTTCAAGGCATATTTGTGTGGAGTTCTGCAGTGGGACGTTCCAGTGAGACAGGGAGGTTAAGGTGGTGTACAGGCTCAGGGCATATTTGTGTGGATTTCTGCATTGGTACGTTCCAGTGAGACAGGGAGGTTATGGAGGGGTACAGGTTCAGGGGATATTTGTGTGGAGTTCTGCAATGGTACGTTCAGTTGAGACAGGGAGGTTATGGAGGGGTACAGGTTCAGGGTATATTTGTGTGGAGTTCTGCATTGGTACGTTCCAGGGTAACTGGGAGGTTATGGAGGGGTACAGGTTCAGGGCATATTTGTGTGGAGCTCTGCATTGGTACGTTCCAGTGAGACAGGGAGGTTATGGAGGGGTATAGGTTCAGGGCAAATTTGTGTGTAGTTCTGCAGTGGGACGTTCCAGTGAGACATGAGTTTATGGAGGGGTACAGGTACAGGGCATTTTCTGTGAATTTCTGCTTTGGTACGTTCCAGTGAGACAGGGAGGTTATGGAGGGGTACAGTTTCAGGGCATGTTTCTGTGGAGTTCTGCATTGGTACGTTCCAGTGCGACAGGGAGGTTATGGAGGGTACAGGTTCAGGGCATATTTTTGTGGCGTTCTGCATTGGTACGTTCCAGTGAGACAGGGAGGTTTTGGAGGGGTACAGGTTCAGGGAATATTTGTTTGGAGTTCTGCGTTGGTACGTTCCAGTGTGACTGGGAGGTTATGGAGGGGTATAGGTTCAGGGCATATTTGTTTGGAGTTCTGCATTGGTACGTTCCAGTGTGACTGGGAGGTTACGGAGGGTACACGTTCAGGGCATATTTGTGTGGATTTCTGCAGTGGGACGTTCCTGTGAGACAGGGAAGTTATGGACGGTACAGGTTCAGGGCACATTTGTGTGGAGTTCTGCATTGGTACGTTCCAGTGAGACAGGGAGGTTATGGAGGGGTACAGGTTCAGGGCAAACTTGTGTGGAGCTCTGCATTGGTACGTTCCTGTGAGACAGGGAGGTTATGGAGGTTACAGGTTCAGGGTATATTTTTGTGGAGTTCTGCAGTGGTACGTTCCAGTGAGACAGGGTGGTTATGGTGGAGTACAGGTTCAGGGCATATTTTTGTGGATTTCTGAATTGGTGCGTTCCAGTGAGACATGGAGGTTATGGAGGGGTACAGGTTCAGGGCATATTTGTGTGGAGTTCTGCAATGGTACGTTTCAGTGAGACAGGGAGGTCATGGAGGGGTACAGGTTCAGGGTATATTTGTGTGGAGTTCTGCGTTGGTACGTTCCAGGGTAACTGGGAGGTTATGGAGGGGTACAGGTTCAGGGCATATTTGTGTGTAGCTCTGCATTGGTACGTTCCAGTGAGACAGGGAGGTTATGGAGGGGTACAGGTTCAGGGCAAATTTGTGTGTAGTTCTGCAGTGGTACGTTCCAGTGAGACAGGGTGGTTATGGTGGAGTACAGGTTCAGGGCATATTTTTGTGGATTTCTGCATTGGTACGTTCCAGTGAGACAGGGAGGTTATGGAGGGGTACAGGTTCAGGGCATATTTGTGTGGAGTTCTGCAGTGGTACGTTCCAGTGAGACAGGGAGGTTAAGGTGGAGTACAGGTTCAGGGGATATTTGTGTGGATTTCTGCATTGGTACGTTCCAGTGAGACAGGGAAGTTATGGAGGGGTAAAGGTTCAGGGCATATTTGTGCGGAGTTCTGCATTGGTACGTTCCAGTGAGACAGGGAGGTTATGGAGGGGTACAGGTTCAGGGCATATTTGTGTGGAGTTCTGCAGTGGGACGTTCCAGTGAGACAGGGAGGTTAAGGTGGAGTACAGGCTCAGGGCATATTTGTGTGGATTTCTGCATTGGTACGTTCCAGTGAGACAGGGAGGTTATGGAGGGGTACAGGTTCAGGGGATATTTGTGTGGAGTTCTGCGTTGGTACGTTCCAGGGTAACTGGGATGTTATGGAGGGGTTCAGGTTCAGGGCATATTTGTGTGTAGCTCTGCATTGTTACGTTCCATTGAGACAGGGATGTTATGGAGGGTTAAAGGTTCAGGGCATATTTGTGGGGAGTTCTGCAGTGGGACGTTCCAGTGAGACAGGGAGGTTATGGAGGGGTACAGGTTCAGGGGATATTTGTGTGGAGTTCTGCAATGGTACGTTCAGTTGAGACAGGGAGGTTATGGAGGGGTACAGGTTCAGGGTATATTTGTGTGGAGTTCTGCGTTGGTACGTTCCAGGGTAAATGGGAGGTTATGGAGGGGTACAGGTTCAGGGCATATTTGTGTGGAGCTCTGCATTGGTACGTTCCAGTGAGACAGGGAGGTTATGGAGGGGTACAGGTTCAGGGCAAATTTGTGTGGAGCTCTGCATTGGTACGTTCCAGTGTGACTGGGAGGTTATGGAGGGTACACGTTCAGGGCATATTTGTGTGGAGATCTGCATTGGTACGTTCCAGTGAGACAGGGAGGTTATGGAGGGTACAGGTTCAAGGCATATTTGTGTGGAGTTCTGCAGTGGGACGTTCCAGTGAGACAGGGAGGTTAAGGTGGAGTACAGGCTCAGGGCATATTTGTGTGGATTTCTGCATTGGTACGTTCCAGTGAGACAGGGAGGTTATGGAGGGGTACAGGTTCAGGGCAAATTTGTGTGGAGCTCTGCATTGGTACGTTCCTGTGAGACAGGGAGGTTATGGAGGTTACAGGTTCAGGGTATATTTGTGTGGAGTTCTGCAGTGGTAAGTTCCAGTGAGACAGGGTGGTTATGGTGGAGTACAGGTTCAGGGCATATTTTTGTGGATTTCTGAATTGGTGCGTTCCAGTGAGACATGGAGGTTATGGAGGGGTACAGGTTCAGGGCATATTTGTGTGGAGTTCTGCAATGGTACGTTTCAGTGAGACAGGGAGGTTATGGAGGGGTACAGGTTCAGGGTATATTTGTGTGGAGTTCTGCGTTGGTACGTTCCAGGGTAACTGGGATGTTATGGAGGGGTACAGGTTCAGGGCATATTTGTGTGTAGCTCTGCATTGTTACGTTCCATTGAGACAGGGAGGTTATGGAGGGGTACAGGTTCAGTGGAAATTTGTGTGTAGTTCTGCAGTGGGACGTTCCAGTGAGACATGAGGTTATGGACGGGTACAGGTTCAGGGCACATATGAGTGGACTTCTGCATTGGTACGTTCCAGTGAGACCGGGAGGTTATGGAGGGGTACAGGTTCAGGGCATATTTGTGTGGAGTTCTGCATTGGTACATTCCAGTGAGAGAGGGAGGTTATGGAGGGGTACAGGTTAGGGGAAATTTGAGTGTAGTTCTGCATTGGTACGTTCCAGTGAGACAGGGAGGTTATGGAGGGTACAGGTTCACCGCATATTTGTGTGGAGTTCTGCAGTGGTACGTTCCAGAGAGACAGGAGGGTTATGGACGGGTTCAGGTTCAGGGCATATTTGTGTGGAGTTCTGCATTGGTACTTTCCAGTGAGACAGGGAGGTTATGGAGGATACAGGTTCATGGCAGATTTGTGTGGATTCTGCAGTGGCACGTTCCAGTGAGACAGGGAGGTTATGGAGGTGTACATGTTCGTGGCATATTTGTGTGGAGTTCTGCATTGGTACATTCCAGTGAGACAGGGATGTTATGGAGGGTTAAAGGTTCAGGGCATATTTGTGGGGAGTTCTGCAGTGGGACGTTCCAGTGAGACAGGGAGGTTATGGAGGGGTACAGGTTCAGGGGATATTTGTGTGGAGTTCTGCAATGGTACGTTCAGTTGAGACAGGGAGGTTATGGAGGGGTACAGGTTCAGGGTATATTTGTGTGGAGTTCTGCGTTGGTACGTTCCAGGGTAAATGGGAGGTAATGGAGGGGTACAGGTTCAGGGCATATTTGTGTGGAGCTCTGCATTGGTACGTTCCAGTGAGACTGGGAGGTTATGGAGGGTACACGTTCAGGGCATATTTGTGTGGAGATCTGCATTGGTACGTTCCAGTGAGACAGGGAGGTTATGGAGGGTACAGGTTCAAGGCATATTTGTGTGGAGTTCTGCAGTGGGACGTTCCAGTGAGACAGGGAGGTTAAGGTGGAGTACAGGCTCAGGGCATATTTGTGTGGATTTCTGCATTGGTACGTTCCAGTGAGACAGGGAGGTTATGGAGGGGTACAGGTTCAGGGGATATTTGTGTGGAGTTCTGCAATGGTACGTTCAGTTGCGACAGGGAGGTTATGGAGGGGTACAGGTTCAGGGTATATTTGTGTGGAGTTCTGCATTGGTACGTTCCAGGGTAACTGGGAGGTTATGGAGGGGTACAGGTTCAGGGCATATTTGTGTGGAGCTCTGCATTGGTACGTTCCAGTGAGACAGGGAGGTTATGGAGGGGTACAGGTTCAGGGCAAATTTGTGTGGAGCTCTGCATTGGTACGTTCCTGTGAGACAGGGAGGTTATGGAGGTTACAGGTTCAGGGTATATTTGTGTGGAGTTCTGCAGTGGTACGTTCCAGTGAGACAGGGTGGTTATGGTGGAGTACAGGTTCAGGGCATATTTTTGTGGATTTCTGAATTGGTGCGTTCCAGTGAGACATGGAGGTTATGGAGGGGTACAGGTTCAGGGCATATTTGTGTGGAGTTCTGCAATGGTACGTTTCAGTGAGACAGGGAGGTCATGGAGGGGTACAGGTTCAGGGTATATTTGTGTGGAGTTCTGCGTTGGTACGTTCCAGGGTAACTGGGAGGTTATGGAGGGGTACAGGTTCAGGGCATATTTGAGTGTAGCTCTGCATTGGTACGTTCCAGTGAGACAGGGAGTTTATGGAGGGGTACAGGTTCAGGGCAAATTTGTGTGTAGTTCTGCAGTGGTACGTTCCAGTGAGACAGGGTGGTTATGGTGGAGTACAGGTTCAGGGCATATTTTTGTGGATTTCTGCATTGGTACGTTCCAGTGAGACAGGGAGGTTATGGAGGGGTACAGGTTCAGGGCATATTTGTGTGGAGTTCTGCAGTGGTACGTTCCAGTGAGACAGGGAGGTTAAGGTGGAGTACAGGCTCAGGGCATATTTGTGTGGATTTCTGCATTGGTACGTTCCAGTGAGACAGGGAGGTTATGGAGGGGTACAGGTTCAGGGGATATTTGTGTGGAGTTCTGCAATGGTACGTTCAGTTGAGACAGGGGGTTTATGGAGGGGTACAGGTTCAGGGTATATTAGTGTGGAGTTCTGCGTTGGTACGTTCCAGGGTAACTGGGAGATTATGGAGGGGTACAGGTTCAGGGCATATTTGTGTGGAGCTCTGCATTGGTACGTTCCAGTGAGACAGGGAGGTTATGGAGGGGTACAGGTTCAGGGCAAATTTGTGTGGAGCTCTGCATTGGTACGTTCCAGTGTGACTGGGAGGTTATGGAGGGTACACGTTCAGGGCATATTTGTGTGGAGTTCTGCATTGGTACGTTCCAGTGAGACAGGGAGGTTATGGAGGGGTACAGGTTCAGGGGATATTTGTGTGGAGTTCTGCAATGGTACGTTCAGTTGAGACAGGGAGGTTATGGAGGGGTACAGGTTCAGGGTATATTTGTGTGGAGTTCTGCATTGGTACGTTCCAGGGTAACTGGGAGGTTATGGAGGGGTACAGGTTCAGGGCATATTTGTGTGGAGCTCTGCATTGGTACGTTCCAGTGAGACAGGGAGGTTATGGAGGGGTATAGGTTCAGGGCAAATTTGTGTGTAGTTCTGCAGTGGGACGTTCCAGTGAGACATGAGGTTATGGAGGGGTACAGGTACAGGGGATTTTCTGTGAATTTCTGCTTTGGTACGTTCCAGTGAGACAGGGAGGTTATGGAGGGGTACAGGTTCAGGGCATGTTTCTGTGGAGTTCTGCATTGGTACGTTCCAGTGCGACAGGGAGGTTATGGAGGGTACAGGTTCAGGGCATATTTTTGTGGCGTTCTGCATTGGTACGTTCCAGTGAGACAGGGAGGTTTTGGAGGGGTACAGGTTCAGGGAATATTTGTTTGGAGTTCTGCGTTGGTACGTTCCAGTGTGACTGGGAGGTTATGGAGGGGTATAGGTTCAGGGCATATTTGTTTGGAGTTCTGCATTGGTACGTTCCAGTGTGACTGGGAGGTTACGGAGGGTACACGTTCAGGGCATATTTGTGTGGATTTCTGCAGTGGGACGTTCCAGTGAGACAGGGAGGTTATGGACGGGTACAGGTTCAGGGCATATTTGTGTGGAGTTCTGCATTGGTAGGTTCCTGTGAGACAGGGAGGTTATGGAGGGGTACAGGTTCAGGGCAAACTTGTGTGGAGCTCTGCATTGGTACGTTCCTGTGAGACAGGGAGGTTATGGAGGTTACAGGTTCAGGGTATATTTTTGTGGAGTTCTGCAGTGGTACGTTCCAGTGAGACAGGGTGGTTATGGTGGAGTACAGGTTCAGGGCATATTTTTGTGGATTTCTGAATTGGTGCGTTCCAGTGAGACATGGAGGTTATGGAGGGGTACAGGTTCAGGGCATATTTGTGTGGAGTTCTGCAATGGTACGTTTCAGTGAGACAGGGAGGTCATGGAGGGGTACAGGTTCAGGGTATATTTGTGTGGAGTTCTGCGTTGGTACGTTCCAGGGTAACTGGGAGGTTATGGAGGGGTACAGGTTCAGGGCATATTTGTGTGTAGCTCTGCATTGGTACGTTCCAGTGAGACAGGGAGGTTATGGAGGGGTACAGGTTCAGGGCAAATTTGTGTGTAGTTCTGCAGTGGTACGTTCCAGTGAGACAGGGTGGTTATGGTGGAGTACAGGTTCAGGGCATATTTTTGTGGATTTCTGCATTGGTACGTTCCAGTGAGACAGGGAGGTTATGGAGGGGTACAGGTTCAGGGCATATTTGTGTGGAGTTCTGCAGTGGTACGTTCCAGTGAGACAGGGAGGTTAAGGTGGAGTACAGGTTCAGGGGATATTTGTGTGGATTTCTGCATTGGTACGTTCCAGTGAGACAGGGAAGTTATGGAGGGGTAAAGGTTCAGGGCATATTTGTGCGGAGTTCTGCATTGGTACGTTCCAGTGAGACAGGGAGGTTATGGAGGGGTACAGGTTCAGGGCATATTTGTGTGGAGTTCTGCAGTGGGACGTTCCAGTGAGACAGGGAGGTTAAGGTGGAGTACAGGCTCAGGGCATATTTGTGTGGATTTCTGCATTGGTACGTTCCAGTGAGACAGGGAGGTTATGGAGGGGTACAGGTTCAGGGGATATTTGTGTGGAGTTCTGCAATGGTACGTTCAGTTGAGACAGGGAGTTTATGGAGGGGTACAGGTTCAGGGTATATTTGTGTGGAGTTCTGCGTTGGTACGTTCCAGGGTAACTGGGAGGTTATGGAGGGGTACAGGTTCAGGGCATATTTGTGTGGAGCTCTGCATTGGTACGTTCCAGTGAGACAGGGAGGTTATGGAGGGGTACAGGTTCAGGGCAAATTTGTGTGGAGCTCTGCATTGGTACGTTCCAGTGTGACTGGGAGGTTATGGAGGGTACACGTTCAGGGCATATTTGTGTGGAGTTCTGCATTGGTACGTTCCAGTGAGACAGGGAGGTTATGGAGGGTACAGGTTCAGGGCATATTTGTGTGGAGTTCTGCAGTGGGACGTTCCAGTGAGACAGGGAGGTTAAGGTGGAGTACAGGCTCAGGGCATATTTGTGTGGATTTCTGCATTGGTACGTTCCAGTGAGACAGGGAGGTTATGGAGGGGTACAGGTTCAGGGGATATATGTGTGGAGTTCTGCAATGGTACGTTCAGTTGAGACAGGGAGGTTATGGAGGGGTACAGGTTCAGGGTATATTTGTGTGGAGTTCTGCGTTGGTACGTTCCAGGGTAACTGGGAGGTTATGGAGGGGTACAGGTTCAGGGCATATTTGTGTGGAGCTCTGCATTGGTACGTTCCAGTGAGACAGGGAGGTTATGGAGGGGTACAGGTTCAGGGCAAATTTGTGTGGAGCTCTGCATTGGTACGTTCCTGTGAGACAGGGAGGTTATGGAGGTTACAGGTTCAGGGTATATTTGTGTGGAGTTCTGCAGTGGTAAGTTCCAGTGAGACAGGGTGGTTATGGTGGAGTACAGGTTCAGGGCATATTTTTGTGGATTTCTGAATTGGTGCGTTCCAGTGAGACATGGAGGTTATGGAGGGGTACAGGTTCAGGGCATATTTGTGTGGAGTTCTGCAATGGTACGTTTCAGTGAGACAGGGAGGTTATGGAGGGGTACAGGTTCAGGGTATATTTGTGTGGAGTTCTGCGTTGGTACGTTCCAGGGTAACTGGGATGTTATGGAGGGGTACAGGTTCAGGGCATATTTGTGTGTAGCTCTGCATTGTTACGTTCCATTGAGACAGGGAGGTTATGGAGGGGTACAGGTTCAGGGGAAATTTGTGTGTAGTTCTGCAGTGGGACGTTCCAGTGAGACATGAGGTTATGGACGGGTACAGGTTCAGGGCACATTTGAGTGGACTTCTGCATTGGTACGTTCCAGTGAGACCGGGAGGTTATGGAGGGGTACAGGTTCAGGGCATATTTGTGTGGAGTTCTGCATTGGTACATTCCAGTGAGACAGGGAGGTTATGGAGGGGTACAGGTTAGGGGAAATTTGAGTGTAGTTCTGCATTGGTACGTTCCAGTGAGACAGGGAGGTTATGGAGGGTACTGGTTCACCGCATATTTGTGTGGAGTTCTGCAGTGGTACGTTCCAGAGAGACAGGAGGGTTATGGACGGGTTCAGGTTCAGGGCATATTTGTGTGGAGTTCTGCATTGGTACTTTCCAGTGAGACAGGGAGGTTATGGAGGATACAGGTTCATGGCAGATTTGTGTGGATTCTGCAGTGGCACGTTCCAGTGAGACAGGGAGGTTATGGAGGTGTACATGTTCGTGGCATATTTGTGTGGAGTTCTGCATTGGTACATTCCAGTGAGACAGGGATGTTATGGAGGGTTAAAGGTTCAGGGCATATTTGTGGGGAGTTCTGCAGTGGGACGTTCCAGTGAGACAGGGAGGTTATGGAGGGGTACAGGTTCAGGGGATATTTGTGTGGAGTTCTGCAATGGTACGTTCAGTTGAGACAGGGAGGTTATGGAGGGGTACAGGTTCAGGGTATATTTGTGTGGAGTTCTGCGTTGGTACGTTCCAGGGTAACTGGGAGGTTATGGAGGGGTACAGGTTCAGGGCATATTTGTGTGGAGCTCTGCATTGGTACGTTCCAGTGAGACAGGGAGGTTATGGAGGGGTACAGGTTCAGGGCAAATTTGTGTGGAGCTCTGCATTGGTACGTTCCTGTGAGACAGGGAGGTTATGGAGGTTACAGGTTCAGGGTATATTTGTGTGGAGTTCTGCAGTGGTAAGTTCCAGTGAGACAGGGTGGTTATGGTGGAGTACAGGTTCAGGGCATATTTTTGTGGATTTCTGAATTGGTGCGTTCCAGTGAGACATGGAGGTTATGGAGGGGTACAGGTTCAGGGCATATTTGTGTGGAGTTCTGCAATGGTACGTTTCAGTGAGACAGGGAGGTTATGGAGGGGTACAGGTTCAGGGTATATTTGTGTGGAGTTCTGCGTTGGTACGTTCCAGGGTAACTGGGATGTTATGGAGGGGTACAGGTTCAGGGCATATTTGTGTGTAGCTCTGCATTGTTACGTTCCATTGAGACAGGGAGGTTATGGAGGGGTACAGGTTCAGGGGAAATTTGTGTGTAGTTCTGCAGTGGGACGTTCCAGTGAGACATGAGGTTATGGACGGGTACAGGTTCAGGGCACATTTGAGTGGACTTCTGCATTGGTACGTTCCAGTGAGACCGGGAGGTTATGGAGGGGTACAGGTTCAGGGCATATTTGTGTGGAGTTCTGCATTGGTACATTCCAGTGAGACAGGGAGGTTATGGAGGGGTACAGGTTAGGGGAAATTTGAGTGTAGTTCTGCATTGGTACGTTCCAGTGAGACAGGGAGGTTATGGAGGGTACAGGTTCACCGCATATTTGTGTGGAGTTCTGCAGTGGTACGTTCCAGAGAGACAGGAGGGTTATGGACGGGTTCAGGTTCAGGGCATATTTGTGTGGAGTTCTGCATTGGTACTTTCCAGTGAGACAGGGAGGTTATGGAGGATACAGGTTCATGGCAGATTTGTGTGGATTCTGCAGTGGCACGTTCCAGTGAGACAGGGAGGTTATGGAGGTGTACATGTTCGTGGCATATTTGTGTGGAGTTCTGCATTGGTACATTCCAGTGAGACAGGGATGTTATGGAGGGTTAAAGGTTCAGGGCATATTTGTGGGGAGTTCTGCAGTGGGACGTTCCAGTGAGACAGGGAGGTTATGGAGGGGTACAGGTTCAGGGGATATTTGTGTGGAGTTCTGCAATGGTACGTTCAGTTGAGACAGGGAGGTTATGGAGGGGTACAGGTTCAGGGTATATTTGTGTGGAGTTCTGCGTTGGTACGTTCCAGGGTAAATGGGAGGTTATGGAGGGGTACAGGTTCAGGGCATATTTGTGTGGAGCTCTGCATTGGTACGTTCCAGTGAGACAGGGAGGTTATGGAGGGGTACAGGTTCAGGGCAAATTTGTGTGGAGCTCTGCATTGGTACGTTCCAGTGTGACTGGGAGGTTATGGAGGGTACACGTTCAGGGCATATTTGTGTGGAGATCTGCATTGGTACGTTCCAGTGAGACAGGGAGGTTATGGAGGGTACAGGTTCAAGGCATATTTGTGTGGAGTTCTGCAGTGGGACGTTCCAGTGAGACAGGGAGGTTAAGGTGGAGTACAGGCTCAGGGCATATTTGTGTGGATTTCTGCATTGGTACGTTCCAGTGAGACAGGGAGGTTATGGAGGGGTACAGGTTCAGGGGATATTTGTGTGGAGTTCTGCAATGGTACGTTCAGTTGAGACAGGGAGGTTATGGAGGGGTACAGGTTCAGGGTATATTTGTGTGGAGTTCTGCATTGGTACGTTCCAGGGTAACTGGGAGGTTATGGAGGGGTACAGGTTCAGGGCATATTTGTGTGGAGCTCTGCATTGGTACGTTCCAGTGAGACAGGGAGGTTATGGAGGGGTACAGGTTCAGGGCAAATTTGTGTGGAGCTCTGCATTGGTACGTTCCTGTGAGACAGGGAGGTTATGGAGGTTACAGGTTCAGGGTATATTTGTGTGGAGTTCTGCAGTGGTACGTTCCAGTGAGACAGGGTGGTTATGGTGGAGTACAGGTTCAGGGCATATTTTTGTGGATTTCTGAATTGGTGCGTTCCAGTGAGACATGGAGGTTATGGAGGGGTACAGGTTCAGGGCATATTTGTGTGGAGTTCTGCAATGGTACGTTTCAGTGAGACAGGGAGGTCATGGAGGGGTACAGGTTCAGGGTATATTTGTGTGCAGTTCTGCGTTGGTACGTTCCAGGGTAACTGGGAGGTTATGGAGGGGTACAGGTTCAGGGCATATTTGTGTGTAGCTCTGCATTGGTACGTTCCAGTGAGACAGGGAGGTTATGGAGGGGTACAGGTTCAGGGCAAATTTGTGTGTAGTTCTGCAGTGGTACGTTCCAGTGAGACAGGGTGGTTATGGTGGAGTACAGGTTCAGGGCATATTTTTGTGGATTTCTGCATTGGTACGTTCCAGTGAGACAGGGAGGTTATGGAGGGGTACAGGTTCAGGGCATATTTGTGTGGAGTTCTGCAGTGGTACGTTCCAGTGAGACAGGGAGTTTAAGGTGGAGTACAGGTTCAGGGGATATTTGTGTGGATTTCTGCATTGGTACGTTCCAGTGAGACAGGGAAGTTATGGAGGGGTAAAGGTTCAGGGCATATTTGTGCAGAGTTCTGCATTGGTACGTTCCAGTGAGACAGGGAGGTTATGGAGGGGTACAGGTTCAGGGCATATTTGTGTGGAGTTCTGCAGTGGGACGTTCCAGTGAGACAGGGAGGTTAAGGTGGAGTACAGGCTCAGGGCATATTTGTGTGGATTTCTGCATTGGTACGTTCCAGTGAGACAGGGAGGTTATGGAGGGGTACAGGTTCAGGGGATATTTGTGTGGAGTTCTGCAATGGTACGTTCAGTTGAGACAGGGACTTTATGGAGGGGTACAGGTTCAGGGTATATTAGTGTGGAGTTCTGCGTTGGTACGTTCCAGGGTAACTGGGAGATTATGGAGGGGTACAGGTTCAGGGCATATTTGTGTGGAGCTCTGCATTGGTACGTTCCAGTGAGACAGGGAGGTTATGGAGGGGTACAGGTTCAGGGCAAATTTGTGTGGAGCTCTGCATTGGTACGTTCCAGTGTGACTGGGAGGTTATGGAGGGTACACGTTCAGGGCATATTTGTGTGGAGTTCTGCATTGGTACGTTCCAGTGAGACAGGGAGGTTATGGAGGGTACAGGTTCAGGGCATATTTGTGTGGAGCTCTGCATTGGTACGTTCCAGTGTGACTGGGAGGTTATGGAGGGTACACGTTCAGGGCATATTTGTGTGGAGTTCTGCATTGGTACGTTCCAGTGAGACAGGGAGGTTATGGAGGGTACAGGTTCAGGGCATATTTGTGTGGAGTTCTGCAGTGGGACGTTCCAGTGAGACAGGGAGGTTAAGGTGGAGTACAGGCTCAGGGTATATTTGTGTGGATTTCTGCATTGGTACGTTCCAGTGAGACAGGGAGGTTATGGAGGGGTACAGGTTCAGGGGATATTTGTGTGGAGTTCTGCAATGGTACGTTCAGTTGAGACAGGGAGGTTATGGAGGGGTACAGGTTCAGGGTATATTTGTGTGGAGTTCTGCGTTGGTACGTTCCAGGGTAACTGGGAGGTTATGGAGGGGTACAGGTTCAGGGCATATTTGTGTGGAGCTCTGCATTGGTACGTTCCAGTGAGACAGGGAGGTTATGGAGGGGTACAGGTTCAGGGCAAATTTGTGTGGAGCTCTGCATTGGTACGTTCCTGTGAGACAGGGAGGTTATGGAGGTTACAGGTTCAGGGTATATTTGTGTGGAGTTCTGCAGTGGTACGTTCCAGTGAGACAGGGTGGTTATGGTGGAGTACAGGTTCAGGGCATATTTTTGTGGATTTCTGAATTGGTGCGTTCCAGTGAGACATGGAGGTTATGGAGGGGTACAGGTTCAGGGTATATTTGTGTGGAGTTCTGCGTTGGTACGTTCCAGGGTAACTGGGAGGTTATGGAGGGGTACAGGTTCAGGGCATATTTGTGTGTAGCTCTGCATTGTTACGTTCCATTGAGACAGGGAGGTTATGGAGGGGTACAGGTTCAGGGGAAATTTGTGTGTAGTTCTGCAGTGGGACGTTCCAGTGAGACATGAGGTTATGGACGGGTACAGGTTCAGGGCACATTTGAGTGGACTTCTGCATTGGTACGTTCCAGTGAGACCGGGAGGTTATGGAGGGGTACAGGTTCAGGGCATATTTGTGTGGAGTTCTGCATTGGTACATTCCAGTGAGACAGGGAGGTTATGGAGGGGTACAGGTTCAGGGTATATTTGTGTGGAGTTCTGCGTTGGTACGTTCCAGGGTAACTGGGAGGTTATGGAGGGGTACAGGTTCAGGGCATATTTGTGTGTAGCTCTGCATTGTTACGTTCCATTGAGACAGGGAGGTTATGGAGGGGTACAGGTTCAGGGCACATTTGAGTGGACTTCTGCATTGGTACGTTCCAGTGAGACCGGGAGGTTATGGAGGGGTACAGGTTCAGGGCATATTTGTGTGGAGTTCTGCATTGGTACATTCCAGTGAGACAGGGAGGTTATGGAGGGGTACAGGTTAGGGGAAATTTGAGTGTAGTTCTGCATTGGTACATTCCAGTGAGACAGGGAGGTTATGGAGGGTACAGGTTCACCGCATATTTGTGTGGAGTTCTGCAGTGGTACGTTCCAGAGAGACAGGAGGGTTATGGACTGGTTCAGGTTCAGGGCATATTTGTGTGGAGTTCTGCATTGGTACTTTCCAGTGAGACAGGGAGGTTATGGAGGATACAGGTTCATGGCAGATTTGTGTGGATTCTGCAGTGGCACGTTCCAGTGAGACAGGGAGGTTATGGAGGTGTACATGTTCGTGGCATATTTGTGTTTAGTTCTGCATTGGTACATTCCAGTGAGACAGGGATGTTATGGAGGGTTAAAGGTTCAGGGCATATTTGTGGGGAGTTCTGCAGTGGGACGTTCCAGTGAGACAGGGAGGTTAAGGTGGAGTACAGGTTCAGGGCATATTTGTGTGGAGTTATGCATTGGTACTTTCCAGTGAGACAGGGAGGTTATGGAGGATACAGGTTCATGGCAGATTTGTGTGGATTCTGCAGTGGCACGTTCCAGTGAGACAGGGAGGTTATGGAGGTGTACATGTTCGTGGCATATTTGTGTGGAGTTCTGCATTGGTACATTCCAGTGAGACAGGGATGTTATGGAGGGTTAAAGGTTCAGGGCATATTTGAGGGGAGTTCTGCAGTGGGACGTTCCAGTGAGACAGGGAGGTTAAGGTGGAGTACAGGTTCAGGGCATATTTGTGTGGAGTTCTGCAGTGGGACGTTCCAGTGAGACAGGGAGGTTATGGAGGGGTACAGGTTCAGGGGATATTTGTGTGGAGTTCTGCAATGGTACGTTCCAGTGAGACAGGGAGGTTAAGGTGGAGTACAGGCTCAGGGCATATTTGTGTGGATTTCTGCATTGGTACGTTCCAGTGAGACAGGGAGGTTATGGAGGGGTACAGGTTCAGGGGATACTTGTGTGGAGTTCTGCAATGGTACGTTCAGTTGAGACAGGGAGGTTATGGAGGGGTACAGGTTCAGGGTATATTTGTGTGGAGTTCTGCGTTGGTACGTTCCAGGGTAACTGGGAGGTTATGGAGGGGTACAGGTTCAGGGCATATTTGTGTGGAGCTCTGCATTGGTACGTTCCAGTGAGACAGGAAGGTTATGGAGGGTACAGGTTCAGGGCAAATTTGTGGGGAGTTCTGCAGTGGGACGTTCCAGTGAGACAGGGAGGTTAAGGTGGAGTACAGGCTCAGGGCATATTTGTGTGGATTTCTGCATTGGTACGTTCCAGTGAGACAGGGAGGTTATGGAGGGGTACAGGTTCAGGGGATATTTGTGTGGAGTTCTGCAATGGTACGTTCAGTTGAGACAGGGAGGTTATGGAGGGGTACAGGTTCAGGGTATATTTGTGTGGAGTTCTGCGTTGGTACGTTCCAGGGTAACTGGGAGGTTATGGAGGGGTACAGGTTCAGGGCATATTTGTGTGGAGCTCTGCATTGGTACGTTCCAGTGAGACAGGAAGGTTATGGAGGGTACAGGTTCAGGGCAAATTTGAGTGTAGTTCTGCATTGGTACGTTCCTGTGAGACAGGGAGGTTATGGAGGTTACAGGTTCAGTGTATATTTGTGTGGAGTTCTGCAGTGGTACGTTCCAGTGAGACAGGGTGGTTATGGTGGAGTACAGGTTCAGGGCATATTTTTGTGGATTTCTGAATTGGTGCGTTCCAGTGAGACATGGAGGTTATGGAGGGGTACAGGTTCAGGGCATAATTGTGTGGAGTTCTGCAATGGTACGTTCCAGTGAGACAGGGAGGTTATGGAGGGGTACAGGTTCAGGGTATATTTGTGTTGAGTTCTGCGTTGGTACGTTCCAGGGTAACTGGGAGGTTATGGAGGGGTACAGGTTCAGGGCATATTTGTGTGTAGCTCTGCATTGGTACGTTCCAGTGAGACAGGGAGTTATGGAGGGGTACAGGTTCAGGGTATATTTGTGTGGGGTTCTGCAGTGGTACGTTCCAGTGAGACAGGGAGGTTATGGAGGGGTACAGGTTCAGGGTATATTTGTGTGGAGTTCTGCGTTGGTACGTTCCAGGGTAACTGGGAGGTTATGGAGGGGTACAGGTTCAGGGCATATTTCTGTGTAGCTCTGCATTGGTACGTTCCAGTGAGACAGGGAGGTTATGGAGGTGTACAGGTTCAGGGCATATTTGTGTGGAGTTCTGCATTGGTTCGTTCCAGTGAGACAGGGAGGTTATGGAGGGGTACAGGTTAGGGGAAATTTGAGTGTAGTTCTGCATTGGTACGTTCCAGTGAGACAGGGAGGTTATGGATGGTACAGGTTCACCGCATATTTGTGTGGAGTTCTGCAGTGGTACGTTCCAGAGAGACAGGGAGGTTATGGACGGGTACAGGTTCAGGGCATATTTGTGTGGAGTTCTGCATTGGTACTTTCCAGTGAGACAGGGAGGTTATGGAGGATACAGGTTCATGGCAGATTTGTGTGGAGTTCTGCAGTGGCACGTTCCAGTGAGACAGGAAGGTTATGGACGTGTACATGTTCGTGGCATATTTGTGTGGAGTTCTGCATTGGTACATTCCAGTGAGACAGGAATGTTATGGAGGGTTAAAGGTTCAGGGCATATTTGTGGGGAGTTCTGCAGTGGGACGTTCCAGTGAGACAGGGAGGTTAAGGTGGAGTACAGGTTCAGGGCATATTTGTGTGGAGTTCTGCAATGGTACGTTCCAGTGAGTCAGGGAGGTTATGGAGGGGTACAGGTTCAGGGTATATTTGTGTGGAGTTCTGCGTTGGTACGTTCCAGGGTAACTGGGAGGTTATGGAGGGGTACAGGTTCAGGGCATATTTGTGTGGAGCTCTGCATTGGTACGTTCCAGTGAGACAGGGAGGTTATGGAGGGGTACAGGTTCAGGGCAAATTTGTGTGTAGTTCTGCAGTGGGACGTTCCAGTGAGACATGAGGTTATGGAGGGGTACAGGTTCAGGGCAATTTCTGTGAATTTCTGCTTTGGTACGTTCCAGAGAGACAGGGAGGTTATGGAGGGGTACAGGTTCAGGGCATGTTTCTGTGGAGTTCAGAATTGGTACGTTCCAGTGAGACAGGGAGATTATGGAGGGGTACAGGTTCAGGGCAAATTTGTGTGGAGTTCTGCATTGCTACGTTCCAGTGAGACAAGGAGGTTATGGGCGGGTACAGGTTCAGGGCATATTTGTGTGCAATTCTGCATTGGTACGTTCCAGTGCGACAGGGAGGTTATGGAGGGTACAGGTTCAGGGCATATTTTTGTGGAGTTCTGCATTGGTACGTTCCAGTGAGACAGGGAGGTTTTGGAGGGGTACAGGTTCAGGGAATATTTGTTTGGAGTTCTGCGTTGGTACGTTCCAGTGTGACTGGGAGGTTATGGAGGGGTATAGGTTCAGGGCATATTTGTTTGGAGTTCTGCATTGGTACGTTCCAGTGTGACTGGGAGGTTAGGGAGGGTACACGATCAGGGCATATTTGTGTGGATTTCTGCAGTGGGACGTTCCAGTGAGACAGGGAGGTTATGGACGGGTACAGGTTCAGGGCATATTTGTGTGGAGTTTTGCATTGGTACGTTCCTGTGAGACAGGGAAGTTATGGAGGGTACAGGTTCAGGGCACATTTGTGTGGAGTTCTGCATTGGTACGTTCCAGTGAGACAGGGAGGTTATGGAGGGTACAGGTTCAGGGCAAATTTGAGTGTAGTTCTGCATTGGTACGTTCCAGTGAGACAGGGAGGTTATGGAGGGTACAGGATCAGGGCATATTTGTGTGGAGTTCTGCAGTGGTACGTTCCAGTGAGACAGGGAGGTTATGGAGGAGTACAGGTTCAGGGCATATTTTTGTGGATTTTTGCATTGGTACGTTCCAGTGAGACAGGGAGGTTATGGAGGGGTACAGGTTCAGGGCATATTTGTGTGGAGTTCTGCAGTGGTACGTTCCATTGAGACAGAGAGGTTAAGTTGGAGTACAGGTTCAGGGCATATTTGTGTGGATTTCTGCATTGCTACGTTCCAGTGAGACAGGGAGGTTATGGAGGGGTACAGGTTCAGGGCAAATTTTTGTGGAGTTCTGCATTGGTACATTCCAGTGAGACAAGGAGGTTCTGGGTGGGTACAGGGTCAGGGCATATTTGTGTGGAATTCTGCATTCGTTCGTTCCAGTGAGACAGGGAGGTTATGGAGGGTACAGGTAAAGGGCATATTTGTGTGGAGTGCTGCATTGGTACGTTCCAGTGAGACAGGGAGTTTATGGAGGGTACAAGTTCAGGGCATATTTGTGTGGTGTTCTGCATTGGTACGTTCCAGTGAGACAGGGAGGTTATGGATGGGTACAGGTTCAGGGCATATTTGTGTGGAGTTCTGCATTGGTACTTTCCACTGGGACAGGGAGGTTATGGAGGGTACCGGTTCATGGCATATTTGTGTGGATTTCTGCAATGGGACGTTCCAGTGAGACAGGGAGTTTATGGACGTGTACAGGTTCAGGGCCTATTTGTTTGGAATTCTGCATTGGTACGTTCCAGTGAGACAGGGAGGTTTTGGAGGGGTACGGGTTCAGGGCATATTTGTGTGGTGTTCTGCAATGGTTCGTTCCAGTGAGACAGGGAGGTTATGCACGGTACAGGATCAGGGCATATTTGAGTGGATTTCGGCATTGGTGCGTTCCAGTGAGACAGGGAGTTTATGGAGGGTTACATTTTCAGGGCATATTTGTGTGGAGTTCTGCATTGGTATGTTCCAGTGAGACAAGGAGGTTATGGGCGGGTACAGGTTCAAGGCATATCTGTGTGGAATTCAGCATTGGTACGTTCCAGTGAGACAGAGTGGTTATGGAGGGTACAGGTTCAGGGCATATTTGTGTGGAATCCTGCATTGGTACGTTCCAGTGAGACAGGGAGGTTTTGGAGGGGTACTGGTTAAGGGCATATTTGTTTGGAGTTCTGCATTGGTACGTTCCAGTGTGACTGGGAGGTTATGGAGGGTAAACGTTCAGGGCATATTTGTGTGGAGTTCTGCATTGGTACGTTCCAGTGAGACAGGGAGGTTATGGAGGGTACAGGTTCAGGGCAAATTTGAGTGTAGTTCTGCATTGGTACGTTCCAGTGAGACAGGGAGTTTATGGAGGTTACAGGTTCACAGCATATTTGTGTGGAGTTCTGCAGTGGTACGTTCCAGTGAGACAGGGTGGTTATGGTGGAGTACAGGTTCAGGGCATATTTTTGTGGATTTCTGCATTGGTACGTTCCAGTGAGACAGGGAGGGTATGGAGGGGTACAGGTTCAGGGCATATTTGTGTGGAGTTCTGCGTTGGTACGTTCCAGTGAGACAGGGAGGTTAAGGTGGAGTACAGGTTCAGGGGATATTTGTGTGGATTTCTGCATTGGTACGTTCCAGTGAGACAGGGAAGTTATGGAGGGGTAAAGGTTCAGGGCATATTTGTGCCGAGTTCTGCATTGGTACGTTCCAGTGAGACAGGGAGGTTATGGAGGGGTACAGGTTCAGGGCATATTTGTATGGAGTTCTGCAGTTGGACGTTCCAGTGAGACAGGGAGGTTAAGGTGGAGTACAGGCTCAGGGCATATTTGTGTGGATTTCTGCATTGGTACGTTCCAATGAGACAGGGAGGTTATGGAGGGGTACAGGTTCAGGGGATATTTGTGTGGAGTTCTGCAATGGTACGTTCAGTTGAGACAGGGAGGTTATGGAGGGGTACAGGTTCAGGGTATATTTGTGTGGAGTTCTGCGTTGGTACGTTCCAGGGCAACTGGGAGGTTATGGAGGGGTACAGGTTCAGGGCATATTTGTGTGGAGCTCTGCATTGGTACGTTCCAGTGAGACAGGGAGGTTATGGAGGGGTACAGGTTCAGGGCAAATTTGTGTGGAGCTCTGCATTGGTACGTTCCAGTGTGACTGGGAGTTTATGGAGGGTACACGTTCAGGGCATATTTGTGTGGAGTTCTGCATTGGTACGTTCCAGTGAGACAGGGATGTTATGGAGGGTACAGGTTCAGGGCAAATTTGAGTGTAGTTCTGCATTGGTACGTTCCTGTGAGACAGGGAGGTTATGGAGGTTACAGGTTCAGGGTATATTTTTGTGGAATTCTGCAGTGGTACGTTCCAGTGAGACAGGGTGGTTATGGTGGAGTACAGGTTCAGGGCATATTTTTGTGGATTTCTGAATTGGTGCGTTCCAGTGAGACATGGAGGTTATGGAGGGGTACAGGTTCAGGGCATATTTGTGTGGAGTTCTGCAATGGTACGTTTCAGTGAGACAGGGAGGTTATGGAGGGGTACAGGTTCAGGGTATATTTGTGAGGAGTTCTGCGTTGGTACGTTCCAGGGTAACTGGGAGGTTATGGAGGGGTACAGGTTCAGGGCATATTTGTGTGTAGCTCTGCATTGGTACGTTCCAGTGAGACAGGGAGGTTATGGAGGGGTACAGGTTCAGGGCAAATTTGTGTGTAGTTCTGCAGTGGGACGTTCCAGTGAGACATGAGGTTATGGACGGGTACAGTTTCAGGGCACATTTGTGTGGACTTCTGCATTGGTACGTTCCAGTGAGACCGGGAGGTTATGGAGGGGTACAGGTTCACGGCATATTTGTGTGGAGTTCTGCATTGGTACGTTCCAGTGAGACAGGGAGGTTATGGAGGGGTACAGGTTAGGGGAAATTTGAGTGTAGTTCTGCATTGGTACGTTCCAGTGAGACAGGGAGGTTATGGAGGGTACAGGTTCACCGCATATTTGTGTGGAGTTCTGCAGTGGTACGTTCCAGAGAGACATTGAGGTTATGGAAGGGTACAGGTTCAGGGCATATTTGTGTGGAGTTCTGCAGTGGCACGTTCCAGTGAGACAGGTAGGTTATGGACGTGTACATGTTCGTGGCATATTTGTGTGGAGTTCTGCATTGGTACATTCCAGTGAGAAAGGAATGTTATGGAGGGTTAAAGGTTCAGGGCATATTTGTGGGGAGTTCTGCAGTGGGACGTTCCAGTGAGACAGGGAGGTTAAGGTGGAGTACAGGTTCAGGGCATATTTGTGTGGATTTCTGCATTGGTACGTTCCAGTGAGACAGGGAGGTTATGGAGGGGTACAGGTTCAGGGCATATTTGTGTGGAGTTCTGCAATGGTACGTTCCAGTGAGACAGGGAGGTTATGGAGGGGTACAGGTTCAGGGTATATTTGTGTGGAGTTCTGCGTTGGTACGTTCCAGGGTAACTGGGAGGTTATGGAGGGGTACAGGTTCAGGGCATATTTGTGTGGAGCTCTGCATTGGTACGTTCCAGTGAGACAGGGACAGGTTCAGGGCAAATTTGTGTGTAGTTCTGCAGTGGGACGTTCCAGTGAGACATGAGGTTATGGAGGGGTACAGGTTCAGGGCATTTTCTGTGAATTTCTGCATTGGTACGTTCCAGTGAGACAGGGAGTTTATGGAGGTTACAGGTTCAGGGCATATTTGTGTGGAGTTCTGCAGTGGTACGTTCCAAGGAGACAGGGTGGTTATGGTGGAGTACAGGTTCAGGGCATATTTTTGTGGATTTCTGCATTGGTACGTTCCAGTGAGACAGGGAGGTTATGGAGGGGTACAGGTTCAGGGCACATTTGTGTGGAGTTCTGCAGTGCTACGTTCCAGTGAGACAGGGAGGTTAAGGTGGAGTACAGGTTCAGGGGATATTTGTGTGGATTTCTGCATTGGTACGTTCCAGTGAGACAGGGAAGTTATGGAGGGGTAAAGGTTCAGGGCATATTTGTGCGGAGTTCTGCATTGGTACGTTCCAGTGAGACAGGGAGGTTATGGAGGGGTACAGGTTCAGGGCATATTTGTGTGGAGTTCTGCAGTGGGACGTTCCAGTGAGACAGGGAGGTTAAGGTGGAGTACAGGCTCAGGGCATATTTGTGTGGATTTCTGCTTTGGTACGTTCCAGTGAGACAGGGAGGTTATGGAGGGGTACAGGTTCAGGGTATATTTGTGTGGAGTTCTGCGTTGGTACGTTCCAGGGTAACTGGGAGGTTATGGAGGGGTACAGGTTCAGGGCATATTTGTGTGGAGCTCTGCATTGGTACGTTCCAGTGAGACAGGGAGGTTATGGAGGGGTACAGGTTCAGGGCAAATTTGTGTGGAGCTCTGCATTGGTACGTTCCAGTGTGACTGGGAGGTTATGGAGGGTAAACGTTCAGGGCATATTTGTGTGGAGTTCTGCATTGGTACGTTCCAGTGAGACAGGGAGGTTATGGAGGGGTACAGGTTCAGGGTATATTTGTGTGGAGTTCTGCGTTGGTACGTTCCAGGGTAACTGGGAGGTTATGGAGGGGTACAGGTTCAGGGCATATTTGTGTGGAGCTCTGCATTGGTACGTTCCAGTGAGACAGGGACAGGTTCAGGGCAAATTTGTGTGTAGTTCTGCAGTGGGACGTTCCAGTGAGACATGAGGTTATGGAGGTGTACAGGTTCAGGGCATTTTCTGTGAATTTCTGCATTGGTACGTTCCAGTGAGACAGGGAGTTTATGGAGGTTACAGGTTCAGGGCATATTTGTGTGGAGTTCTGCAGTGGTACGTTCCAAGGAGACAGGGTGGTTATGGTGGAGTACAGGTTCAAGGCATATTTTTGTGGATTTCTGCATTGGTACGTTCCAGTGAGACAGGGAGGTTATGGAGGGGTACAGGTTCAGGGCACATTTGTGTGGAGTTCTGCAGTGCTACGTTCCAGTGAGACAGGGAGGTTAAGGTGGAGTACAGGTTCAGGGGATATTTGTGTGGATTTCTGCATTGGTACGTTCCAGTGAGACAGGGAAGTTATGGAGGGGTAAAGGTTCAGGGCATATTTGTGCGGAGTTCTGCATTGGTACGTTCCAGTGAGACAGGGAGGTTATGGAGGGGTACAGGTTCAGGGCATATTTGTGTGGAGTTCTGCAGTGGGACGTTCCAGTGAGACAGGGAGGTTAAGGTGGAGTACAGGCTCAGGGCATATTTGTGTGGATTTCTGCTTTGGTACGTTCCAGTGAGACAGGGAGGTTATGGAGGGGTACAGGTTCAGGGTATATTTGTGTGGAGTTCTGCGTTGGTACGTTCCAGGGTAACTGGGAGGTTATGGAGGGGTACAGGTTCAGGGCATATTTGTGTGGAGCTCTGCATTGGTACGTTCCAGTGAGACAGGGAGGTTATGGAGGGGTACAGGTTCAGGGCAAATTTGTGTGGAGCTCTGCATTGGTACGTTCCAGTGTGACTGGGAGGTTATGGAGGGTAAACGTTCAGGGCATATTTGTGTGGAGTTCTGCATTGGTACGTTCCAGTGAGACAGGGAGGTTATGGAGGGTACAGGTTCAGGGCAAATTTGAGTGTAGTTCTGCATTGGTACGTTCCTGTGAGACAGGGAGGTTATGGAGGTTACAGGTTCAGGGTATATTTTTGTGGAGTTCTGCAGTGGTACGTTCCAGTGAGACAGGGTGGTTATGGTGGAGTACAGGTTCAGGGCATATTTTTGTGGATTTCTGAATTGGTGCGTTCCAGTGAGACATGGAGGTTATGGAGGGGTACAGGTTCAGGGCATATTTGTGTGGAGTTCTGCAATGGTACGTTTCAGTGAGACAGGGAGGTTATGGAGGGGTACAGGTTCAGGGCCTATTTGTTTGGAATTCTGCATTGGTACGTTCCAGTGAGACAGGGAGGTTTTGGAGGGGTACGGGTTCAGGGCATATTTGTGTGGTGTTCTGCAATGGTTCGTTCCAGTGAGACAGGGAGGTTATGCACGGTACAGGATCAGGGCATATTTGAGTGGATTTCGGCATTGGTGCGTTCCAGTGAGACAGGGAGTTTATGGAGGGTTACATTTTCAGGGCATATTTGTGTGGAGTTCTGCATTGGTATGTTCCAGTGAGACAAGGAGGTTATGGGCGGGTACAGGTTCAAGGCATATCTGTGTGGAATTCAGCATTGGTACGTTCCAGTGAGACAGAGTGGTTATGGAGGGTACAGGTTCAGGGCATATTTGTGTGGAATCCTGCATTGGTACGTTCCAGTGAGACAGGGAGGTTTTGGAGGGGTACTGGTTAAGGGCATATTTGTTTGGAGTTCTGCATTGGTACGTTCCAGTGTGACTGGGAGGTTATGGAGGGTAAACGTTCAGGGCATATTTGTGTGGAGTTCTGCATTGGTACATTCCAGTGAGACAGGGAGGTTATGGAGGGTACAGGTTCAGGGCAAATTTGAGTGTAGTTCTGCATTGGTACGTTCCAGTGAGACAGGGAGTTTATGGAGGTTACAGGTTCACAGCATATTTGTGTGGAGTTCTGCAGTGGTACGTTCCAGTGAGACAGGGTGGTTATGGTGGAGTACAGGTTCAGGGCATATTTTTGTGGATTTCTGCATTGGTACGTTCCAGTGAGACAGGGAGGGTATGGAGGGGTACAGGTTCAGGGCATATTTGTGTGGAGTTCTGCGTTGGTACGTTCCAGTGAGACAGGGAGGTTAAGGTGGAGTACAGGTTCAGGGGATATTTGTGTGGATTTCTGCATTGGTACGTTCCAGTGAGACAGGGAAGTTATGGAGGGGTAAAGGTTCAGGGCATATTTGTGCCGAGTTCTGCATTGGTACGTTCCAGTGAGACAGGGAGGTTATGGAGGGGTACAGGTTCAGGGCATATTTGTATGGAGTTCTGCAGTTGGACGTTCCAGTGAGACAGGGAGGTTAAGGTGGAGTACAGGCTCAGGGCATATTTGTGTGGATTTCTGCATTGGTACGTTCCAATGAGACAGGGAGGTTATGGAGGGGTACAGGTTCAGGGGATATTTGTGTGGAGTTCTGCAATGGTACGTTCAGTTGAGACAGGGAGGTTATGGAGGGGTACAGGTTCAGGGTATATTTGTGTGGAGTTCTGCGTTGGTACGTTCCAGGGCAACTGGGAGGTTATGGAGGGGTACAGGTTCAGGGCATATTTGTGTGGAGCTCTGCATTGGTACGTTCCAGTGAGACAGGGAGGTTATGGAGGGGTACAGGTTCAGGGCAAATTTGTGTGGAGCTCTGCATTGGTACGTTCCAGTGTGACTGGGAGTTTATGGAGGGTACACGTTCAGGGCATATTTGTGTGGAGTTCTGCATTGGTACGTTCCAGTGAGACAGGGATGTTATGGAGGGTACAGGTTCAGGGCAAATTTGAGTGTAGTTCTGCATTGGTACGTTCCTGTGAGACAGGGAGGTTATGGAGGTTACAGGTTCAGGGTATATTTTTGTGGAATTCTGCAGTGGTACGTTCCAGTGAGACAGGGTGGTTATGGTGGAGTACAGGTTCAGGGCATATTTTTGTGGATTTCTGCATTGGTACGTTCCAGTGAGACAGGGAGGTTATGGAGAGGTACAGGTTAGGGGAAATTTGAGTGTAGTTCTGCATTGGTACGTTCCAGTGAGACAGGGAGGTTATGGAGGGTACAGGTTCACCGCATATTTGTGTGGAGTTCTGCAGTGGTACGTTCCAGAGAGACATTGAGGTTATGGAAGGGTACAGGTTCAGGGCATATTTGTGTGGAGTTCTGCAGTGGCACGTTCCAGTGAGACAGGTAGGTTATGGACGTGTACATGTTCGTGGCATATTTGTGTGGAGTTCTGCATTGGTACATTCCAGTGAGAAAGGAATGTTATGGAGGGTTAAAGGTTCAGGGCATATTTGTGGGGAGTTCTGCAGTGGGACGTTCCAGTGAGACAGGGAGGTTAAGGTGGAGTACAGGTTCAGGGCATATTTGTGTGGATTTCTGCATTGGTACGTTCCAGTGAGACAGGGAGGTTATGGAGGGGTACAGGTTCAGGGCATATTTGTGTGGAGTTCTGCAATGGTACGTTCCAGTGAGACAGGGAGGTTATGGAGGGGTACAGGTTCAGGGTATATTTGTGTGGAGTTCTGCGTTGGTACGTTCCAGGGTAACTGGGAGGTTATGGAGGGGTACAGGTTCAGGGCATATTTGTGTGGAGCTCTGCATTGGTACGTTCCAGTGAGACAGGGACAGGTTCAGGGCAAATTTGTGTGTAGTTCTGCAGTGGGACGTTCCAGTGAGACATGAGGTTATGGAGGGGTACAGGTTCAGGGCATTTTCTGTGAATTTCTGCTTTGGTACGTTCCAGTGTGACTGGGAGGTTATGGAGGGTACACGTTCAGGGCATATTTGTGTGGAGTTCTGCATTGGTACGTTCCAGTGAGACAGGGAGGTTATGGAGTGTACAGGTTCAGGGCAAATTTGAGTGTAGTTCTGCATTGGTACGTTCCAGTGAGACAGGGAGTTTATGGAGGTTACAGGTTCAGGGCATATTTGTGTGGAGTTCTGCAGTGGTACGTTCCAAGGAGACAGGGTGGTTATGGTGGAGTACAGGTTCAGGGCATATTTTTGTGGATTTCTGCATTGGTACGTTCCAGTGAGACAGGGAGGTTATGGAGGGGTACAGGTTCAGGGCACATTTGTGTGGAGTTCTGCAGTGCTACGTTCCAGTGAGACAGGGAGGTTAAGGTGGAGTACAGGTTCAGGGGATATTTGTGTGGATTTCTGCATTGGTACGTTCCAGTGAGACAGGGAAGTTATGGAGGGGTAAAGGTTCAGGGCATATTTGTGCGGAGTTCTGCATTGGTACGTTCCAGTGAGACAGGGAGGTTATGGAGGGGTACAGGTTCAGGGCATATTTGTGTGGAGTTCTGCAGTGGGACGTTCCAGTGAGACAGGGAGGTTAAGGTGGAGTACAGGCTCAGGGCATATTTGTGTGGATTTCTGCTTTGGTACGTTCCAGTGAGACAGGGAGGTTATGGAGGGGTACAGGTTCAGGGTATATTTGTGTGGAGTTCTGCGTTGGTACGTTCCAGGGTAACTGGGAGGTTATGGAGGGGTACAGGTTCAGGGCATATTTGTGTGGAGCTCTGCATTGGTACGTTCCAGTGAGACAGGGAGGTTATGGAGGGGTACAGGTTCAGGGCAAATTTGTGTGGAGCTCTGCATTGGTACGTTCCAGTGTGACTGGGAGGTTATGGAGGGTACACGTTCAGGGCATATTTGTGTGGAGTTCTGCATTGGTACGTTCCAGTGAGACAGGGAGGTTATGGAGGGTACAGGTTCAGGGCAAATTTGAGTGTAGTTCTGCATTGGTACGTTCCTGTGAGACAGGGAGGTTATGGAGGTTACAGGTTCAGGGTATATTTTTGTGGAGTTCTGCAGTGGTACGTTCCAGTGAGACAGGGTGGTTATGGTGGAGTACAGGTTCAGGGCATATTTTTGTGGATTTCTGAATTGGTGCGTTCCAGTGAGACATGGAGGTTATGGAGGGGTACAGGTTCAGGGCATATTTGTGTGGAGTTCTGCAATGGTACGTTTCAGTGAGACAGGGAGGTTATGGAGGGGTACAGGTTCAGGGTATATTTGTGAGGAGTTCTGCGTTGGTACGTTCCAGGGTAACTGGGAGGTTATGGAGGGGTACAGGTTCAGGGCATATTTGTGTGTAACTCTGCATTGGTACGTTCCAGTGAGACAGGGAGGTTATGGAGGGGTACAGGTTCAGGGCAAATTTGTGTGTAGTTCTGCAGTGGGACGTTCCAGTGAGACAAGAGGTTATGGACGGGTACAGTTTCAGGGCACATTTGTGTGGACTTCTGCATTGGTACGTTCCAGTGAGACCGGGAGGTTATGGAGGGGTACAGGTTCAGGGCATATTTCTGTGGAGTTCTGCATTGGTACGTTCCAGTGAGACAGGGAGGTTATGGAGGGGTACAGGTTAGGGGAAATTTGAGTGTAGTTCTGCATTGGTACGTTCCAGTGAGACAGGGAGGTTATGGAGGGTACAGGTTCACCGCATATTTGTGTGGAGTTCTGCAGTGGTACGTTCCAGAGAGACAGGGAGGTTTTGGACGGGTACAGGTTCAGGGCATATTTGTGTGGAGTTCTGCAGTGGCACGTTCCAGTGAGACAGGTAGGTTATGGACGTGTACATGTTCGTGGCATATTTGTGTGGAGTTCTGCATTGGTACATTCCAGTGAGAAAGGGATGTTATGGAGGGTTAAAGGTTCAGGGCATATTTGTGGGGAGTTCTGCAGTGGGACGTTCCAGTGAGACAGGGAGGTTAAGGTGGAGTACAGGTTCAGGGCATATTTGTGTGGATTTCTGCATTGGTACGTTCCAGTGAGACAGGGAGGTTATGGAGGGGTACAGGTTCAGGGCATATTTGTGTGGAGTTCTGCAATGGTACGTTCCAGTGAGACAGGGAGGTTATGGAGGGGTACAGGTTCAGGGTATATTTGTGTGGAGTTCTGCGTTGGTACGTTCCAGGGTAACTGGGAGGTTATGGAGGGGTACAGGTTCAGGGCATATTTGTGTGGAGCTCTGCATTGGTACGTTCCAGTGAGACAGGGAGGTTATGGAGGGGTACAGGTTCAGGGCAAATTTGTGTGTAGTTCTGCAGTGGGACGTTCCAGTGAGACATGAGGTTATGGAGGGGTACAGGTTCAGGGCATTTTCTGTGAATTTCTGCTTTGGTACGTTCCAGTGAGACAGGGAGGTTATGGAGGGGTACAGGTTCAGGGCATGTTTCTGTGGAGTTCTGCATTGGTACGTTCCAGTGCGACAGGGAGTTTATGGAGGGTACAGGTTCAGGGCATATTTTTGTGGCGTTCTGCATTGGTACGTTCAAGTGAGACAGGGAGGTTTTGGAGGGGTACAGGTTCAGGGCATATTTTTGTGGATTTCTGCATTGGTACGTTCCAGTGAGACAGGGAGGTTATGGAGGGGTACAGGTTCAGGGCATATTTGTGTGGAGTTCTGCAGTGGTACGTTCCAGTGAGACAGGGATGTTAAGGTGGAGTACAGGTTCAGGGGATATTTGTGTGGATTTCTGCATTGGTACGTTCCAGTGAGACAGGGAAGTTATGGAGGGGTAAAGGTTCAGGGCATATTTGTGCGGAGTTCTGCATTGGTACGTTCCAGTGAGACAGGGAGGTTATGGAGGGGTACAGGTTCAGGGCATATTTGTGTGGAGTTCTGCAGTGGGACGTTCCAGTGAGACAGGGAGGTTAAGGTGGAGTACAGGCTCAGGGCATATTTGTGTGGATTTCTGCATTGGTACGTTCCAGTGAGACAGGGAGGTTATGGAGGGGTACAGGTTCAGGGGATATTTGTGTGGAGTTCTGCAATGGTACGTTCAGTTGAGACAGGGACATTATGGAGGGGTACAGGTTCAGGGTATATTTGTGTGGAGTTCTGCGTTGGTACGTTCCAGGGTAACTGGGAGGTTATGGAGGGGTACAGGTTCAGGGCATATTTGTGTGGAGCTCTGCATTGGTACGTTCCAGTGAGACAGGGAGGTTATGGAGGGGTACAGGTTCAGGGCAAATTTGTGTGGAGCTCTGCATTGGTACGTTCCAGTGTGACTGGGAGGTTATGGAGGGTACACGTTCAGGGCATATTTGTGTGGAGATCTGCATTGGTACGTTCCAGTGAGACAGGGAGGTTATGGAGGGTACAGGTTCAGGGCATATTTGTGTGGAGTTCTGCAGTGGGACGTTCCAGTGAGACAGGGAGGTTAAGGTGGAGTACAGGCTCAGGGCATATTTGTGTGGATTTCTGCATTGGTACGTTCCAGTGAGACAGGGAGGTTATGGAGGGGTACAGGTTCAGGGGATATTTGTGTGGAGTTCTGCAATGGTACGTTCAGTTGAGACAGGGAGGTTATGGAGGGTTACAGGTTCAGGGTATATTTGTGGGGAGTTCTGCGTTGGTACGTTCCAGGTTAACTGGGAGGTTATGGAGGGGTACAGGTTCAGGGCATATTTGTGTGGAGCTCTGCATTGGTACGTTCCAGTGAGACAGGGAGGTTATGGAGGGGTACAGGTTCAGGGCAAATTTGTGTGGAGCTCTGCATTGGTACGTTCCTGTGAGACAGGGAGGTTATGGAGGTTACAGGTTCAGGGTATATTTGTGTGGAGTTCTGCAGTGGTACGTTCCAGTGAGACAGGGTGGTTATGGTGGAGTACAGGTTCAGGGCATATTTTTGTGGATTTCTGAATTGGTGCGTTCCAGTGAGACATGGAGGTTATGGAGGGGTACAGGTTCAGGGCATATTTGTGTGGAGTTCTGCAATGGTACGTTTCAGTGAGACAGGGAGGTTATGGAGGGGTACAGGTTCAGGGTATATTTGTGTGGAGTTCTGCGTTGGTACGTTCCAGGGTAACTGGGAGGTTATGGAGGGGTACAGGTTCAGGGCATATTTGTGTGTAGCTCTGCATTGGTACGTTCCAGTGAGACAGGGAGGTTATGGAGGGGTACAGGTTCAGGGCAAATTTGTGTGTAGTTCTGCAGTGGTACGTTCCAGTGAGACAGGGTGGTTATGGTGGAGTACAGGTTCAGGGCATATTTTTGTGGATTTCTGCATTGGTACGTTCCAGTGAGACAGGGAGGTTATGGAGGGGTACAGGTTCAGGGCATATTTGTGTGGAGTTCTGCTGTGGTACGTTCCAGTGAGACAGGGAGGTTAAGGTGGCGTACAGGTTCAGGGGATATTTGTGTGGATTTCTGCATTGGTACGTTCCACTGAGACAGGGAAGTTATGGAGGGGTAAAGGTTCAGGGCATATTTGTGCGGAGTTCTGCATTGGTACGTTCCAGTGAGACAGGGAGGATATGGAGGGGTACAGGTTCAGGGCATATTTGTGTGGAGTTCTGCAGTGGGACGTTCCAGTGAGACAGGGAGGTTAAGGTGGAGTACAGGTTCAGGGCATATTTGAGTGGATTTCTGCATTGGTACGTTCCAGTGAGACAGGGAGGTTATGGAGGGGTACAGGTTCAGGGGATATTTGTGTGGAGTTCTGCAATGGTACGTTCAGTTGAGACAGGGAGTTTATGGAGGGGTACAGGTTCAGGGTATATTTGTGTGGAGTTCTGCGTTGGTACGTTCCAGGGTAACTGGGAGGTTATGGAGGGGTACAGGTTCAGGGCATATTTGTGTGGAGCTCTGCATTGGTACGTTCCAGTGAGACAGGGAGGTTATGGAGGGGTACAGGTTCAGGGCAAATTTGTGTGGAGCTCTGCATTGGTACATTCCAGTGTGACTGGGAGGTTATGGAGGGTACACGTTCAGGGCATATTTGTGTGGAGTTCTGCATTGGTACGTTCCAGTGAGACAGGGAGGTTATGGAGGGTGCAGGTTCAGGGCATATTTGTGTGGAGTTCTGCAGTGGGACGTTCCAGTGAGACAGGGAGGTTAAGGTGGAGTACAGGCTCAGGGCATATTTGTGTGGATTTCTGCATTGGTACGTTCCAGTGAGACAGGGAGGTTATGGAGGGGTACAGGTTCAGGGGATATTTGTGTGGAGTTCTGCAATGGTACGTTCCAGTGAGACAGGGAGGTTATGGAGGGGTACAGGTTCAGGGTATATTTGTGTGGAATTCTGCGTTGGTACGTTCCAGGGTAACTGGGAGGTTATGGAGGGGTACAGGTTCAGGGCATATTTGTGTGGAGCTCTGCATTGGTACGTTCCTGTGAGACAGGGAGGTTATGGAGGTTACAGGTTCAGGGTATATTTGTGTGGAGTTCTGCAGTGGTACGTTCCAGTGAGACAGGGTGGTTATGGTGGAGTACAGGTTCAGGGCATATTTTTGTGGATTTCTGAATTGGTGCGTTCCAGGGAGACATGGAGGTTATGGAGGGGTACAGGTTCAGGGCATATTTGTTTGGAGTTCTGCAATGGTACGTTTCAGTGAGACAGGGAGGTTAAGGAGGGGTACAGGTTCAGGGTATATTTGTGTGGAGTTCTGCGTTGGTACGTTCCAGGGTAACTGGGAGGTTATGGAGGGGTACAGGTTCAGGGCATATTTGTGTGTAGCTCTGCATTGTTACGTTCCAGTGAGACAGGGAGGTTATGGAGGGGTAAAGGTTCAGGGCAAATTTGTGTGTAGTTCTGCAGTGGGACGTTCCAGTGAGAAATGAGGTTATGGACGGGTACAGGTTCAGGGCACATTTGAGTGGACTTCTGCATTGGTACGTTCCAGTGAGACCGGGAGGTTATGGAGGGGTACAGGTTCAGGGCATATTTGTGTGGAGTTCTGCATTGGTACATTCCAGTGAGACAGGGAGGTTATGGAGGGGTACAGGTTAGGGGAAATTTGAGTGTAGTTCTGCATTGGTACGTTCCAGTGAGACAGGGAGGTTATGGAGGGTACAGGTTCACCGCATATTTGTGTGGAGTTCTGCAGTGGTACGTTCCAGAGAGACAGGAGGGTTATGGACGGGTTCAGGTTCAGGGCATATTTGTGTGGAGTTCTGCATTGGTACTTTCCAGTGAGACAGGGAGGTTATGGAGGATACAGGTTCATGGCAGATTTGTGTGGATTCTGCAGTGGCACGTTCCAGTGAGACAGGGAGGTTATGGAGGTGTACATGTTCGTGGCATATTTGTGTGGAGTTCTGCATTGGTACATTCCAGTGAGACAGGGATGTTATGGAGGTTAAAGGTTCAGGGCATATTTGAGGGGAGTTCTGCAGTGGGACGTTCCAGTGAGACAGGGAGGTTAAGGTGGAGTACAGGTTCAGGGCATATTTGTGTGGATTTCTGCATTGGTTCGTTCCAGTGAGACAGGGAGGTTATGGAGGGGTACAGGTTCAGGGCATATTTGTGTGGAGTTCTGCAATGGTACGTTCCAGTGAGACAGGGAGGTTATGGAGGGGTACAGGTTCAGGGTATATTTGTGTGGAGTTCTGCGTTGGTACGTTCCAGGGTAACTGGGAGGTTATGGAGGGGTACAGGTTCAGGGCATATTTGTGTGGAGCTCTGCATTGGTACGTTCCAGTGAGACAGGGAGATTATGGAGGGGTACAGGTTCAGGGCAAATTTGTGTGGAGTTCTGCATTGGTACGTTCCAGTGAGACAAGGAGGTTATGGGCGGGTACAGGTTCAGGGCATATTTGTGTGCAATTCTGCATTGGTACGTTCCAGTGCGACAGGGAGGTTATGGAGGGTAGAGGTTCAGAGCAAATTTGAGTGAAGTTCTGCATTGGTACGTTCCAGTGAGACAGGGAGTTTATGGAGGTTACAGGTTCAGGGCATATTTGTGTGGAGTTCTGCAGTGGTACGTTCCAGTGAGACAGGGTGGTTATGGTGGAGTACAGGTTCAGGGCATATTTTTGTGGATTTCTGCATTGGTACGTTCCAGTGAGACAGGGAGGTTATGGAGGGGTACAGGTTCAGGGCATATTTGTGTGGAGTTCTGCAGTGGTACGTTCCAGTGAGACAGGGAGGTTAAGGTGGAGTACAGGTTCAGGGGATATTTGTGTGGATTTCTGCATTGGTACGTTCCAGTGAGACAGGGAGGTTATGGAGGGGTACAGGTTCAGGGCATATTTGTGTGGAGTTCTGCAGTGGGACGTTCCAGTGAGACAGGGAGGTTAAGGTGGAGTACAGGCTCAGGGCATATTTGTGTGGATTTCTGCATTGGTACGTTCCAGTGAGACAGGGAGGTTATGGAGGGGTACAGGTTCAGGGGATATTTGTGTGGAGTTCTGCAATGGTACGTTCAGTTCAGACAGGGAGGTTATGGAGGGGTACAGGTTCAGGGTATATTTGTGTGGAGTTCTGCGTTGGTACGTTCCAGGGTAACTGGGAGGTTATGGAGGGGTACAGGTTCAGGGCATATTTGTGTGGAGCTCTGCATTGGTACGTTCCAGTGACACAGGGAGGTTATGGAGGGGTACAGGTTCAGGGCAAATTTGTGTGGAGCTCTGCATTGGTACGTTCCAGTGTGACTGGGAGGTTATGGAGGGTACACGTTCAGGGCATATTTGTGTGGAGTTCTGCATTGGTACGTTCCAGTGAGACAGGGAGGTTATGGAGGGTACAGGTTCAGGGCAAATTTGTGTGTAGTTCTGCATTGGTACGTTCCTGTGAGACAGGGAGGTTATGGAGGTTACAGGTTGAGGGTATATTTGTGAGGAGTTCTGCAGTGGTACGTTCCAGTGAGACAGGGTGGTTATGGTGGAGTACAGGTTCAGGGCATATTTTTGTGGATTTCTGAATTGGTGCGTTCCAGTGAGACATGGAGGTTATGGAGGGGTACAGGTTCAGGGCATATTTGTGTGGAGTTCTGCAATGGTACGTTTCAGTGAGACAGGGAGGTTATGGAGGGGTACAGGTTCAGGGTATATTTGTGTGGAGTTCTGCGTTGGTACGTTCCAGGGTAACTGGGAGGTTATGGAGGGGTACAGGTTCAGGGCATATTTGTGTGTAGCTCTGCATTGGTACGTTCCAGTGAGACAGGGAGGTTATGGAGAGGTACAGGTTCAGGGCAAATTTGTGTGTAGTTCTGCAGTGGGACGTTCCAGTGAGACATGAGGTTATGGACGGGTACAGGTTCAGGGCACATTTGTGTGGACTTCTGCATTGGTACGTTCCAGTGAGACCGGGAGGTTATGGACGTGTACATGTTCGTGGCATATTTGTGTGGAGTTCTGCATTGGTACATTCCAGTGAGACAGGGATGTTATGGAGGGTTAAAGGTTCAGGGCATATTTGTGGGGAGTTCTGCAGTGGGACGTTCCAGTGAGACAGGGAGGTTAAGGTGGAGTACAGGTTCAGGGCATATTTGTGTGGATTTCTGCATTGGTTCGTTCCAGTGAGACAGGGAGGTTATGGAGGGGTACAGGTTCAGGGGATATTTGTGTGGAGTTCTGCAATGGTACGTTCCAGTGAGACAGGGAGGTTATGGAGGGGTACAGGTTCAGGGTATATTTGTGTGGAGTTCTGCGTTGGTACGTTCCAGGGTAACTGGGAGGATATGGAGGGGTACAGGTTCAGGGCATATTTGTGTGGAGCTCTGCATTGGTACGTTCCAGTGAGACAGGGAGGTTATGGAGGGGTACAGGTTCAGGGCAAATTTGTGTGGAGCTCTGCATTGGTACGTTCCAGTGTGACTGGGAGGTTATGGAGGGTACACGTTCAGGGCATATTTGTGTGGAGTTCTGCATTGGTACGTTCCAGTGAGACAGGGAGGTTATGGAGGGTACAGGTTCAGGGCAAATTTGAGTGTAGTTCTGCATTGGTACGTTCCTGTGAGACAGGGAGGTTATGGAGGGGTAAAGGTTCAGGGTATATTTGTGTGGAGTTCTGCGTTGGTACGTTCCAGTGTAACTGGGAGGATATGGAGGGGTACAGGTTCAGGGCATATTTGTGTGTAGCTCGGCATTGGTACGTTCCAGTGAGACAGGGAGGTTATGGCGGGGTACAGGTTCAGGGCAAATTTGTGTGTAGTTCTGCAGTGGGACGTTCCAGTGAGACATGAGGTTATGGACGGGTACAGGTTCAGGGCACATTTGTGTGGACTTCTGCATTGGTACGTTCCAGTGAGACCGGGAGGTTATGGAGGGGTACAGGTTCAGGGTATATTTGTGTGGAGTTCTGCATTGGTACGTTCCAGTGAGACAGGCAGGTTATGGAGGGGTACAGGTTAGGGGAAATTTGAGTGTAGTTCTGCATTGGTACGTTCCAGTGAGACAGGGAGGTTATGGAGGGTACAGGTTCACCGCATATTTGTGTGGAGTTCTGCAGTGGTACGTTCCAGAGAGACAGGGAGGTTATGGACGGGTACAGGTTCAGGGCATATTTGTGTGGAGTTCTGCATTGGTACTTTCCAGTGAGACAGGGAGGTTATGGAGGATACAGGTTCATGGCAGATTTGTGTGGATTCTGCAGTGGCACGTTCCAGTGAGACAGGGAGGTTATGGAGGTGTACATGTTCGTGGCATATTTGTGTGGAGTTCTGCATTGGTACATTCCAGTGAGACAGGGATGTTATGGAGGGTTAAAGGTTCAGGGCATATTTGAGGGGAGTTCTGCAGTGGGACGTTCCAGTGAGACAGGGAGGTTAAGGTGGAGTACAGGTTCAGGGCATATTTGTGTGGATTTCTGCATTGGTTCGTTCCAGTGAGACAGGGAGGTTATGGAGGGGTACAGGTTCAGGGCATATTTGTGTGGAGTTCTGCAATGGTACGTTCCAGTGAGACAGGGAGGTTATGGAGGGGTACAGGTTCAGGGTATATTTGTGTGGAGTTCTGCGTTGGTACGTTCCAGGGTAACTGGGAGGTTATGGAGGGGTACAGGTTCAGGGCATATTTGTGTGGAGCTCTGCATTGGTACGTTCCAGTGAGACAGGGAGATTATGGAGGGGTACAGGTTCAGGGCAAATTTGTGTGGAGTTCTGCATTGGTACGTTCCAGTGAGACAAGGAGGTTATGGGCGGGTACAGGTTCAGGGCATATTTGTGTGCAATTCTGCATTGGTACGTTCCAGTGCGACAGGGAGGTTATGGAGGGTAGAGGTTCAGGGCAAATTTGAGTGGAGTTCTGCATTGGTACGTTCCAGTGAGACAGGGAGTTTATGGAGGTTACAGGTTCAGGGCATATTTGTGTGGAGTTCTGCAGTGGTACGTTCCAGTGAGACAGGGTGGTTATGGTGGAGTACAGGTTCAGGGCATATTTTTGTGGATTTCTGCATTGGTACGTTCCAGTGAGACAGGGAGGTTATGGAGGGGTACAGGTTCAGGGCATATTTGTGTGGAGTTCTGCAGTGGTACGTTCCAGTGAGACAGGGAGGTTAAGGTGGAGTACAGGTTCAGGGGATATTTGTGTGGATTTCTGCATTGGTACGTTCCAGTGAGACAGGGAGGTTATGGAGGGGTACAGGTTCAGGGGATATTTGTGTGGAGTTCTGCAATGGTACGTTCAGTTGAGACAGGGAGGTTATGGAGGGGTACAGGTTCAGGGTATATTTGTGTGGAGTTCTGCGTTGGTACGTTCCAGGGTAACTGGGAGGTTATGGAGGGGTACAGGTTCAGGGCATATTTGTGTGGAGCTCTGCATTGGTACGTTCCAGTGACACAGGGAGGTTATGGAGGGGTACAGGTTCAGGGCAAATTTGTGTGGAGCTCTGCATTGGTACGTTCCAGTGTGACTGGGAGGTTATGGAGGGTACACGTTCAGGGCATATTTGTGTGGAGTTCTGCATTGGTACGTTCCAGTGAGACAGGGAGGTTATGGAGGGTACAGGTTCAGGGCAAATTTGAGTGTAGTTCTGCATTGGTACGTTCCTGTGAGACAGGGAGGTTATGGAGGTTACAGGTTCAGGGTATATTTGTGAGGAGTTCTGCAGTGGTACGTTCCAGTGAGACAGGGTGGTTATGGTGGAGTACAGGTTCAGGGCATATTTTTGTGGATTTCTGAATTGGTGCGTTCCAGTGAGACATGGAGGTTATGGAGGGGTACAGGTTCAGGGCATATTTGTGTGGAGTTCTGCAATGGTACGTTTCAGTGAGACAGGGAGGTTATGGAGGGGTACAGGTTCAGGGTATATTTGTGTGGAGTTCTGCGTTGGTACGTTCCAGGGTAACTGGGAGGTTATGGAGGGGTACAGGTTCAGGGCATATTTGTGTGTAGCTCTGCATTGGTACGTTCCAGTGAGACAGGGAGGTTATGGAGAGGTACAGGTTCAGGGCAAATTTGTGTGTAGTTCTGCAGTGGGACGTTCCAGTGAGACATGAGGTTATGGACGGGTACAGGTTCAGGGCACATTTGTGTGGACTTCTGCATTGGTACGTTCCAGTGAGACCGGGAGGTTATGGAGGGGTACAGGTTCAGGGCATATTTGTGTGGAGTTCTGCATTGGTACGTTCCAGTGAGACAGGGAGGTTATGGAGGGGTACAGGTTAGGGGAAATTTGAGTGTAGTTCTGCATTGGTACGTTCCAGTGAGACAGGGAGGTTATGGAGGGTACGTGTTCACCGCATATTTGTGTGGAGTTCTGCAGTGGTACGTTCCAGAGAGACAGGGAGGTTATGGACGGGTACAGGTTCAGGGCATATTTGTGGGGAGTTCTGCAGTGGGACGTTCCAGTGAGACAGGGAGGTTAAGGTGGAGTACAGGTTCAGGGCATATTTGTGTGGATTTCTGCATTGGTTCGTTCCAGTGAGACAGGGAGGTTATGGAGGGGTACAGGTTCAGGGGATATTTGTGTGGAGTTCTGCAATGGTACGTTCCAGTGAGACAGGGAGGTTATGGAGGGGTACAGGTTCAGGGTATATTTGTGTGGAGTTCTGCGTTGGTACGTTCCAGGGTAACTGGGAGGATATGGAGGGGTACAGGTTCAGGGCATATTTGTGTGGAGCTCTGCATTGGTACGTTCCAGTGAGACAGGGAGGTTATGGAGGGGTACAGGTTCAGGGCAAATTTGTGTGGAGCTCTGCATTGGTACGTTCCAGTGTGACTGGGAGGTTATGGAGGGTACACGTTCAGGGCATATTTGTGTGGAGTTCTGCATTGGTACGTTCCAGTGAGACAGGGAGGTTATGGAGGGTACAGGTTCAGGGCAAATTTGAGTGTAGTTCTGCATTGGTACGTTCCTGTGAGACAGGGAGGTTATGGAGGGGTAAAGGTTCAGGGTATATTTGTGTGGAGTTCTGCGTTGGTACGTTCCAGTGTAACTGGGAGGATATGGAGGGGTACAGGTTCAGGGCATATTTGTGTGTAGCTCGGCATTGGTACGTTCCAGTGAGACAGGGAGGTTATGGAGGGGTACAGGTTCAGGGCAAATTTGTGTGTAGTTCTGCAGTGGGACGTTCCAGTGAGACATGAGGTTATGAACGGGTACAGGTTCAGGGCACATTTGTGTGGACTTCTGCATTGGTACGTTCCAGTGACACCGGGAGGTTATGGAGGGGTACAGGTTCAGGGCATATTTGTGTGGAGTTCTGCATTGGTACGTTCCAGTGAGACAGGCAGGTTATGGAGGGGTACAGGTTAGGGGAAATTTGAGTGTAGTTCTGCATTGGTACGTTCCCGTGAGACAGGGAGGTTATGGAGGGTACAGGTTCACCGCATATTTGTGTGGAGTTCTGCAGTGGTACGTTCCAGTGACACAGGGAGGTTATGGAGGGGTACAGGTTCAGGGCAAATTTGTGTGGAGCTCTGCATTGGTACGTTCCAGTGTGACAGGGAGGTTATGGAGGGTACACGTTCAGGGCATATTTGTGTGGAGTTCTGCATTGGTACGTTCCAGTGAGACAGGGAGGTTATGGAGGGTACAGGTTCAGGGCAAATTTGAGTGTAGTTCTGCATTGGTACGTTCCTGTGAGACAGGGAGGTTATGGAGGTTACAGGTTCAGGGTATATTTGTGAGGAGTTCTGCAGTGGTACGTTCCAGTGAGACAGGGTGGTTATGGTGGAGTACAGGTTCAGGGCATATTTTTGTGGATTTCTGAATTGGTGCGTTCCAGTGAGACATGGAGGTTATGGAGGGGTACAGGTTCAGGGCATATTTGTGTGGAGTTCTGCAATGGTACGTTTCAGTGAGACAGGGAGGTTATGGAGGGGTACAGGTTCAGGGTATATTTGTGTGGAGTTCTGCGTTGGTACGTTCCAAGGTAACTGGGAGGTTATGGAGGGGTACAGGTTCAGGGCATATTTGTGTGTAGCTCTGCATTGGTACGTTCCAGTGAGACAGGGAGGTTATGGAGAGGTACAGGTTCAGGGCAAATTTGTGTGTACTTCTGCAGTGGGACGTTCCAGTGAGACATGAGGTTATGGACGGGTACAGGTTCAGGGCACATTTGTGTGGACTTCTGCATTGGTACGTTCCAGTGAGACCGGGAGGTTATGGAGGGGTACAGGTTCAGGGCATATTTGTGTGGAGTTCTGCATTGGTACGTTCCAGTGAGACAGGGAGGTTATGGAGGGGTACAGGTTAGGGGAAATTTGAGTGTAGTTCTGCATTGGTACGTTCCAGTGAGACAGGGAGGTTATGGAGGGTACGTGTTCACCGCATATTTGTGTGGAGTTCTGCAGTGGTACGTTCCAGAGAGACAGGGAGGTTATGGACGGGTACAGGTTCAGGGCATATTTGTGGGGAGTTCTGCAGTGGGACGTTCCAGTGAGACTGGGAGGTTAAGGTGGAGTACAGGTTCAGGGCATATTTGTGTGGATTTCTGCATTGGTTCGTTCCAGTGAGACAGGGAGGTTATGGAGGGGTACAGGTTCAGGGGATATTTGTGTGGAGTTCTGCAATGGTACGTTCCAGTGAGACAGGGAGGTTATGGAGGGGTACAGGTTCAGGGTATATTTGTGTGGAGTTCTGCGTTGGTACGTTCCAGGGTAACTGGGAGGATATGGAGGGGTACAGGTTCAGGGCATATTTGTGTGGAGCTCTGCATTGGTACGTTCCAGTGAGACAGGGAGGTTATGGAGGGGTACAGGTTCAGGGCAAATTTGTGTGGAGCTCTGCATTGGTACGTTCCAGTGTGACTGGGAGGTTATGGAGGGTACACGTTCAGGGCATATTTGTGTGGAGTTCTGCATTGGTACGTTCCAGTGAGACAGGGAGGTTATGGAGGGTACAGGTTCAGGGCAAATTTGAGTGTAGTTCTGCATTGGTACGTTCCTGTGAGACAGGGAGGTTATGGAGGGGTAAAGGTTCAGGGTATATTTGTGTGGAGTTCTGCGTTGGTACGTTCCAGTGTAACTGGGAGGATATGGAGGGGTACAGGTTCAGGGCATATTTGTGTGTAGCTCGGCATTGGTACGTTCCAGTGAGACAGGGAGGTTATGGAGGGGTACAGGTTCAGGGCAAATTTGTGTGTAGTTCTGCAGTGGGACGTTCCAGTGAGACATGAGGTTATGGACGGGTACAGGTTCAGGGCACATTTGTGTGGACTTCTGCATTGGTACGTTCCAGTGACACCGGGAGGTTATGGAGGGGTACAGGTTCAGGGCATATTTGTGTGGAGTTCTGCATTGGTACGTTCCAGTGAGACAGGCAGGTTATGGAGGGGTACAGGTTAGGGGAAATTTGAGTGTAGTTCTGCATTGGTACGTTCCAGTGAGACAGGGAGGTTATGGAGGGTACAGGTTCACCGCATATTTGTGTGGAGTTCTGCAGTGGTACGTTCCAGAGAGACAGGGAGGTTATGGACGGGTACAGGTTCAGGGCATATTTGTGTGGAGTTCTGCATTGGTACTTTCCAGTGAGACAGGGAGGTTATGGAGGATACAGGTTCATGGCAGATTTGTGTGGATTCTGCAGTGGCACGTTCCAGTGAGACAGGGAGGTTATGGAGGTGTACATGTTCGTGGCATATTTGTGTGGAGTTCTGCATTGGTACATTCCAGTGAGACAGGGATGTTATGGAGGGTTAAAGGTTCAGGGCATATTTGAGGGGAGTTCTGCAGTGGGACGTTCCAGTGAGACAGGGAGGTTAAGGTGGAGTACAGGTTCAGGGCATATTTGTGTGGATTTCTGCATTGGTTCGTTCCAGTGAGACAGGGAGGTTATGGAGGGGTACAGGTTCAGGGCATATTTGTGTGGAGTTCTGCAATGGTACGTTCCAGTGAGACAGGGAGGTTATGGAGGGGTACAGGTTCAGGGTATATTTGTGTGGAGTTCTGCGTTGGTACGTTCCAGGGTAACTGGGAGGTTATGGAGGGGTACAGTTTCAGGGCATATTTGTGTGGAGCTCTGCATTGGTACGTTCCAGTGAGACAGGGAGATTATGGAGGGGTACAGGTTCAGGGCAAATTTGTGTGGAGTTCTGCATTGGTACGTTCCAGTGAGACAAGGAGGTTATGGGCGGGTACAGGTTCAGGGCATATTTGTGTGCAATTCTGCATTGGTACGTTCCAGTGCGACAGGGAGGTTATGGAGGGTAGAGGTTCAGGGCAAATTTGAGTGGAGTTCTGCATTGGTACGTTCCAGTGAGACAGGGAGTTTATGGAGGTTACAGGTTCAGGGCATATTTGTGTGGAGTTCTGCAGTGGTACGTTCCAGTGAGACAGGGTGGTTATGGTGGAGTACAGGTTCAGGGCATATTTTTGTGGATTTCTGCATTGGTACGTTCCAGTGAGACAGGGAGGTTATGGAGGGGTACAGGTTCAGGGCATATTTGTGTGGAGTTCTGCAGTGGTACGTTCCAGTGAGACAGGGAGGTTAAGGTGGAGTACAGGTTCAGGGGATATTTGTGTGGATTTCTGCATTGGTACGTTCCAGTGAGACAGGGAAGTTATGGAGGGGTAAAGGTTCAGGGCATATTTGTGCGGAGTTCAGCATTGGTACGTTCCAGTGAGACAGGGAGGTTATGGAGGGGTACAGGTTCAGGGCATATTTGTGTGGAGTTCTGCAGTGGGACGTTCCAGTGAGACAGGGAGGTTAAGGTGGAGTACAGGCTCAGGGCATATTTGTGTGGATTTCTGCATTGGTACGTTCCAGTGAGACAGGGAGGTTATGGAGGGGTACAGGTTCAGGGGATATTTGTGTGGAGTTCTGCAATGGTACGTTCAGTTGAGACAGGGAGGTTATGGAGGGGTACAGGTTCAGGGTATATTTGTGTGGAGTTCTGCGTTGGTACGTTCCAGGGTAACTGGGAGGTTATGGAGGGGTACAGGTTCAGGGCATATTTGTGTGGAGCTCTGCATTGGTACGTTCCAGTGACACAGGGAGGTTATGGAGGGGTACAGGTTCAGGGCAAATTTGTGTGGAGCTCTGCATTGGTACGTTCCAGTGTGACTGGGAGGTTATGGAGGGTACACGTTCAGGGCATATTTGTGTGGAGTTCTGCATTGGTACGTTCCAGTGAGACAGGGAGGTTATGGAGAGGTACAGGTTCAGGGCAAATTTGTGTGTAGTTCTGCAGTGGGACGTTCCAGTGAGACATGAGGTTATGGACGGGTACAGGTTCAGGGCACATTTGTGTGGACTTCTGCATTGGTACGTTCCAGTGAGACCGGGAGGTTATGGAGGGGTACAGGTTCAGGGCATATTTGTGTGGAGTTCTGCATTGGTACGTTCCAGTGAGACAGGGAGGTTATGGAGGGGTACAGGTTAGGGGAAATTTGAGTGTAGTTCTGCATTGGTACGTTCCAGTGAGACAGGGAGGTTATGGAGGGTACGTGTTCACCGCATATTTGTGTGGAGTTCTGCAGTGGTACGTTCCAGAGAGACAGGGAGGTTATGGACGGGTACAGGTTCAGGGCATATTTGTGGGGAGTTCTGCAGTGGGACGTTCCAGTGAGACAGGGAGGTTAAGGTGGAGTACAGGTTCAGGGCATATTTGTGTGGATTTCTGCATTGGTTCGTTCCAGTGAGACAGGGAGGTTATGGAGGGGTACAGGTTCAGGGGATATTTGTGTGGAGTTCTGCAATGGTACGTTCCAGTGAGACAGGGAGGTTATGGAGGGGTACAGGTTCAGGGTATATTTGTGTGGAGTTCTGCGTTGGTACGTTCCAGGGTAACTGGGAGGATATGGAGGGGTACAGGTTCAGGGCATATTTGTGTGGAGCTCTGCATTGGTACGTTCCAGTGAGACAGGGAGGTTATGGAGGGGTACAGGTTCAGGGCAAATTTGTGTGGAGCTCTGCATTGGTACGTTCCAGTGTGACTGGGAGGTTATGGAGGGTACACGTTCAAGGCATATTTGTGTGGAGTTCTGCATTGGTACGTTCCAGTGAGACAGGGAGGTTATGGAGGGTACAGGTTCAGGGCAAATTTGAGTGTAGTTCTGCATTGGTACGTTCCTGTGAGACAGGGAGGTTATGGAGGGGTAAAGGTTCAGGGTATATTTGTGTGGAGTTCTGCGTTGGTACGTTCCAGTGTAACTGGGAGGATATGGAGGGGTACAGGTTCAGGGCATATTTGTGTGTAGCTCGGCATTGGTACGTTCCAGTGAGACAGGGAGGTTATGGAGGGGTACAGGTTCAGGGCAAATTTGTGTGTAGTTCTGCAGTGGGACGTTCCAGTGAGACATGAGGTTATGGACGGGTACAGGTTCAGGGCACATTTGTGTGGACTTCTGCATTGGTACGTTCCAGTGACACCGGGAGGTTATGGAGGGGTACAGGTTCAGGGCATATTTGTGTGGAGTTCTGCATTGGTACGTTCCAGTGAGACAGGCAGGTTATGGAGGGGTACAGGTTAGGGGAAATTTGAGTGTAGTTCTGCATTGGTACGTTCCAGTGAGACAGGGAGGTTATGGAGGGTACAGGTTCACCGCATATTTGTGTGGAGTTCTGCAGTGGTACGTTCCAGAGAGACAGGGAGGTTATGGACGGGTACAGGTTCAGGGCATATTTGTGTGGAGTTCTGCATTGGTACTTTCCAGTGAGACAGGGAGGTTATGGAGGATACAGGTTCATGGCAGATTTGTGTGGATTCTGCAGTGGCACGTTCCAGTGAGACAGGGAGGTTATGGAGGTGTACATGTTCGTGGCATATTTGTGTGGAGTTCTGCATTGGTACATTCCAGTGAGACAGGGATGTTATGGAGGGTTAAAGGTTCAGGGCATATTTGAGGGGAGTTCTGCAGTGGGACGTTCCAGTGAGACAGGGAGGTTAAGGTGGAGTACAGGTTCAGGGCATATTTGTGTGGATTTCTGCATTGGTTCGTTCCAGTGAGACAGGGAGGTTATGGAGGGGTACAGGTTCAGGGCATATTTGTGTGGAGTTCTGCAATGGTACGTTCCAGTGAGACAGGGAGGTTATGGAGGGGTACAGGTTCAGGGTATATTTGTGTGGAGTTCTGCGTTGGTACGTTCCAGGGTAACTGGGAGGTTATGGAGGGGTACAGTTTCAGGGCATATTTGTGTGGAGCTCTGCATTGGTACGTTCCAGTGAGACAGGGAGATTATGGAGGGGTACAGGTTCAGGGCAAATTTGTGTGGAGTTCTGCATTGGTACGTTCCAGTGAGACAAGGAGGTTATGGGCGGGTACAGGTTCAGGGCATATTTGTGTGCAATTCTGCATTGGTACGTTCCAGTGCGACAGGGAGGTTATGGAGGGTAGAGGTTCAGGGCAAATTTGAGTGGAGTTCTGCATTGGTACGTTCCAGTGAGACAGGGAGTTTATGGAGGTTACAGGTTCAGGGCATATTTGTGTGGAGTTCTGCAGTGGTACGTTCCAGTGAGACAGGGTGGTTATGGTGGAGTACAGGTTCAGGGCATATTTTTGTGGATTTCTGCATTGGTACGTTCCAGTGAGACAGGGAGGTTATGGAGGGGTACAGGTTCAGGGCATATTTGTGTGGAGTTCTGCAGTGGTACGTTCCAGTGAGACAGGGAGGTTAAGGTGGAGTACAGGTTCAGGGGATATTTGTGTGGATTTCTGCATTGGTACGTTCCAGTGAGACAGGGAAGTTATGGAGGGGTAAAGGTTCAGGGCATATTTGTGCGGAGTTCAGCATTGGTACGTTCCAGTGAGACAGGGAGGTTATGGAGGGGTACAGGTTCAGGGCATATTTGTGTGGAGTTCTGCAGTGGGACGTTCCAGTGAGACAGGGAGGTTAAGGTGGAGTACAGGCTCAGGGCATATTTGTGTGGATTTCTGCATTGGTACGTTCCAGTGAGACAGGGAGGTTATGGAGGGGTACAGGTTCAGGGGATATTTGTGTGGAGTTCTGCAATGGTACGTTCAGTTGAGACAGGGAGGTTATGGAGGGGTACAGGTTCAGGGTATATTTGTGTGGAGTTCTGCGTTGGTACGTTCCAGGGTAACTGGGAGGTTATGGAGGGGTACAGGTTCAGGGCATATTTGTGTGGAGCTCTGCATTGGTACGTTCCAGTGACACAGGGAGGTTATGGAGGGGTACAGGTTCAGGGCAAATTTGTGTGGAGCTCTGCATTGGTACGTTCCAGTGTGACTGGGAGGTTATGGAGGGTACACGTTCAGGGCATATTTGTGTGGAGTTCTGCATTGGTACGTTCCAGTGAGACAGGGAGGTTATGGAGGGTAGAGGTTCAGGGCAAATTTGAGTGTAGTTCTGCATTGGTACGTTCCTGTGAGACAGGGAGGTTATGGAGGTTACAGGTTCAGGGTATATTTGTGAGGAGTTCTGCAGTGGTACGTTCCAGTGAGACAGGGTGGTTATGGTGGAGTACAGGTTCAGGGCATATTTTTGTGGATTTCTGAATTGGTGCGTTCCAGTGAGACATGGAGGTTATGGAGGGGTACAGGTTCAGGGCATATTTGTGTGGAGTTCTGCAATGGTACGTTTCAGTGAGACAGGGAGGTTATGGAGGGGTACAGGTTCAGGGTATATTTGTGTGGAGTTCTGCGTTGGTACGTTCCAGGGTAACTGGGAGGTTATGGAGGGGTACAGGTTCAGGGCATATTTGTGTGTAGCTCTGCATTGGTACGTTCCAGTGAGACAGGGAGGTTATGGAGAGGTACAGGTTCAGGGCAAATTTTTGTGTAGTTCTGCAGTGGGACGTTCCAGTGAGACATGAGGTTATGGACGGGTACAGGTTCAGGGCACATTTGTGTGGACTTCTGCATTGGTACGTTCCAGTGAGACCGGGAGGTTATGGAGGGGTACAGGTTCAGGGCATATTTGTGTGGAGTTCTGCATTGGTACGTTCCAGTGAGACAGGGAGGTTATGGAGGGGTACAGGTTAGGGGAAATTTGAGTGTAGTTCTGCATTGGTACGTTCCAGTGAGACAGGGAGGTTATGGAGGGTACGTGTTCACCGCATATTTGTGTGGAGTTCTGCAGTGGAACGTTCCAGAGAGACAGGGAGGTTATGGACGGGTACAGGTTCAGGGCATATTTGTGTGGAGTTCTGCATTGGTACTTTCCAGTGAGACAGGGAGGTTATGGAGGGTTAAAGGTTCAGGGCATATTTGTGGGGAGTTCTGCAGTGGGACGTTCCAGTGAGACAGGGAGGTTAAGGTGGAGTACAGGTTCAGGGCATATTTGTGTGGATTTCTGCATTGGTTCGTTCCAGTGAGACAGGGAGGTTATGGAGGGGTACAGGTTCAGGGGATATTTGTGTGGAGTTCTGCAATGGTACGTTCCAGTGAGACAGGGAGGTTATGGAGGGGTACAGGTTCAGGGTATATTTGTGTGGAGTTCTGCGTTGGTACGTTCCAGGGTAACTGGGAGGATATGGAGGGGTACAGGTTCAGGGCATATTTGTGTGGAGCTCTGCATTGGTACGTTCCAGTGAGACAGGGAGGTTATGGAGGGGTACAGGTTCAGGGCAAATTTGTGTGGAGCTCTGCATTGGTACGTTCCAGTGTGACTGGGAGGTTATGGAGGGTACACGTTCAGGGCATATTTGTGTGGAGTTCTGCATTGGTACGTTCCAGTGAGACAGGGAGGTTATGGAGAGTACAGGTTCAGGGCAAATTTGAGTGTAGTTCTGCATTGGTACGTTCCTGTGAGACAGGGAGGTTATGGAGGGGTAAAGGTTCAGGGTATATTTGTGTGGAGTTCTGCGTTGGTACGTTCCAGTGTAACTGGGAGGATATGGAGGGGTACAGGTTCAGGGCATATTTGTGTGTAGCTCGGCATTGGTACGTTCCAGTGAGACAGGGAGGTTATGGAGGGGTACAGGTTCAGGGCAAATTTGTGTGTAGTTCTGCAGTGGGACGTTCCAGTGAGACATGAGGTTATGGACGGGTACAGGTTCAGGGCACATTTGTGTGGACTTCTGCATTGGTACGTTCCAGTGAGACCGGGAGGTTATGGAGGGGTACAGGTTCAGGGCATATTTGTGTGGAGTTCTGCATTGGTACGTTCCAGTGAGACAGGCAGGTTATGGAGGGGTACAGGTTAGGGGAAATTTGAGTGTAGTTCTGCATTGGTACGTTCCAGTGAGACAGGGAGGTTATGGAGGGTACAGGTTCACCGCATATTTGTGTGGAGTTCTGCAGTGGTACGTTCCAGAGAGACAGGGAGGTTATGGACGGGTACAGGTCCAGGGCATATTTGTGTGGAGTTCTGAATTGGTACTTTCCAGTGAGACAGGGAGGTTATGGAGGATACAGGTTCATGGCAGATTTGTGTGGAGTTCTGCAGTGGCACCTTCCAGTGAGACAGGTAGGTTATGGACGTGTACATGTTCGTGGCATATTTGTGTGGAGTTCTGCATTGGTACATTCCAGTGAGAAAGGGATGTTATGGAGGGTTAAAGGTTCAGGGCATATTTGTGGGGAGTTCTGCAGTGGGACGTTCCAGTGATACAGGGAGGTTAAGGTGGAGTACAGGTTCAGGGCATATTTGTGTGGATTTCTGCATTGGTACGTTCCAGTGAGACAGGGAGGTTATGGAGGGGTACAGGTTCAGGGCATATTTGTGTGGAGTTCTGAAATGGTACGTTCCAGTGAGACAGGGAGGTTATGGAGGGGTACAGGTTCAGGGTATATTTGTGTGGAGTTCTGCGTTGGTACGTTCCAGGGTAACTGGGAGGTTATGGAGGGGTACAGGTTCAGGGCATATTTGTGTGGAACTCTGCATTTGTACGTTCCAGTGAGACAGGGAGGTTATGGAGGGGTACAGGTTCAGGGCAAATTTGTGTGTAGTTCTGCAGTGGGACGTTCCAGTGAGAAATGAGGTTATGGAGGGGTACAGGTTCAGGGCATTTTCTGTGAATTTCTGCTTTGGTACGTTCCAGTGAGACAGGGAGGTTATGGAGGGGTACAGGTTCAGGGCATGTTTCTGTGGAGTTCTGCATTGGTACGTTCCAGTGAGACAGGGAGATTATGGAGGGGTACAGGTTCAGGGCAAATTTGTGTGGAGTTCTGCATTGGTACGCTCCAGTGAGACAAGAAGGTTATGGGCGGGTACAGGTTCAGGGCATATTTGTGTGCAATGCTGCATTGGTACGTTCCAGTGCGACAGGGAGGTTATGGAGGGTACAGGTTCAGGGCATATTTTTGTGGAGTTCTGCATTGGTACGTTCCAGTGAGACAGGGAGGTTTTGGAGGGGTACAGGTTCAGGGAATATTTGTTTGGAGTTCTGCGTTGGTACGTTCCAGTGTGACTGGGAGGTTATGGAGGGGTATAGGTTCAGGGCATATTTGTTTGGAGTTCTGCATTGGTACGTTCCAGTGTGACTGGGAGGTTACGGAGGGTTCACGTTCAGGGCATATTTGTGTGGATTTCTGCAGTGGGACGTTCCAGTGAGACAGGGAGGTTATGGACGTGTACAGGTTCAGGGCATATTTGTGTGGAGTTCTGCATTGGTACGTTCCTGTGAGACAGGGAATTTATGAGGGTACAGGTTCAGGGCACATTTGTGTGGAGTTCTGCATTGGTACGTTCCAGTGAGACAGGGAGGTTATGGAGGGTAGAGGTTCAGGGCAAATTTGAGTGTAGTTCTGCATTGGAACGTTCCAGTGAGACAGGGAGTTTATGGAGGTTACAGGTTCAGGGCATATTTGTGTGGAGTTCTGCAGTGGTACGTTCCAGTGAGACAGGGTGGTTATGGTGGAGTACAGGTTCAGGGCATATTTTTGTGGATTTCTGCATTGGTACGTTCCAGTGAGACAGGGAGGTTATGGAGTGGTACAGGTTCAGGGCATATTTGTGTGGAGTTCTGCAGTGGTACGTTCCAGTGAGACAGGGAGGTTAAGGTGGAGTACAGGTTCAGGGGATATTTGTGTGGATTTCTGCATTGGTACGTTCCAGTGAGACAGGGAAGTTATGGAGGGGTAAAGGTTCAGGGCATATTTGTGCGGAGTTCTGCATTGGTACGTTCCAGTGAGACAGGGAGTTTATGGAGGGGTACAGGTTCAGGGCATATTTGTGTGGAGTTCTGCATTGGTACGTTCCAGTGAGACAGGGAGGTTATGGAGGGGTACAGGTTCAGGGGATATTTGTGTGGAGTTCTGCAATGGTACGTTCAGTTGAGACAGGGAGGTTAAGGTGGAGTACAGGTTCAGGGCATATTTGTGTGGATTTCTGCATTGGTTCGTTCCAGTGAGACAGGGAGGTTATGGAGGGGTACAGGTTCAGGGGTATTTGTGTGGAGTTCTGCAATGGTACGTTCCAGTGAGACAGGGAGGTTATGGAGGGGTACAGGTTCAGGGTATATTTGTGTGGAGTTCTGCATTGGTACGTTCCTGTGAGACAGGGAGGTTATGGAGGGGTAAAGGTTCAGGGTATATTTGTGTGGAGTTCTGCGTTGGTACGTTCCAGTGTAACTGGGAGGATATGGAGGGGTACAGGTTCAGGGCATATTTGTGTGTAGCTCGGCATTGGTACGTTCCAGTGAGACAGGGAGGTTATGGAGGGGTACAGGTTCAGGGCAAATTTGTGTGTAGTTCTGCAGTGGGACGTTCCAGTGAGACATGAGGTTATGGACGGGTACAGGTTCAGGGCACATTTGTGTGGACTTCTGCATTGGTACGTTCCAGTGAGACCGGGAGGTTATGGAGGGGTACAGGTTCAGGGCATATTTGTGTGGAGTTCTGCATTGGTACGTTCCAGTGAGACAGGCAGGTTATGGAGGGGTACAGGTTAGGGGAAATTTGAGTGTAGTTCTGCATTGGTACGTTCCAGTGAGACAGGGAGGTTATGGAGGGTACAGGTTCACCGCATATTTGTGTGGAGTTCTGCAGTGGTACGTTCCAGAGAGACAGGGAGGTTATGGACGGGTACAGGTTCAGGGCATATTTGTGTGGAGTTCTGAATTGGTACTTTCCAGTGAGACAGGGAGGTTATGGAGGATACAGGTTCATGGCAGATTTGTGTGGAGTTCTGCAGTGGCACCTTCCAGTGAGACAGGTAGGTTATGGACGTGTACATGTTCGTGGCATATTTGTGTGGAGTTCTGCATTGGTACATTCCAGTGAGAAAGGGATGTTATGGAGGGTTAAAAGTTCAGGGCATATTTGTGGGGAGTTCTGCAGTGGGACGTTCCAGTGATACAGGGAGGTTAAGGTGGAGTACAGGTTCAGGGCATATTTGTGTGGATTTCTGCATTGGTACGTTCCAGTGAGACAGGGAGGTTATGGAGGGGTACAGGTTCAGGGCATATTTGTGTGGAGTTCTGAAATGGTACGTTCCAGTGAGACAGGGAGGTTATGGAGGGGTACAGGTTCAGGGTATATTTGTGTGGAGTTCTGCGTTGGTACGTTCCAGGGTAACTGGGAGGTTATGGAGGGGTACAGGTTCAGGGCATATTTGTGTGGAACTCTGCATTTGTACGTTCCAGTGAGACAGGGAGGTTATGGAGGGGTACAGGTTCAGGGCAAATTTGTGTGTAGTTCTGCAGTGGGACGTTCCAGTGAGAAATGAGGTTATGGAGGGGTACAGGTTCAGGGCATTTTCTGTGAATTTCTGCTTTGGTACGTTCCAGTGAGACAGGGAGGTTATGGAGGGGTACAGGTTCAGGGCATGTTTCTGTGGAGTTCTGCATTGGTACGTTCCAGTGAGACAGGGAGATTATGGAGGGGTACAGGTTCAGGGCAAATTTGTGTGGAGTTCTGCATTGGTACGCTCCAGTGAGACAAGAAGGTTATGGGCGGGTACAGGTTCAGGGCATATTTGTGTGCAATGCTGCATTGGTACGTTCCAGTGCGACAGGGAGGTTATGGAGGGTACAGGTTCAGGGCATATTTTTGTGGAGTTCTGCATTGGTACGTTCCAGTGAGACAGGGAGGTTTTGGAGGGGTACAGGTTCAGGGAATATTTGTTTGGAGTTCTGCGTTGGTACGTTCCAGTGTGACTGGGAGGTTATGGAGGGGTATAGGTTCAGGGCATATTTGTTTGGAGTTCTGCATTGGTACGTTCCAGTGTGACTGGGAGGTTACGGAGGGTTCACGTTCAGGGCATATTTGTGTGGATTTCTGCAGTGGGACGTTCCAGTGAGACAGGGAGGTTATGGACGTGTACAGGTTCAGGGCATATTTGTGTGGAGTTCTGCATTGGTACGTTCCTGTGAGACAGGGAATTTATGAGGGTACAGGTTCAGGGCACATTTGTGTGGAGTTCTGCATTGGTACGTTCCAGTGAGACAGGGAGGTTATGGAGGGTAGAGGTTCAGGGCAAATTTGAGTGTAGTTCTGCATTGGTACGTTCCAGTGAGACAGGGAGTTTATGGAGGTTACAGGTTCAGGGCATATTTGTGTGGAGTTCTGCAGTGGTACGTTCCAGTGAGACAGGGTGGTTATGGTGGAGTACAGGTTCAGGGCATATTTTTGTGGATTTCTGCATTGGTACGTTCCAGTGAGACAGGGAGGTTATGGAGTGGTACAGGTTCAGGGCATATTTGTGTGGAGTTCTGCAGTGGTACGTTCCAGTGAGACAGGGAGGTTAAGGTGGAGTACAGGTTCAGGGGATATTTGTGTGGATTTCTGCATTGGTACGTTCCAGTGAGACAGGGAAGTTATGGAGGGGTAAAGGTTCAGGGCATATTTGTGCGGAGTTCTGCATTGGTACGTTCCAGTGAGACAGGGAGGTTATGGAGGGGTACAGGTTCAGGGCATATTTGTGTGGAGTTCTGCATTGGTACGTTCCAGTGAGACAGGGAGGTTATGGAGGGGTACAGGTTCAGGGGATATTTGTGTGGAGTTCTGCAATGGTACGTTCAGTTGAGACAGGGAGGTTATGGAGGGGTACAGGTTCAGGGTATATTTGTGTGGAGTTCTGCGTTGGTACGTTCCAGGGTAACTGGGAGGTTATGGAGGGGTACAGGTTCAGGGCATATTTGTGTGGAGCTCTGCATTGGTACGTTCCAGTGACACAGGGAGGTTATGGAGGGGTACAGGTTCAGGGCAAATTTGTGTGGAGCTCTGCATTGGTACGTTCCAGTGTGACTGGGAGGTTATGGAGGGTACACGTTCAGGGCATATTTGTGTGGAGTTCTGCATTGGTACGTTCCAGTGAGACAGGGAGGTTATGGAGGGTACAGGTTCAGGGCAAATTTGAGTGTAGTTCTGCATTGGTACGTTCCTGTGAGACAGGGAGGTTATGGAGGTTACAGGTTCAGGGTATATTTGTGAGGAGTTCTGCAGTGGTACGTTCCAGTGAGACAGGGTGGTTATGGTGGAGTACAGGTTCAGGGCATATTTTTGTGGATTTCTGAATTGGTGCGTTCCAGTGAGACATGGAGGTTATGGAGGGGTACAGGTTCAGGGCATATTTGTGTGGAGTTCTGCAATGGTACGTTTCAGTGAGACAGGGAGGTTATGGAGGGGTACAGGTTCAGGGTATATTTGTGTGGAGTTCTGCGTTGGTACGTTCCAGGGTAACTGGGAGGTTATGGAGGGGTACAGGTTCAGGGCATATTTGTGTGTAGCTCTGCATTGGTACGTTCCAGTGAGACAGGGAGGTTATGGAGAGGTACAGGTTCAGGGCAAATTTGTGTGTAGTTCTGCAGTGGGACGTTCCAGTGAGACATGAGGTTATGGACGGGTACAGGTTCAGGGCACATTTGTGTGGACTTCTGCATTGGTACGTTCCAGTGAGACCGGGAGGTTATGGAGGGGTACAGGTTCAGGGCATATTTGTGTGGAGTTCCGCATTGGTACGTTCCAGTGAGACAGGGAGGTTATGGAGGGGTACAGGTTAGGGGAAATTTGAGTGTAGTTCTGCATTGGTACGTTCCAGTGAGACAGGGAGGTTATGGAGGGTACGTGTTCACCGCATATTTGTGTGGAGTTCTGCAGTGGTACGTTCCAGAGAGACAGGGAGGTTATGGACGGGTACAGGTTCAGGGCATATTTGTGTGGAGTTCTGCATTGGTACTTTCCAGTGAGACAGGGAGGTTATGGAGGATACAGGTTCATGGCAGATTTGTGTGGAGTTCTGCAGTGGCACGTTCCAGTTTGACAGGGAGGTTATGGACGTGTACATGTTCGTGGCATATTTGTGTGGAGTTCTGCATTGGTACATTCCAGTGAGACAGGGATGTTATGGAGGGTTAAAGGTTCAGGGCATATTTGTGGGGAGTTCTGCAGTGGGACGTTCCAGTGAGACAGGGAGGTTAAGGTGGAGTACAGGTTCAGGGCATATTTGTGTGGATTTCTGCATTGGTTCGTTCCAGTGAGACAGGGAGGTTATGGAGGGGTACAGGTTCAGGGGATATTTGTGTGGAGTTCTGCAATGGTACGTTCCAGTGAGACAGGGAGGTTATGGAGGGGTACAGGTTCAGGGTATATTTGTGTGGAGTTCTGCGTTGGTACGTTCCAGGGTAACTGGGAGGATATGGAGGGGTACAGGTTCAGGGCATATTTGTGTGGAGCTCTGCATTGGTACGTTCCAGTGAGACAGGGAGCTTATGGAGGGGTACAGGTTCAGGGCAAATTTGTGTGGAGCTCTGCATTGGTACGTTCCAGTGTGACTGGGAGGTTATGGAGGGTACACGTTCAGGGCATATTTGTGTGGAGTTCTGCATTGGTACGTTCCAGTGAGACAGGGAGGTTATGGAGGGTACAGGTTCAGGGCAAATTTGAGTGTAGTTCTGCATTGGTACGTTCCTGTGAGACAGGGAGGTTATGGAGGGGTAAAGGTTCAGGGTATATTTGTGTGGAGTTCTGCGTTGGTACGTTCCAGTGTAACTGGGAGGATATGGAGGGGTACAGGTTCAGGGCATATTTGTGTGTAGCTCGGCATTGGTACGTTCCAGTGAGACAGGGAGGTTATGGAGGGGTACAGGTTCAGGGCAAATTTGTGTGTAGTTCTGCAGTGGGACGTTCCAGTGAGACATGAGGTTATGGACGGGTACAGGTTCAGGGCACATTTGTGTGGACTTCTGCATTGGTACGTTCCAGTGAGACCGGGAGGTTATGGAGGGGTACAGGTTCAGGGCATATTTGTGTGGAGTTCTGCATTGGTACGTTCCAGTGAGACAGGCAGGTTATGGAGGGGTACAGGTTAGGGGAAATTTGAGTGTAGTTCTGCATTGGTACGTTCCAGTGAGACAGGGAGGTTATGGAGGGTACAGGTTCACCGCATATTTGTGTGGAGTTCTGCAGTGGTACGTTCCAGAGAGACAGGGAGGTTATGGACGGGTACAGGTTCAGGGCATATTTGTGTGGAGTTCTGAATTGGTACATTCCAGTGAGACAGGGAGGTTATGGAGGATACAGGTTCATGGCAGATTTGTGTGGAGTTCTGCAGTGGCACCTTCCAGTGAGACAGGTAGGTTATGGACGTGTACATGTTCGTGGCATATTTGTGTGGAGTTCTGCATTGGTACATTCCAGTGAGAAAGGGATGTTATGGAGGGTTAAAGGTTCAGGGCATATTTGTGGGGAGTTCTGCAGTGGGACGTTCCAGTGATACAGGGAGGTTAAGGTGGAGTACAGGTTCAGGGCATATTTGTGTGGATTTCTGCATTGGTACGTTCCAGTGAGACAGGGAGGTTATGGAGGGGTACAGGTTCAGGGCATATTTGTGTGGAGTTCTGCAATGGTACGTTCCAGTGAGACAGGGAGGTTATGGAGGGGTACAGGTTCAGGGTATATTTGTGTGGAGTTCTGCGTTGGTACGTTCCAGGGTAACTGGGAGGTTATGGAGGGGTACAGGTTCAGGGCATATTTGTGTGGAACTCTGCATTGGTACGTTCCAGTGAGACAGGGAGGTTATGGAGGGGTACAGGTTCAGGGCAAATTTGTGTGTAGTTCTGCAGTGGGACGTTCCAGTGAGAAATGAGGTTATGGAGGGGTACAGGTTCAGGGCATTTTCTGTGAATTTCTGCTTTGGTACGTTCCAGTGAGACAGGGAGGTTATGGAGGGGTACAGGTTCAGGGCATGTTTCTGTGGAGTTCTGCAGTGGTACGTTCCAGAGAGACAGGGAGGTTATGGACGGGTACAGGTTCAGGGCATATTTGTGTGGAGTTCTGCATTGGTACTTTCCAGTGAGACAGGGAGGTTATGGAGGATACAGGTTCATGGCAGATTTGTGTGGAGTTCTGCAGTGGCACGTTCCAGTTTGACAGGGAGGTTATGGACGTGTACATGTTCGTGGCATATTTGTGTGGAGTTCTGCATTGGTACATTCCAGTGAGACAGGGATGTTATGGAGGGTTAAAGGTTCAGGGCATATTTTTGGGGAGTTCTGCAGTGGGACGTTCCAGTGAGACAGGGAGGTTAAGGTGGAGTACAGGTTCAGGGCATATTTGTGTGGATTTCTGCATTGGTTCGTTCCAGTGAGACAGGGAGGTTATGGAGGGGTACAGGTTCAGGGGATATTTGTGTGGAGTTCTGCAATGGTACGTTCCAGTGAGACAGGGAGGTTATGGAGGGGTACAGGTTCAGGGTATATTTGTGTGGAGTTCTGCGTTGGTACGTTCCAGGGTAACTGGGAGGATATGGAGGGGTACAGGTTCAGGGCATATTTGTGTGGAGCTCTGCATTGGTACGTTCCAGTGAGACAGGGAGGTTATGGAGGGGTACAGGTTCAGGGCAAATTTGTGTGGAGCTCTGCATTGGTACGTTCCAGTGTGACTGGTAGGTTATGGAGGGTACAGGTTCAGGGCAAATTTGAGTGTAGTTCTGCATTGGTACGTTCCTGTGAGACAGGGAGGTTATGGAGGGGTAAAGGTTCAGGGTATATTTGTGTGGAGTTCTGCGTTGGTACGTTCCAGTGTAACTGGGAGGATATGGAGGGGTACAGGTTCAGGGCATATTTGTGTGTAGCTCGGCATTGGTACGTTCCAGTGAGACAGGGAGGTTATGGAGGGGTACAGGTTCAGGGCAAATTTGTGTGTAGTTCTGCAGTGGGACGTTCCAGTGAGACATGAGGTTATGGACGGGTACAGGTTCAGGGCACATTTGTGTGGACTTCTGCATTGGTACGTTCCAGTGAGACCGGGAGGTTATGGAGGGGTACAGGTTCAGGGCATATTTGTGTGGAGTTCTGCATTGGTACGTTCCAGTGAGACAGGCAGGTTATGGAGGGGTACAGGTTAGGGGAAATTTGAGTGTAGTTCTGCATTGGTACGTTCCAGTGAGACAGGGAGGTTATGGAGGGTACAGGTTCACCGCATATTTGTGTGGAGTTCTGCAGTGGTACGTTCCAGAGAGACAGGGAGGTTATGGACGGGTACAGGTTCAGGGCATATTTGTGTGGAGTTCTGAATTGGTACTTTCCAGTGAGACAGGGAGGTTATGGAGGATACAGGTTCATGGCAGATTTGTGTGGAGTTCTGCAGTGGCACCTTCCAGTGAGACAGGTAGGTTATGGACGTGTACATGTTCGTGGCATATTTGTGTGGAGTTCTGCATTGGTACATTCCAGTGAGAAAGGGATGTTATGGAGGGTTAAAGGTTCAGGGCATATTTGTGGGGAGTTCTGCAGTGGGACGTTCCAGTGATACAGGGAGGTTAAGGTGGAGTACAGGTTCAGGGCATATTTGTGTGGATTTCTGCATTGGTACGTTCCAGTGAGACAGGGAGGTTATGGAGGGGTACAGGTTCAGGGCATATTTGTGTGGAGTTCTGCAATGGTACGTTCCAGTGAGACAGGGAGGTTATGGAGGGGTACAGGTTCAGGGTATATTTGTGTGGAGTTCTGCGTTGGTACGTTCCAGGGTAACTGGGAGGTTATGGAGGGGTACAGGTTCAGGGCATATTTGTGTGGAACTCTGCATTGGTACGTTCCAGTGAGACAGGGAGGTTATGGAGGGGTACAGGTTCAGGGCAAATTTGTGTGTAGTTCTGCAGTGGGACGTTCCAGTGAGAAATGAGGTTATGGAGGGGTACAGGTTCAGGGCATTTTCTGTGAATTTCTGCTTTGGTACGTTCCAGTGAGACAGGGAGGTTATGGAGGGGTACAGGTTCAGGGCATGTTTCTGTGGAGTTCTGCATTGGTACGTTCCAGTGAGACAGGGAGATTATGGAGGGGTACAGGTTCAGGGCAAATTTGTGTGGAGTTCTGCATTGGTACGCTCCAGTGAGACAAGAAGGTTATGGGCGGGTACAGGTTCAGGGCATATTTGTGTGCAATGCTGCATTGGTACGTTCCAGTGCGACAGGGAGGTTATGGAGGGTACAGGTTCAGGGCATATTTTTGTGGAGTTCTGCATTGGTACGTTCCAGTGAGACAGGGAGGTTTTGGAGGGGTACAGGTTCAGGGAATATTTGTTTGGAGTTCTGCGTTGGTACGTTCCAGTGTGACTGGGAGGTTATGGAGGGGTATAGGTTCAGGGCATATTTGTTTGGAGTTCTGCATTGGTACGTTCCAGTGTGACTGGGAGGTTACGGAGGGTTCACGTTCAGGGCATATTTGTGTGGATTTCTGCAGTGGGACGTTCCAGTGAGACAGGGAGGTTATGGACGTGTACAGGTTCAGGGCATATTTGTGTGGAGTTCTGCATTGGTACGTTCCTGTGAGACAGGGAATTTATGAGGGTACAGGTTCAGGGCACATTTGTGTGGAGTTCTGCATTGGTACGTTCCAGTGAGACAGGGAGGTTATGGAGGGTAGAGGTTCAGGGCAAATTTGAGTGTAGTTCTGCATTGGTACGTTCCAGTGAGACAGGGAGTTTATGGAGGTTACAGGTTCAGGGCATATTTGTGTGGAGTTCTGCAGTGGTACGTTCCAGTGAGACAGGGTGGTTATGGTGGAGTACAGGTTCAGGGCATATTTTTGTGGATTTCTGCATTGGTACGTTCCAGTGAGACAGGGAGGTTATGGAGTGGTACAGGTTCAGGGCATATTTGTGTGGAGTTCTGCAGTGGTACGTTCCAGTGAGACAGGGAGGTTAAGGTGGAGTACAGGTTCAGGGGATATTTGTGTGGATTTCTGCATTGGTACGTTCCAGTGAGACAGGGAAGTTATGGAGGGGTAAAGGTTCAGGGCATATTTGTGCGGAGTTCTGCATTGGTACGTTCCAGTGAGACAGGGAGGTTATGGAGGGGTACAGGTTCAGGGCATATTTGTGTGGAGTTCTGCAGTGGGACGTTCCAGTGTGACAGGGAGGTTAAGGTGGAGTACAGGCTCAGGGCATATTTGTGTGGAGTTCTGCATTGGTACGTTCCAGTGAGACAGGGAGGTTATGGAGGGTACAGGTTCAGGGCAAATTTGAGTGTAGTTCTGCATTGGTACGTTCCTGTGAGACAGGGAGGTTATGGAGGGGTAAAGGTTCAGGGTATATTTGTGTGGAGTTCTGCGTTGGTACGTTCCAGTGTAACTGGGAGGATATGGAGGGGTACAGGTTCAGGGCATATTTGTGTGTAGCTCGGCATTGGTACGTTCCAGTGAGACAGGGAGGTTATGGAGGGGTACAGGTTCAGGGCAAATTTGTGTGTAGTTCTGCAGTGGGACGTTCCAGTGAGACATGAGGTTATGGACGGGTACAGGTTCAGGGCACATTTGTGTGGACTTCTGCATTGGTACGTTCCAGTGAGACCGGGAGGTTATGGAGGGGTACAGGTTCAGGGCATATTTGTGTGGAGTTCTGCATTGGTACGTTCCAGTGAGACAGCCAGGTTATGGAGGGGTACAGGTTAGGGGAAATTTGAGTGTAGTTCTGCATTGGTACGTTCCAGTGAGACAGGGAGGTTATGGAGGGTACAGGTTCACCGCATATTTGTGTGGAGTTCTGCAGTGGTACGTTCCAGAGAGACAGGGAGGTTATGGACGGGTACAGGTTCAGGGCATATTTGTGTGGATTTCTGAATTGGTACTTTCCAGTGAGACAGGGAGGTTATGGAGGATACAGGTTCATGGCAGATTTGTGTGGAGTTCTGCAGTGGCACCTTCCAGTGAGACAGGTAGGTTATGGACGTGTACATGTTCGTGGCATATTTGTGTGGAGTTCTGCATTGGTACATTCCAGTGAGAAAGGGATGTTATGGAGGGTTAAAGGTTCAGGGCATATTTGTGGGGAGTTCTGCAGTGGGACGTTCCAGTGATACAGGGAGGTTAAGGTGGAGTACAGGTTCAGGGCATATTTGTGTGGATTTCTGCATTGGTACGTTCCAGTGAGACAGGGAGGTTATGGAGGGGTACAGGTTCAGGGCATATTTGTGTGGAGTTCTGCAATGGTACGTTCCAGTGAGACAGGGAGGTTATGGAGGGGTACAGGTTCAGGGTATATTTGTGTGGAGTTCTGCGTTGGTACGTTCCAGGGTAACTGGGAGGTTATGGAGGGGTACAGGTTCAGGGCATATTTGTGTGGAACTCTGCATTGGTACGTTCCAGTGAGACAGGGAGGTTATGGAGGGGTACAGGTTCAGGGCAAATTTGTGTGTAGTTCTGCAGTGGGACGTTCCAGTGAGAAATGAGGTTATGGAGGGGTACAGGTTCAGGGCATTTTCTGTGAATTTCTGCTTTGGTACGTTCCAGTGAGACAGGGAGGTTATGGAGGGGTACAGGTTCAGGGCATGTTTCTGTGGAGTTCTGCATTGGTACGTTCCAGTGAGACAGGGAGATTATGGAGGGGTACAGGTTCAGGGCAAATTTGTGTGGAGTTCTGCATTGGTACGCTCCAGTGAGACAAGAAGGTTATGGGCGGGTACAGGTTCAGGGCACATTTGTGTGCAATGCTGCATTGGTACGTTCCAGTGCGACAGGGAGGTTATGGAGGGTACAGGTTCAGGGCATATTTTTGTGGAGTTCTGCATTGGTACGTTCCAGTGAGACAGGGAGGTTTTGGAGGGGTACAGGTTCAGGGAATATTTGTTTGGAGTTCTGCGTTGGTACGTTCCAGTGTGACTGGGAGGTTATGGAGGGGTATAGGTTCAGGGCATATTTGTTTGGAGTTCTGCATTGGTACGTTCCAGTGTGACTGGGAGGTTACGGAGGGTTCACGTTCAGGGCATATTTGTGTGGATTTCTGCAGTGGGACGTTCCAGTGAGACAGGGAGGTTATGGACGTGTACAGGTTCAGGGCATATTTGTGTGGAGTTCTGCATTGGTACGTTCCTGTGAGACAGGGAATTTATGAGGGTACAGGTTCAGGGCACATTTGTGTGGAGTTCTGCATTGGTACGTTCCAGTGAGACAGGGAGGTTATGGAGGGTAGAGGTTCAGGGCAAATTTGAGTGTAGTTCTGCATTGGTACGTTCCAGTGAGACAGGGAGTTTATGGAGGTTACAGGTTCAGGGCATATTTGTGTGGAGTTCTGCAGTGGTACGTTCCAGTGAGACAGGGTGGTTATGGTGGAGTACAGGTTCAGGGCATATTTTTGTGGATTTCTGCATTGGTACGTTCCAGTGAGACAGGGAGGTTATGGAGTGGTACAGGTTCAGGGCATATTTGTGTGGAGTTCTGCAGTGGTACGTTCCAGTGAGACAGGGAGGTTAAGGTGGAGTACAGGTTCAGGGGATATTTGTGTGGATTTCTGCATTGGTACGTTCCAGTGAGACAGGGAGGTTATGGAGGGGTACAGGTTCAGGGCAAATTTGTGTGGAGCTCTGCATTGGTACGTTCCAGTGTGACTGGGAGGTTATGGAGGGTACACGTTCAGGGCATATTTGTGTGGAGTTCTGCATTGGTACGTTCCAGTGAGACAGGGAGGTTATGGAGGGTACAGGTTCAGGGCAAATTTGAGTGTAGTTCTGCTTTGGTACGTTCCTGTGAGACAGGGAGGTTATGGAGGTTACAGGTTCAGGGTATATTTGTGTGGAGTTCTGCAGTGGTACGTTCCAGTGAGACAGGGTGGTTATGGTGGAGTACAGGTTCAGGGCATATTTTTGTGGATTTTTGAATTGGTGCGTTCCAGTGAGACATGGAGGTTATGGAGGGGTACAGGTTCAGGGCATATTTGTGTGGAGTTCTGCAATGGTACGTTTCAGTGAGACAGGGAGGTTATGGAGGGGTACAGGTTCAGGGTATATTTGTGTGGAGTTCTGCGTTGGTACGTTCCAGTGAGACAGGGAGGTTATGGAGGGGTGCAGGTTCAGGGCAAATTTGTGTGTAGTTCTGCAGTGGGACGTTCCAGTGAGACATGAGGTTATGGACGGGTACAGGTTCAGGGCACATTTGTGTGGACTTCTGCATTGGTACGTTCCAGTGAGACCGGGAGGTTATGGAGGGGTACAGGTTCAGGGCATATTTGTGTGGAGTTCTGCATTGGTACGTTCCTGTGAGACAGGGAAGTTATGGAGGGTACAGGTTCAGGGCAAATTTGAGTGGAGTTCTGCATTGGTACGTTCCAGTGAGACAGGGAGTTTATGGAGGTTACAGGTTCAGGGCATATTTGTGTGGAGTTCTGCAGTGGTACGTTCCAGTGAGACAGGGTGGTTATGGTGGAGTACAGGTTCAGGGCATATTTTTGTGGATTTCTGCATTGGTACGTTCCAGTGAGACAGGGAGGTTATGGAGGGGTACAGGTTCAGGGCATATTTGTGTGGAGTTCTGCAGTGGTACGTTCCAGTGAGACAGGGAGGTTAAGGTGGAGTACAGGTTCAGGGGATATTTGTGTGGATTTCTGCATTGGTACGTTCCAGTGAGACAGGGAAGTTATGGAGGGGTAAAGGTTCAGGGCATATTTGTGCGGAGTTCAGCATTGGTACGTTCCAGTGAGACAGGGAGGTTATGGAGGGGTACAGGTTCAGGGCATATTTGTGTGGAGTTCTGCAGTGGGACGTTCCAGTGAGACAGGGAGGTTAAGGTGGAGTACAGGCTCAGGGCATATTTGTGTGGATTTCTGCATTGGTACGTTCCAGTGAGACAGGGAGGTTATGGAGGGGTACAGGTTCAGGGGATATTTGTGTGGAGTTCTGCAATGGTACGTTCAGTTGAGACAGGGAGGTTATGGAGGGGTACAGGTTCAGGGTATATTTGTGTGGAGTTCTGCGTTGGTACGTTCCAGGGTAACTGGGAGGTTATGGAGGGGTACAGGTTCAGGGCATATTTGTGTGGAGCTCTGCATTGGTACGTTCCAGTGACACAGGGAGGTTATGGAGGGGTACAGGTTCAGGGCAAATTTGTGTGGAGCTCTGCATTGGTACGTTCCAGTGTGACTGGGAGGTTATGGAGGGTACACGTTCAGGGCATATTTGTGTGGAGTTCTGCATTGGTACGTTCCAGTGAGACAGGGAGGTTATGGAGGGTACAGGTTCAGGGCAAATTTGAGTGTAGTTCTGCATTGGTACGTTCCTGTGAGACAGGGAGGTTATGGAGGTTACAGGTTCAGGGTATATTTGTGTGGAGTTCTGCAATGGTACGTTCCAGTGAGTCAGGGTGGTTATGGTGGAGTACAGGTTCAGGGCATATTTTTGTGGATTTCTGAATTGGTGCGTTCCAGTGAGACATGGAGGTTATGGAGGGGTACAGGTTCAGGGCATATTTGTGTGGAGTTCTGCAATGGTACGTTTCAGTGAGACAGGGAGGTTATGGAGGGGTACAGGTTCAGGGTATATTTGTGTGGAGTTCTGCGTTGGTACGTTCCAGGGTAACTGGGAGGTTATGGAGGGGTACAGGTTCAGGGCATATTTGTGTGTAGCTCTGCATTGGTACGTTCCAGTGAGACAGGGAGGTTATGGAGGGGTACATGTTCAGGGCAAATTTGTGTGTAGTTCTGCTGTGGGACGTTCCAGTGAGACATGAGGTTATGGACGGGTACAGGTTCAGGGCACATTTGTGTGGACTTCTGCATTGGTACGTTCCAGTGAGACCGGGAGGTTATGGAGGGTACATGTTCACCGCATATTTGTGTGGAGTTCTGCAGTGGTACGTTCCAGAGAGACAGGGAGGTTATGGACGGGTACAGGTTCAGGGCATATTTGTGTGGAGTTCTGCATTGGTACTTTCCAGTGAGACAGGGAGGTTATGGAGGATACAGGTTCATGGCAGATTTGTGTGGAGTTCTGCAGTGGCACGTTCCAGTTTGACAGGGAGGTTATGGACGTGTACATGTTCGTGGCATATTTGTGTGGAGTTCTGCATTGGTACATTCCAGTGAGACAGGGATGTTATGGAGGGTTAAAGGTTCAGGGCATATTTGTGGGGAGTTCTGCAGCGGGACGTTCCAGTGAGACAGGGAGGTTAAGGTGGAGTACAGGTTCAGGGCATATTTGTGTGGATTTCTGCATTGGTTCGTTCCAGTGAGACAGGGAGGTTATGGAGGGGTACAGGTTCAGGGGATATTTGTGTGGAGTTCTGCAATGGTACGTTCCAGTGAGACAGGGAGGTTATGGAGGGGTACAGGTTCAGGGTATATTTGTGTGGAGTTCTGCGTTGGTACGTTCCAGGGTAACTGGGAGGATATGGAGGGGTACAGGTTCAGGGCATATTTGTGTGGAGCTCTGCATTGGTACGTTCCAGTGAGACAGGGAGGTTATGGAGGGGTACAGGTTCAGGGCAAATTTGTGTGGAGCTCTGCATTGGTACGTTCCAGTGTGACTGGGAGGTTATGGAGGGTACACGTTCAGGGCATATTTGTGTGGAGCTCTGCATTGGTACGTTCCAGTGAGACAGGGAGGTTATGGAGGGTACAGATTCAGGGCAAATTTGAGTGTAGTTCTGCATTGGTACGTTCCTGTGAGACAGGGAGGTTATGGAGGTGTACAGGTTCAGGGTATATTTGTGTGGAGTTCTGCGTTGGTACGTTCCAGTGTAACTGGGAGGATATGGAGGGGTACAGGTTCAGGGCATATTTGTGTGTAGCTCGGCATTGGTACGTTCCAGTGAGACAGGGAGGTTATGGAGGTGTACAGGTTCAGGGCAAATTTGTGTGTAGTTCTGCAGTGGGACGTTCCAGTGAGACATGAGGTTATGGACGGGTACAGGTTCAGGGCACATTTGTGTGGACTTCTGCATTGGTACGTTCCAGTGAGACCGGGAGGTTATGGAGGGGTACAGGTTCAGGGCATATTTGTGTGGAGTTCTGCATTGGTACGTTCCAGTGAGACAGGCAGGTTATGGAGGGGTACAGGTTAGGGGAAATTTGAGTGTAGTTCTGCATTGGTACGTTCCAGTGAGACAGGGAGGTTATGGAGGGTACAGGTTCACCGCATATTTGTGTGGAGTTCTGCAGTGGTACGTTCCAGAGAGACAGGGAGGTTATGGACGGGTACAGGTTCAGGGCATATTTGTGTGGAGTTCTGAATTGGTACATTCCAGTGAGACAGGGAGGTTATGGAGGATACAGGTTCATGGCAGATTTGTGTGGAGTTCTGCAGTGGCACCTTCCAGTGAGACAGGTAGGTTATGGACGTGTACATGTTCGTGGCATATTTGTGTGGAGTTCTGCATTGGTACATTCCAGTGAGAAAGGGATGTTATGGAGGGTTAAAGGTTCAGGGCATATTTGTGGGGAGTTCTGCAGTGGGACGTTCCAGTGAGACAGGGAGGTTAAGGTGGAGTACAGGTTCAGGGCATATTTGTGTGGATTTCTGCATTGGTACGTTCCAGTGAGACAGGGAGGTTATGGAGGGGTACAGGTTCAGGGCATATTTGTGTGGAGTTCTGCAATGGTACGTTCCAGTGAGACAGGGAGGTTATGGAGGGGTACAGGTTCAGGGTATATTTGTGTGGAGTTCTGCGTTGGTACGTTCCAGGGTAACTGGGAGGTTATGGAGGGGTACAGGTTCAGGGCATATTTGTGTGGAACTCTGCATTGGTACGTTCCAGTGAGACAGGGAGGTTATGGAGGGGTACAGGTTCAGGGCAAATTTGTGTGTAGTTCTGCAGTGGGACGTTCCAGTGAGACATGAGGTTATGGAGGGGTACAGGTTCAGGGCATTTTCTGTGAAATTCTGCTTTTGTACGTTCCAGTGAGACAGGGAGGTTATGGAGGGGTACAGGTTCAGGGCATGTTTCCGTGGAGTTCTGCATTGGTACGTTCCAGTGAGACAGGGAGATTATGGAGGGGTACAGGTTCAGGGCAAATTTGTGTGGAGTTCTGCATTGGTACGCTCCAGTGAGACAAGGAGGTTATGGGCGGGTACAGGTTCAGGGCATATTTGTGTGCAATGCTGCATTGGTACGTTCCAGTGCGACAGGGAGGTTATGGAGGGTACAGGTTCAGGGCATATTTTTGTGGAGTTCTGCATTGGTACGTTCCAGTGAGACAGGGAGGTTTTGGAGGGGTACAGGTTCAGGGAATATTTGTTTGGAGTTCTGCGTTGGTACGTTCCAGTGTGACTGGGAGGTTATGGAGGGGTATAGGTTCAGGGCATATTTGTTTGGAGTTCTGCATTGGTACGTTCCAGTGTGACTGGGAGGTTACGGAGGGTTCACGTTCAGGGCATATTTGTGTGGATTTCTGCAGTGGGACGTTCCAGTGAGACAGGGAGGTTATGGACGGGTACAGGTTCAGGGCATATTTGTGTGGAGTTCTGCATTGGTACGTTCCTGTGAGACAGGGAATTTATGGAGGGTACAGGTTCAGGGCACATTTGTGTGGAGTTCTGCATTGGTACGTTCCAGTGAGACAGGGAGGTTATGGAGGGTAGAGGTTCAGGGCAAATTTGAGTGTAGTACTGCATTGGTACGTTCCAGTGAGACAGGGAGTTTATGGAGGTTACAGGTTCAGGGCATATTTGTGTGGAGTTCTGCAGTGGTACGTTCCAGTGAGACAGGGTGGTTATGGTGGAGTACAGGTTCAGGGCATATTTTTGTGGATTTCTGCATTGGTACGTTCCAGTGAGACAGGGAGGTTATGGAGGGGTACAGGTTCAGGGCATATTTGTGTGGAGTTCTGCAGTGGTACGTTCCAGTGAGACAGGGAGGTTAAGGTGGAGTACAGGTTCAGGGGATATTTGTGTGGATTTCTGCATTGGTACGTTCCAGTGAGACAGGGAAGTTATGGAGGGGAAAAGGTTCAGGGCATATTTGTGCGGAGTTCTGCATTGGTACGTTCCAGTGAGACAGGGAGGTTATGGAGGGGTACAGGTTCAGGGCATATTTGTGTGGAGTTCTGCAGTGGGACGTTCCAGTGTGACAGGGAGGTTAAGGTGGAGTACAGGCTCAGGGCATATTTGTGTGGATTTCTGCATTGGTACGTTCCAGTGAGACAGGGAGGTTATGGAGGGGTACAGGTTGAGGGGATATTTGTGTGGAGTTCTGCAATGGTACGTTCAGTTGAGACAGGGAGGTTATGGAGGGGTACAGGTTCAGGGTATATTTGTGTGGAGTTCTGCGTTGGTAAGTTCCAGGGTAACTGGGAGGTTATGGACGGGTACAGGTTCAGGGCATATTTGTGTGGAGCTCTGCATTGGTACGTTCCAGTGTGACTGGGAGGTTATGGAGGGTACACGTTCAGGGCATATTTGTGTGGAGTTCTGCATTGGTACGTTCCAGTGAGACAGGGAGGTTATGGAGGGTACAGGTTCAGGGCAAATTTGAGTGTAGTTCTGCTTTGGTACGTTCCTGTGAGACAGGGAGGTTATGGAGGTTACAGGTTCAGGGTATATTTGTGTGGAGTTCTGCAGTGGTACGTTCCAGTGAGACAGGGTGGTTATGGTGGAGTACAGGTTCAGGGCATATTTTTGTGGATTTTTGAATTGGTGCGTTCCAGTGAGACATGGAGGTTATGGAGGGGTACAGGTTCAGGGCATGTTTGTGTGGAGTTCTGCAATGGTACGTTTCAGTGAGACAGGGAGGTTATGGAGGGGTACAGGTTCAGGGTATATTTGTGTGGAGTTCTGCGTTGGTACGTTCCAGTGAGACAGGGAGGTTATGGAGGGGTACAGGTTCAGGGCAAATTTGTGTGTAGTTCTGCAGTGGGACGTTCCAGTGAGACATGAGGTTATGGACGGGTACAGGTTCAGGGCACATTTGTGTGGACTTCTGCATTGGTACGTTCCAGTGAGACCGGGAGGTTATGGAGGGGTACAGGTTCAGGGCATATTTGTGTGGAGTTCTGCATTGGTACGTTCCAGTGAGACAGGGAGGTTATGGAGGGGTACAGGTTAGGGGAAATTTGAGTGTAGTTCTGCATTGGTACGTTCCAGTGAGACAGGGAGGTTATGGAGGGTACAGGTTCACCGCATATTTGTGTGGAGTTCTGCAGTGGTACGTTCCAGAGAGACAGGGAGGTTATGGACGGGTACAGGTTCAGGGCATATTTGTGTGGAGTTCTGCATTGGTACTTTCCAGTGAGACAGGGAGGTTATGGAGGATACAGGTTCATGGCAGATTTGTGTGGAGTTCTGCAGTGGCACGTTCCAGTGAGACAGGGAGGTTATGGACGTGTACATGTTCGTGGCATATTTGTGTGGAGTTCTGCATTGGTACATTCCAGTGAGACAGGGATGTTATGGAGGGTTAAAGGTTCAGGGCATATTTGTGGGCTGTTCTGCAGTGGGACGTTCCAGTGAGACAGGGAGGTTAAGGTGGAGTACAGGTTCAGGGCATATTTGTGTGGATTTCTGCATTGGTTCGTTCCAGTGAGACAGGGAGGTTATGGAGGGGTACAGGTTCAGGGCATATTTGTGTGGAGTTCTGCAATGGTACGTTCCAGTGAGACAGGGAGGTTATGGAGGGGTACAGGTTCAGGGTATATTTGTGTGGAGTTCTGCGTTGGTACGTTCCAGGGTAACTGGGAGGTTATGGAGGGGTACAGGTTCAGGGCATATTTGTGTGGAGCTCTGCATTGGTACGTTCCAGGGCGACAGGGAGGTTATGGAGGGTACAGGTTCAGGGCATATTTTTGTGGAGTTCTGCATTGGTACGTTCCAGTGAGACAGGGAGGTTTTGGAGGGGTACAGGTTCAGGGAATATTTGTTTGGAGTTCTGCGTTGGTACGTTCCAGTGTGACTGGGAGGTTACGGAGGGTACACGTTCAGGGCATATTTGTGTGGATTTCTGCAGTGGGACGTTCCAGTGAGACAGGGAGGTTATGGACGGGTACAGGTTCAGGGCATATTTGTGTGGAGTTCTGCATTGGTACGTTCCTGTGAGACAGGGAAGTTATGGAGGGTACAGGTTCAGGGCACATTTGTGTGGAGTTCTGCATTGGTACGTTCCAGTGAGACAGGGAGGTTATGGAGGGTACAGGTTCAGGGCAAATTTGAGTGTAATTCTGCATTGGTACGTTCCAGTGAGACAGGGAGGTTATGGAGGGTACAGGATCAGGGCATATTTGTGTGGAGTTCTGCAGTGGTACGTTCCAGTGAGACAGGGAGGTTATGGTGGAGTACAGGTTCAGGGCATATTTTTGTGGATTTTTGCATAGGTACGTTCCAGTGAGACAGGGAGGTTATGGAGGGGTACAGGTTCAGGGCATATTTGTGTGGAGTTCTGCAGTGGTACGTTCCATTGAGACAGAGAGGTTAAGTTGGAGTACAGGTTCAGGGCATATTTGTGTGGATTTCTGCATTGCTACGTTCCAGTGAGACAAGGAGGTTCTGGGTGGGTACAGGTTCAGGGCATATTTGTGTGGAATTCTGCATTTGTTCGTTCCAGTGAGACAGGGAGGTTATGGAGGGTACAGGTAAAGGGCATATTTGTGTGGAGTGCTGCATTGGTACGTTCCAGTGAGACAGGGAGTTTATGGAGGGTACAAGTTCAGGGCATATTTGTGTGGTGTTCTGCATTGGTACGTTCCAGTGAGACAGGGAGGTTATGGATGGGTACAGGTTCAGGGCATATTTGTGTGGAGTTCTGCATTGGTACTTTCCAGTGGGACAGGGAGGTTATGGAGGGTACCGGTTCATGGCATATTTGTGTGGATTTCTGCAATGGGACGTTCCAGTGAGACAGGGAGTTTATGGACGTGTACAGGTTCAGGGCCTATTTGTTTGGAATTCTGCATTGTTACGTTCCAGTGAGACAGGGAGGTTTTGGAGGGTTACATTTTCAGGGCATATTTGTGTGGAGTTCTGCATTGGTATGTTCCAGTGAGACAAGGAGGTTATGGGCGGGTACAGGTTCAAGGCATATTTGTGTGGAATTCTGCATTGGTACGTTCCAGTGAGACAGAGAGGTTATGGAGGGTACAGGTTCAGGGCATATTTGTGTGGAATCCTGCATTGGTACGTTCCAGTGAGTCAGGGAGTTTATGGAGGTTACAGGTTCAGGGCATATTTGTGTGGAGTTCTGCAGTGGTACGTTCCAGTGAGACAGGGTGGTTATGGTGGAGTACAGGTTCAGGGCATATTTTTGTGGATTTCTGCATTGGTACGTTCCAGTGAGACAGGGAGGTTATGGAGGGGTACAGGTTCAGGGCATATTTGTGTGGAGTTCTGCAGTGGTACGTTCCAGTGAGACAGGGAGGTTAAGGTTGAGTACAGGTTCAGGGGATATTTGTGTGGATTTCTGCATTGGTACGTTCCAGTGAGACAGGGAAGTTATGGAGGGGTGAAGGTTCAGGGCATATTTGTGCGGAGTTCTGCATTGGTACGTTCCAGTGAGACAGGGAGGTTATGGTGGGGTACAGGTTCAGAGCATATTTGTGTGGAGTTCTGCAGTGGGACGTTCCAGTGAGACAGGGAGGTTAAGGTGGAGTACAGGCTCAGGGCATATTTGTGTGGATTTCTGCATTGGTACGTTCCAGTGAGACAAGGAGGTTATGGAGGGGTACAGGTTCAGGGGATATTTGTGTGGAGTTCTGCAATGGTACGTTCAGTTGAGACAGGGAGGTTATGGAGGGGTACAGGTTCAGGGTATATTTGTGTGGAGTTCTGCGTTGGTACGTGCCACGGTAACTGGGAGGTTATGGAGGGGTACAGGTTTAGGGCATATTTGTGTGGAATCTGCATTGGTACGTTCCAGTGAGACAGGGAGGTTATGGAGGGGTACAGGTTCAGGGCAAATTTGTGTGGAGCTCTGCATTGGTACGTTCCAGTGTGACTGGGAGGTTATGGAGGGTTCACGTTCAGGGCAAATTTGTGTGGAGTTCTGCATTGGTACGTTCCAGTGAGACAGGGAGGTTATGGAGGGTACAGGTTCAGGGCAAATTTGAGTGTAGCTCTGCATTGATACGTTCCAGTGAGACAGGGAGGTTATGGAGGGGTACAGGTTCAGGGCAAATTTGTGTGTAGTTCTGCAGTGGGACGTTCCAGTGAGACATGAGGTTATGGACGGGTACAGGTTCAGGGCACATTTGTGTGGACTTCTGCATTGGTACGTTCCAGTGAGACCGGGAGGTTATGGAGGGGTACAGGTTCAGGGCATATTTGTGTGGAGTTCTGCATTGGAACGTTCCAGTGAGACAGGCAGGTTGTGGAGGGGTACAGGTTAGGGGAAATTTGAGTGTAGTTCTGCATTGGTACGTTCCAGTGAGACAGGGAGGTTATGGAGGGTACAGGTTCACCGCATATTTGTGTGGAGTTCTGCAGTGCTACGTTCCAGAGAGACAGGGAGGTTATGGACGGGTACAGGTTCAGGGCATATTTGTGTGGAGTTCTGAATTGGTAGTTTCCAGTGAGACAGGGAGGTTATGGAGGATACAGGTTCATGGCAGATTTGTGTGGAGTTCTGCAGTGGCACGTTCCAGTGAGACAGGTAGGTTATGGACGTGTACATGTTCGTGGCATATTTGTGTGGAGTTCTGCATTGGTACATTCCAGTGAGAAAGGGATGTTATGGAGGGTTAAAGGTTCAGGGCATATTTGTGGGGAGTTCTGCAGTGGGACGTTCCAGTGAGACAGTTAGGTTATGGAGGGGTACAGGTTCAGGGCAAATTTGTGTGTAGTTCTGCAGTGGGACGTTCCAGTGAGACATGAGGTTATGGAGGGGTACAGGTTCAGGGCATTTTCTGTGAATTTCTGCTTTGGTACGTTCCAGTGAGACAGGGAGGTTATGGAGGGGTACAGGTTCAGGGCATGTTTCTGTGGAGTTCTGCATTGGTACGTTCCAGTGAGACAGGGAGATTATGGAGGGGTACAGGTTCAGGGCAAATTTGTGTGGAGTTCTGCATTGGTACGCTCCAGTGAGACAAGGAGGTTATGGGCGGGTACAGGTTCAGGGCATATTTGTGTGCAATTCTGCATTGGTACGTTCCAGTGCGACAGGGAGGTTATGGAGGGTACAGGTTCTGGGCATATTTTTGTGGAGTTCTGCATTGGTACGTTCCAGTGAGACAGGGAGGTTTTGGAGGGGTACAGGTTCAGGGAATATTTGTTTGGAGTTCTGCGTTGGTACGTTCCAGTGTGACTGGGAGGTTATGGAGGGGTATAGGTTCAGGGCATATTTGTTTGGAGTTCTGCATTGGTACGTTCCAGTGTGACTGGGAGGTTACGGAGTGTTCACGTTCAGGGCATATTTGTGTGGATTTCTGCAGTGGGACGTTCCAGTGAGACAGGGAGGTTATGGACGGGTACAGGTTCAGGGCATATTTGTGTGGAGTTCTGCATTGGTACGTTCCTGTGAGACAGGGAAGTTATGGAGGGTACAGGTTCAGGGCACATTTGTGTGGAGTTCTGCATTGGTACGTTCCAGTGAGACAGGGAGGTTATGGAGGGTAGAGGTTCAGGGCAAATTTGAGTGTAGTTCTGCATTGGTACGTTCCAGTGAGACAGGGAATTTTTGGAGGTTACAGGTTCAGGGCATATTTGTGTGGAGTTCTGCAGTGGTACGTTCCAGTGAGACAGGGTGGTTATGGTGGAGTACAGGTTCAGGGCATATTTTTGTGGATTTCTGCATTGGTACGTTCCAGTGAGACAGGGAGGTTATGGAGCGGTACAGGTTCAGGGCATATTTGTGTGGAGTTCTGCAGTGGTACGTTCCAGTGAGACATGAGGTTATGGACGGGTACAGGTTCAGGGCACATTTGTGTGGACTTCTGCATTGGTACGTTCCAGTGAGACCGGGAGGTTATGGAGGGGTACAGGTTCAGGGCATATTTGTGTGGAGTTCTGCAGTGGTACGTTCCAGTGAGACAGGGTGGTTATGGTGGAGTACAGGTTCAGGGCATATTTTTGTGGATTTCTGCATTGGTACGTTCCAGTGAGACAGGGAGGTTATGGAGCGGTACAGGTTCAGGGCATATTTGTGTGGAGTTCTGCAGTGGTACGTTCCAGTGAGACATGAGGTTATGGACGGGTACAGGTTCAGGGCACATTTGTGTGGACTTCTGCATTGGTACGTTCCAGTGAGACCGGGAGGTTATGGAGGGGTACAGGTTCAGGGCATATTTGTGTGGAGTTCTGCATTGGAACGTTCCAGTGAGACAGGCAGGTTGTGGAGGGGTACAGGTTAGGGGAAATTTGAGTGTAGTTCTGCATTGGTACGTTCCAGTGAGACAGGGAGGTTATGGAGGGTACAGGTTCACCGCATATTTGTGTGGAGTTCTGCAGTGCTACGTTCCAGAGAGACAGGGAGGTTATGGACGGGTACAGGTTCAGGGCATATTTGTGTGGAGTTCTGAATTGGTAGTTTCCAGTGAGACAGGGAGGTTATGGAGGATACAGGTTCATGGCAGATTTGTGTGGAGTTCTGCAGTGGCACGTTCCAGTGAGACAGGTAGGTTATGGACGTGTACATGTTCGTGGCATATTTGTGTGGAGTTCTGCATTGGTACATTCCAGTGAGAAAGGGATGTTATGGAGGGTTAAAGGTTCAGGGCATATTTGTGGGGAGTTCTGCAGTGGGACGTTCCAGTGAGACAGTTAGGTTATGGAGGGGTACAGGTTCAGGGCAAATTTGTGTGTAGTTCTGCAGTGGGACGTTCCAGTGAGACATGAGGTTATGGAGGGGTACAGGTTCAGGGCATTTTCTGTGAATTTCTGCTTTGGTACGTTCCAGTGAGACAGGGAGGTTATGGAGGGGTACAGGTTCAGGGCATGTTTCTGTGGAGTTCTGCATTGGTACGTTCCAGTGAGACAGGGAGATTATGGAGGGGTACAGGTTCAGGGCAAATTTGTGTGGAGTTCTGCATTGGTACGCTCCAGTGAGACAAGGAGGTTATGGGCGGGTACAGGTTCAGGGCATATTTGTGTGCAATTCTGCATTGGTACGTTCCAGTGCGACAGGGAGGTTATGGAGGGTACAGGTTCTGGGCATATTTTTGTGGAGTTCTGCATTGGTACGTTCCAGTGAGACAGGGAGGTTTTGGAGGGGTACAGGTTCAGGGAATATTTGTTTGGAGTTCTGCGTTGGTACGTTCCAGTGTGACTGGGAGGTTATGGAGGGGTATAGGTTCAGGGCATATTTGTTTGGAGTTCTGCATTGGTACGTTCCAGTGTGACTGGGAGGTTACGGAGTGTTCACGTTCAGGGCATATTTGTGTGGATTTCTGCAGTGGGACGTTCCAGTGAGACAGGGAGGTTATGGACGGGTACAGGTTCAGGGCATATTTGTGTGGAGTTCTGCATTGGTACGTTCCTGTGAGACAGGGAAGTTATGGAGGGTACAGGTTCAGGGCACATTTGTGTGGAGTTCTGCATTGGTACGTTCCAGTGAGACAGGGAGGTTATGGAGGGTAGAGGTTCAGGGCAAATTTGAGTGTAGTTCTGCATTGGTACGTTCCAGTGAGACAGGGAATTTTTGGAGGTTACAGGTTCAGGGCATATTTGTGTGGAGTTCTGCAGTGGTACGTTCCAGTGAGACAGGGTGGTTATGGTGGAGTACAGGTTCAGGGCATATTTTTGTGGATTTCTGCATTGGTACGTTCCAGTGAGACAGGGAGGTTATGGAGCGGTACAGGTTCAGGGCATATTTGTGTGGAGTTCTGCAGTGGTACGTTCCAGTGAGACAGGGAGGTTAAGGTCGAGTACAGGTTCAGGGGATATTTGTGTGGATTTCTGCATTGGTACGTTCCAGTGAGACAGGGAAGTTATGGAGGGGTAAAGGTTCAGGGCATATTTGTGTGGAGTTCTGCATTGGTACGTTCCAGTGAGACAGGGAGGTTATGGAGGGGTACAGGTTAGGGGAAATTTGAGTGTAGTTCTGCATTGGTACGTTCCAGTGAGACAGGGAGGTTATGGAGGGTACACGTTCAGGGCATATTTGTGTGGAGTTCTGCATTGGTACGTTCCAGTGAGACAGGGAGGTTATGGAGGGTACAGGTTCAGGGCAAATTTGAGTGTAGTTCTGCTTTGGTACGTTCCTGTGAGACAGGGAGGTTATGGAAGTTACAGGTTCAGGGTATATTTGTGTGGAGTTCTGCAGTGGTACGTTCCAGTGAGACGGGGTGGTTATGGTGGAGTACAGGTTCAGGGCATATTTTTGTGGATTTCTGAATTGGTGCGTTCCAGTGAGACATGGAGGTTATGGAGGGGTTCAGGTTCAGGGCATATTTGTGTGGAGTTCTGCAATGGTACGTTTCAGTGAGACAGGGAGGTTATGGAGGGGTACAGGTTCAGGGTATATTTGTGTGGAGTTCTGCGTTGGTACGTTCCAGTGAGACAGGGTGGTTATGGAGGGGTACAGGTTCAGGGCAAATTTGTGTGTAGTTCTGCAGTGGGACGTTCCAGTGAGACATGAGGTTATGGAAGTTACAGGTTCAGGGTATATTTGTGTGGAGTTCTGCAGTGGTACGTTCCAGTGAGACGGGGTGGTTATGGTGGAGTACAGGTTCAGGGCATATTTTTGTGGATTTCTGAATTGGTGCGTTCCAGTGAGACATGGAGGTTATGGAGGGGTTCAGGTTCAGGGCATATTTGTGTGGAGTTCTGCATTGGTACTTTCCAGTGAGACAGGGAGGTTATGGAGGATACAGGTTCATGGCAGATTTGTGTGGAGTTCTGCAGTGGCACGTTCCAGTGAGACAGGGAGGTTATGGACGTGTACATGTTCGTGGCATATTTGTGTGGAGTTCTGCATTGGTACATTCCAGTGAGACAGGGATGTTATGGAGGGTTAAAGGTTCAGGGCATATTTGTGGGGAGTTCTGCAGTGGGACGTTCCAGTGAGACAGGGAGGTTAAGGTGGAGTACAGGTTCAGGGCATATTTGTGTGGATTTCTGCATTGGTTCGTTCCAGTGAGATAGGGAGGTTATGGAGGGGTACAGGTTCAGGGCATATTTGTGTGGAGTTCTGCAATGGTACGTTCCAGTGAGACAGGGAGGTTATGGAGGGGTACAGGTTCAGGGTATATTTGTGTGGAGTTCTGCGTTGGTACGTTCCAGGGTAACTGGGAGGTTATGGAGGGGTACAGGTTCAGGGTATATTTGTGTGGAGTTCTGCGTTGGTACGTTCCAGGGTAACTGGGAGGTTATGGAGGGGTACAGGTTCAGGGCATATTTGTGTGGAGCTCTGCATTGGTACGTTCCAGTGCGACAGGGAGGTTATGGAGGGTACAGGTTCAGGGCATATTTTTGTGGAGTTCTGCATTGGTACGTTCCAGTGAGACAGGGAGGTTTTGGAGGGGTACAGGTTCAGGCAATATTTGTTTGGAGTTCTGCGTTGGTACGTTCCAGTGTGACTGGGAGGTTACGGAGGGTACACGTTCAGGGCATATTTGTGTGGATTTCTGCAGTGGGACGTTCCAGTGAGACAGGGAGGTTATGGACGGGTACAGGTTCAGGGCATATTTGTGTGGAGTTCTGCATTGGTACGTTCCTGTGAGACAGGGAAGTTATGGAGGGTACAGGTTCAGGGCACATTTGTGTGGAGTTCTGCATTGGTACGTTCCAGTGAGACAGGGAGGTTATGGAGGGTACAGGTTCAGGGCAAATTTGAGTGTAATTCTGTATTGGTACGTTCCAGTGAGACAGGGAGGTTATGGAGGGTACAGGATCAGGGCATATTTGTGTGGAGTTCTGCAGTGGTACGTTCCAGTGAGACAGGGAGGTTATGGTGGAGTACAGGTTCAGGGCATATTTTTGTGGATTTTTGCATAGGTACGTTCCAGTGAGACAGGGAGGTTATGGAGGGGTACAGGTTCAGGGCATATTTGTGTGGAGTTCTGCAGTGGTACGTTCCATTGAGACAGAGAGGTTAAGTTGGAGTACAGGTTCAGGGCATATTTGTGTGGATTTCTGCATTGCTACGTTCCAGTGAGACAAGGAGGTTCTTGGTGGGTACAGGTTCAGGGCATATTTGTGTGGAATTCTGCATTTGTTCGTTCCAGTGAGACAGGGAGGTTATGGAGGGTACATGTAAAGGGCATATTTGTGTGGAGTGCTGCATTGGTACGTTCCAGTGAGACTGGGAGTTTATGGAGGGTACAAGTTCAGGGCATATTTGTGTGGTGTTCTGCATTGGTACGTTCCAGTGAGACAGGGAGGTTATGGATGGGTACAGGTTCAGGGCATATTTGTGTGGAGTTCTGCATTGGTACTTTCCAGTGGGACAGGGAGGTTATGGAGGGTACCGGTTCATGGCATATTTGTGTGGATTTCTGCAATGGGACGTTCCAGTGAGACGGGGTGGTTATGGTGGAGTACAGGTTCAGGGCATATTTTTGTGGATTTCTGAATTGGTGCGTTCCAGTGAGACATGGAGGTTATGGAGGGGTTCAGGTTCAGGGCATATTTGTGTGGAGTTCTGCAATGGTACGTTTCAGTGAGACAGGGAGGTTATGGAGGGGTACAGGTTCAGGGTATATTTGTGTGGAGTTCTGCGTTGGTACGTTCCAGTGAGACAGGGAGGTTATGGAGGGGTACAGGTTCAGGGCAAATTTGAGTGTAGTTCTGCATTGGTACGTTCCAGTGAGACAGAGAGGTTATGGAGGGTACAGGTTCAGGGCATATTTGTGTGGAATTCTGCATTGGTACGTTCCAGTGAGACAGAGAGGTTATGGAGGGTACAGGTTCAGGGCATATTTGTGTGGAATCCTGCATTGGTACGTTCCAGTGAGTCAGGGAGTTTATGGAGGTTACAGGTTCAGGGCATATTTGTGTGGAGTTCTGCAGTGGTACGTTCCAGTGAGACAGGGTGGTTATGGTGGAGTACAGGTTCAGGGCATATTTTTGTGGATTTCTGCATTGGTACGTTCCAGTGAGACAGGGAGGTTATGGAGGGGTACAGGTTCAGGGCATATTTGTGTGGAGTTCTGCAGTGGTACGTTCCAGTGAGACAGGGAGGTTAAGGTTGAGTACAGGTTCAGGGGATATTTGTGTGGATTTCTGCATTGGTACGTTCCAGTGAGACAGGGAAGTTATGGAGGGGTGAAGGTTCAGGGCATATTTGTGCGGAGTTCTGCATTGGTACGTTCCAGTGAGACAGGGAGGTTATGGTGGGGTACAGGTTCAGAGCATATTTGTGTGGAGTTCTGCAGTGGGACGTTCCAGTGAGACAGGGAGGTTAAGGTGGAGTACAGGCTCAGGGCATATTTGTGTGGATTTCTGCATTGGTACGTTCCAGTGAGACAAGGAGGTTATGGAGGGGTACAGGTTCAGGGGATATTTGTGTGGAGTTCTGCAATGGTACGTTCAGTTGAGACAGGGAGGTTATGGAGGGGTACAGGTTCAGGGTATATTTGTGTGGAGTTCTGCGTTGGTACGTGCCACGGTAACTGGGAGGTTATGGAGGGGTACAGGTTTAGGGCATATTTGTGTGGAGCTCTGCATTGGTACGTTCCAGTGAGACAGGGAGGTTATGGAGGGGTACAGGTTCAGGGCAAATTTGTGTGGAGCTCTGCATTGGTACGTTCCAGTGTGACTGGGAGGTTATGGAGGGTTCACGTTCAGGGCAAATTTGTGTGGAGTTCTGCATTGGTACGTTCCAGTGAGACAGGGAGGTTATGGAGGGTACAGGTTCAGGGCAAATTTGAGTGTAGCTCTGCATTGATACGTTCCAGTGAGACAGGGAGGTTATGGAGGGGTACAGGTTCAGGGCAAATTTGTGTGTAGTTCTGCAGTGGGACGTTCCAGTGAGACATGAGGTTATGGACGGGTACAGGTTCAGGGCACATTTGTGTGGACTTCTGCATTGGTACGTTCCAGTGAGACCGGGAGGTTATGGAGGGGTACAGGTTCAGGGCATATTTGTGTGGAGTTCTGCATTGGTACGTTCCAGTGAGACAGGCAGGTTGTGGAGGGGTACAGGTTAGGGGAAATTTGAGTGTAGTTCTGCATTGGTACGTTCCAGTGAGACAGGGAGGTTATGGAGGGTACAGGTTCACCGGATATTTGTGTGGAGTTCTGCAGTGCTACGTTCCAGAGAGACAGGGAGGTTATGGACGGGTACAGGTTCAGGGCATATTTGTGTGGAGTTCTGAATTGGTAGTTTCCAGTGAGACAGGGAGGTTATGGAGGATACAGGTTCATGGCAGATTTGTGTGGAGTTCTGCAGTGGCACGTTCCAGTGAGACAGGTAGGTTATGGACGTGTACATGTTCGTGGCATATTTGTGTGGAGTTCTGCATTGGTACATTCCAGTGAGAAAGGGATGTTATGGAGGGTTAAAGGTTCAGGGCATATTTGTGGGGAGTTCTGCAGTGGGACGTTCCAGTGAGACAGTTAGGTTATGGAGGGGTACAGGTTCAGGGCAAATTTGTGTGTAGTTCTGCAGTGGGACGTTCCAGTGAGACATGAGGGTATGGAGGGGTACAGGTTCAGGGCATTTTCTGTGAATTTCTGCTTTGGTACGTTCCAGTGAGACAGGGAGGTTATGGAGGGGTACAGGTTCAGGGCATGTTTCTGTGGAGTTCTGCATTGGTACGTTCCAGTGAGACAGGGAGATTATGGAGGGGTACAGGTTCAGGGCAAATTTGTGTGGAGTTCTGCATTGGTACGCTCCAGTGAGACAAGGAGGTTATGGGCGGGTACAGGTTCAGGGCATATTTGTGTGCAATTCTGCATTGGTACGTTCCAGTGCGACAGGGAGGTTATGGAGGGTACAGGTTCTGGGCATATTTTTGTGGAGTTCTGCATTGGTATGTTCCAGTGAGACAGGGAGGTTTTGGAGGGGTACAGGTTCAGGGAATATTTGTTTGGAGTTCTGCGTTGGTACGTTCCAGTGTGACTGGGAGGTTATGGAGGGGTATAGGTTCAGGGCATATTTGTTTGGAGTTCTGCATTGGTACGTTCCAGTGTGACTGGGAGGTTACGGAGTGTTCACGTTCAGGGCATATTTGTGTGGATTTCTGCAGTGGGACGTTCCAGTGAGACAGGGAGGTTATGGACGGGTACAGGTTCAGGGCATATTTGTGTGGAGTTCTGCATTGGTACGTTCCTGTGAGACAGGGAAGTTATGGAGGGTACAGGTTCAGGGCACATTTGTGTGGAGTTCTGCATTGGTACGTTCCAGTGAGACAGGGAGGTTATGGAGGGTAGAGGTTCAGGGCAAATTTGAGTGTAGTTCTGCATTGGTACGTTCCAGTGAGACAGGGAATTTTTGGAGGTTACAGGTTCAGGGCATATTTGTGTGGAGTTCTGCAGTGGTACGTTCCAGTGAGACAGGGTGGTTATGGTGGAGTACAGGTTCAGGGCATATTTTTGTGGATTTCTGCATTGGTACGTTCCAGTGAGACAGGGAGGTTATGGAGCGGTACAGGTTCAGGGCATATTTGTGTGGAGTTCTGCAGTGGTACGTTCCAGTGAGACAGGGAGGTTAAGGTCGAGTACAGGTTCAGGGGATATTTGTGTGGATTTCTGCATTGGTACGTTCCAGTGAGACAGGGAAGTTATGGAGGGGTAAAGGTTCAGGGCATATTTGTGTGGAGTTCTGCATTGGTACGTTCCAGTGAGACAGGGAGGTTATGGAGGGGTACAGGTTAGGGGAAATTTGAGTGTAGTTCTGCATTGGTACGTTCCAGTGAGACAGGGAGGTTATGGAGGGTACACGTTCAGGGCATATTTGTGTGGAGTTCTGCATTGGTACGTTCCAGTGAGACAGGGAGGTTATGGAGGGTACAGGTTCAGGGCAAATTTGAGTGTAGTTCTGCTTTGGTACGTTCCTGTGAGACAGGGAGGTTATGGAAGTTACAGGTTCAGGGTATATTTGTGTGGAGTTCTGCAGTGGTACGTTCCAGTGAGACGGGGTGGTTATGGTGGAGTACAGGTTCAGGGCATATTTTTGTGGATTTCTGAATTGGTGCGTTCCAGTGAGACATGGAGGTTATGGAGGGGTTCAGGTTCAGGGCATATTTGTGTGGAGTTCTGCAATGGTACGTTTCAGTGAGACAGGGAGGTTATGGAGGGGTACAGGTTCAGGGTATATTTGTGTGGAGTTCTGCGTTGGTACGTTCCAGTGAGACAGGGTGGTTATGGAGGGGTACAGGTTCAGGGCAAATTTGTGTGTAGTTCTGCAGTGGGACGTTCCAGTGAGACATGAGGTTATGGAAGTTACAGGTTCAGGGTATATTTGTGTGGAGTTCTGCAGTGGTACGTTCCAGTGAGACGGGGTGGTTATGGTGGAGTACAGGTTCAGGGCATATTTTTGTGGATTTCTGAATTGGTGCGTTCCAGTGAGACATGGAGGTTATGGAGGGGTTCAGGTGCAGGGCATATTTGTGTGGAGTTCTGCAATGGTACGTTTCAGTGAGACAGGGAGGTTATGGAGGGGTACAGGTTCAGGGTATATTTGTGTGGAGTTCTGCGTTGGTACGTTCCAGTGAGACAGGGAGGTTATGGAGGGGTACAGGTTCAGGGCAAATTTGAGTGTAGTTCTGCATTGGTACGTTCCAGTGAGACAGGGAGGTTATGGAGGGTACAGGTTCACCGCATATTTGTGTGGAGTTCTGCAGTGGTACGTTCCAGAGAGACAGGGAGGTTATGGACGGGTACAGGTTCAGGGCATATTTGTGTGGAGTTCTGCATTGGTACTTTCCAGTGAGACAGGGAGGTTATGGAGGATACAGGTTCATGGCAGATTTGTGTGGAGTTCTGCAGTGGCACGTTCCAGTGAGACAGGGAGGTTATGGACGTGTACATGTTCGTGGCATATTTGTGTGGAGTTCTGCATTGGTACGTTCCAGTGAGACAGGGATGTTATGGAGGGTTAAAGGTTCAGGGCATATTTGTGGGGAGTTCTGCAGTGGGACGTTCCAGTGAGACAGGGAGGTTAAGGTGGAGTACAGGTTCAGGGCATATTTGTGTGGATTTCTGCATTGGTTCGTTCCAGTGAGATAGGGAGGTTATGGAGGGGTACAGGTTCAGGGCATATTTGTGTGGAGTTCTGCAATGGTACGTTCCAGTGAGACAGGGAGGTTATGGAGGGGTACAGGTTCAGGGTATATTTGTGTGGAGTTCTGCGTTGGTACGTTCCAGGGTAACTGGGAGGTTATGGAGGGGTACAGGTTCAGGGTATATTTGTGTGGAGTTCTGCGTTGGTACGTTCCAGGGTAACTGGGAGGTTATGGAGGGGTACAGGTTCAGGGCATATTTGTGTGGAGCTCTGCATTGGTACGTTCCAGTGCGACAGGGAGGTTATGGAGGGTACAGGTTCAGGGCATATTTTTGTGGAGTTCTGCATTGGTACGTTCCAGTGAGACAGGGAGGTTTTGGAGGGGTACAGGTTCAGGCAATATTTGTTTGGAGTTCTGCGTTGGTACGTTCCAGTGTGACTGGGAGGTTACGGAGGGTACACGTTCAGGGCATATTTGTGTGGATTTCTGCAGTGGGACGTTCCAGTGAGACAGGGAGTTTATGGACGGGTACAGGTTCAGGGCATATTTGTGTGGAGTTCTGCATTGGTACGTTCCTGTGAGACAGGGAAGTTATGGAGGGTACAGGTTCAGGGCACATTTGTGTGGAGTTCTGCATTGGTACGTTCCAGTGAGACAGGGAGGTTATGGAGGGTACAGGTTCAGGGCAAATTTGAGTGTAATTCTGTATTGGTACGTTCCAGTGAGACAGGGAGGTTATGGAGGGTACAGGATCAGGGCATATTTGTGTGGAGTTCTGCAGTGGTACGTTCCAGTGAGACAGGGAGGTTATGGTGGAGTACAGGTTCAGGGCATATTTTTGTGGATTTTTGCATAGGTACGTTCCAGTGAGACAGGGAGGTTATGGAGGGGTACAGGTTCAGGGCATATTTGTGTGGAGTTCTGCAGTGGTACGTTCCATTGAGACAGAGAGGTTAAGTTGGAGTACAGGTTCAGGGCATATTTGCGTGGATTTCTGCATTGCTACGTTCCAGTGAGACAAGGAGGTTCTTGGTGGGTACAGGTTCAGGGCATATTTGTGTGGAATTCTGCATTTGTTCGTTCCAGTGAGACAGGGAGGTTATGGAGGGTACATGTAAAGGGCATATTTGTGTGGAGTGCTGCATTGGTACGTTCCAGTGAGACAGGGAGTTTATGGAGGGTACAAGTTCAGGGCATATTTGTGTGGTGTTCTGCATTGGTATGTTCCAGTGAGACAGGGAGGTTATGGATGGGTACAGGTTCAGGGCATATTTGTGTGGAGTTCTGCATTGGTACTTTCCAGTGGGACAGGGAGGTTATGGAGGGTACCGGTTCATGGCATATTTGTGTGGATTTCTGCAATGGGACGTTCCAGTGAGACGGGGTGGTTATGGTGGAGTACAGGTTCAGGGCATATTTTTGTGGATTTCTGAATTGGTGCGTTCCAGTGAGACATGGAGGTTATGGAGGGGTTCAGGTTCAGGGCATATTTGTGTGGAGTTCTGCAATGGTACGTTTCAGTGAGACAGGGAGGTTATGGAGGGGTACAGGTTCAGGGTATATTTGTGTGGAGTTCTGCGTTGGTACGTTCCAGTGAGACAGGGAGGTTATGGAGGGGTACAGGTTCAGGGCAAATTTGAGTGTAGTTCTGCATTGGTACGTTCCAGTGAGACAGGGAGGTTATGGAGGGTACAGGTTCACCGCATATTTGTGTGGAGTTCTGCAGTGGTACGTTCCAGAGAGACAGGGAGGTTATGGACGGGTACAGGTTCAGGGCATATTTGTGTGGAGTTCTGCATTGGTACTTTCCAGTGAGACAGGGAGGTTATGGAGGATACAGGTTCATGGCAGATTTGTGTGGAGTTCTGCAGTGGCACGTTCCAGTGAGACAGGGAGGTTATGGACGTGTACATGTTCGTGGCATATTTGTGTGGAGTTCTGCATTGGTACATTCCAGTGAGACAGGGATGTTATGGAGGGTTAAAGGTTCAGGGCATATTTGTGGGGAGTTCTGCAGTGGGACGTTCCAGTGAGACAGGGAGGTTAAGGTGGAGTACAGGTTCAGGGCATATTTGTGTGGATTTCTGCATTGGTTCGTTCCAGTGAGATAGGGAGGTTATGGAGGGGTACAGGTTCAGGGCATATTTGTGTGGAGTTCTGCAATGGTACGTTCCAGTGAGACAGGGAGGTTATGGAGGGGTACAGGTTCAGGGTATATTTGTGTGGAGTTCTGCGTTGGTACGTTCCAGGGTAACTGGGAGGTTATGGAGGGGTACAGGTTCAGGGTATATTTGTGTGGAGTTCTGCGTTGGTACGTTCCAGGGTAACTGGGAGGTTATGGAGGGGTACAGGTTCAGGGCATATTTGTGTGGAGCTCTGCATTGGTACGTTCCAGTGCGACAGGGAGGTTATGGAGGGTACAGGTTCAGGGCATATTTTTGTGGAGTTCTGCATTGGTACGTTCCAGTGAGACAGGGAGGTTGTGGAGGGGTACAGGTTCAGGGAATATTTGTTTGGAGTTCTGCGTTGGTACGTTCCAGTGTGACTGGGAGGTTACGGAGGGTACATGTTCAGGGCATATTTGTGTGGATTTCTGCAGTGGGACGTTCCAGTGAGACAGGGAGGTTATGGACGGGTACAGGTTCAGGGCATATTTGTGTGGAGTTCTGCATTGGTACGTTCCTGTGAGACAGGGAAGTTATGGAGGGTACAGGTTCAGGGCACATTTGTGTGGAGTTCTGCATTGGTACGTTCCAGTGAGACAGGGAGGTTATGGAGGGTACAGGTTCAGGGCAAATTTGAGTGTAATTCTGTATTGGTACGTTCCAGTGAGACAGGGAGGTTATGGAGGGTACAGGATCAGGGCATATTTGTGTGGAGTTCTGCAGTGGTACGTTCCAGTGAGACAGGGATGTTATGGTGGAGTACAGGTTCAGGGCATATTTTTGTGGATTTTTGCATAGGTACGTTCCAGTGAGACAGGGAGGTTATGGAGGGGTACAGGTTCAGGGCATATTTGTGTGGAGTTCTGCAGTGGTACGTTCCATTGAGACAGAGAGGTTAAGTTGGAGTACAGGTTCAGGGCATATTTGTGTGGATTTCTGCATTGCTACGTTCCAGTGAGACAAGGAGGTTCTGGGTGGGTACAGGTTCAGGGCATATTTGTGTGGAATTCTGCATTTGTTCGTTCCAGTGAGACAGGGAGGTTATGGAGGGTACAGGTAAAGGGCATATTTGTGTGGAGTGCTGCATTGGTACGTTCCAGTGAGACAGGGAGGTTATGGATGGGTACAGGTCCAGGGCATATTTGTGTGGAGTTCTGCATTGGTACTTTCCAGTGGGACAGGGAGGTTATGGAGGGTACCGGTTCATGGCATATTTGTGTGGATTTCTGCAATGGGACGTTCCAGTGAGACAGGGAGTTTATGGACGTGTACAGGTTCAGGGCCTATTTGTTTGGAATTCTGCATTGTTACGTTCCAGTGAGACAGGGAGGTTTTGGAGGGTTACATTTTCAGGGCATATTTGTGTGGAGTTCTGCATTGGTATGTTCCAGTGAGACAAGGAGGTTATGGGCGGGTACAGGTTCAAGGCATATTTGTGTGGAATTCTGCATTGGTACGTTCCAGTGAGACAGAGAGGTTATGGAGGGTGCAGGTTCAGGGCATATTTGTGTGGAATCCTACATTGGTACGTTCCAGTGAGTCAGGGAGTTTATGGAGGTTACAGGTTCAGGGCATATTTGTGTGGAGTTCTGCAGTGGTACGTTCCAGTGAGACAGGGTGGTTATGGTGGAGTACAGGTTCAGGGCATATTTTTGTGGATTCCTGCATTGGTACGTTCCAGTGAGACAGGGAGGTTATGGAGGGGTACAGGTTCAGGGCATATTTGTGTGGAGTTCTGCAGTGGTACGTTCCAGTGAGACAGGGAGGTTAAGGTTGAGTACAGGTTCAGGGGATATTTGTGTGGATTTCTGCATTGGTACGTTCCAGTGAGACAGGGAAGTTATGGAGGGGTGAAGGTTCAGGGCATATTTGTGCGGAGTTTTGCATTGGTACGTTCCAGTGAGACAGGGAGGTTATGGTGGGGTACAGGTTCAGAGCATATTTGTGTGGAGTTCTGCAGTGGGACGTTCCAGTGAGACAGGGAGGTTAAGGTAGGAGTACAGGCTCAGGGCATATTTGTGTGGATTTCTGCATTGGTACGTTCCAGTGAGACAAGGAGGTTATGGAGGGGTACAGGTTCAGGGGATATTTGTGTGGAGTTCTGCAATGGTACGTTCAGTTGAGACAGGGAGGTTATGGAGGGGTACAGGTTCAGGGTATATTTGTGTGGAGTTCTGCGTTGGTACGTGCCACGGTAACTGGGAGGTTATGGAGGGGTACAGGTTTAGGGCATATTTGTGTGGAGCTCTGCATTGGTACGTTCCAGTGAGACAGGGAGGTTATGGAGGGGTACAGGTTCAGGGCAAATTTGTGTGGAGCTCTGCATTGGTACGTTCCAGTGTGACTGGGAGGTTATGGAGGGTTCACGTTCAGGGCATATTTGTGTGGAGTTCTGCATTGGTACGTTCCAGTGAGACAGGGAGGTTATGGAGGGTACAGGTTCAGGGCAAATTTGAGTGTAGCTCTGCATTGGTACGTTCCAGTGAGACAGGGAGGTTATGGAGGGGTACAGTTTCAGGGCAAATTTGTGTGTAGTTCTGCAGTGGGACGTTCCAGTGAGACATGAGGTTATGGACGGGTACAGGTTCAGGGCACATTTGTGTGGACTTCTGCATTGGTACGTTCCAGTGAGACCGGGAGGTTATGGAGGGGTACAGGTTCAGGGCATATTTGTGTGGAGTTCTGCATTGGTACGTTCCAGTGAGACAGGCAGGTTGTGGAGGGGTACAGGTTAGGGGAAATTTGAGTGTAGTTCTGCATTGGTACGTTCCAGTGAGACAGGGAGGTTATGGAGGGTACAGGTTCACCGCATATTTGTGTGGAGTTCTGCAGTGCTACGTTCCAGAGAGACAGGGAGGTTATGGACGGGTACAGGTTCAGGGCATATTTGTGTGGAGTTCTGAATTGGTAGTTTCCAGTGAGACAGGGAGGTTATGGAGGATACAGGTTCATGGCAGATTTGTGTGGAGTTCTGCAGTGGCACGTTCCAGTGAGACAGGTAGGTTATGGACGTGTACATGTTCGTGGCATATTTGTGTGGAGTTCTGCATTGGTACATTCCAGTGAGAAAGGGATGTTATGGAGGGTTAAAGGTTCAGGGCATATTTGTGGGGAGTTCTGCAGTGGGACGTTCCAGTGAGACAGTTAGGTTATGGAGGGGTACAGGTTCAGGGCAAATTTGTGTGTAGTTCTGCAGTGGGACGTTCCAGTGAGACATGAGGTTATGGAGGGGTACAGGTTCAGGGCATTTTCTGTGAATTTCTGCTTTGGTACGTTCCAGTGAGACAGGGAGGTTATGGAGGGGTACAGGTTCAGGGCATGTTTCTGTGGAGTTCTGCATTGGTACGTTCCAGTGAGACAGGGAGATTATGGAGGGGTACAGGTTCAGGGCAAATTTGTGTGGAGTTCTGCATTGGTACGCTCCAGTGAGACAAGGAGGTTATGGGCGGGTACAGGTTCAGGGCATATTTGTGCGCAATTCTGCATTGGTACGTTCCAGTGCGACAGGGAGGTTATGGAGGGTACAGGTTCTGGGCATATTTTTGTGGAGTTCTGCATTGGTACGTTCCAGTGAGACAGGGAGGTTTTGGAGCGGTACAGGTTCAGGGAATATTTGTTTGGAGTTCTGCGTTGGTACGTTCCAGTGTGACTGGGAGGTTATGGAGGGGTATAGGTTCAGGGCATATTTGTTTGGAGTTCTGCATTGGTACGTTCCAGTGTGACTGGGAGGTTACGGAGTGTTCACGTTCAGGGCATATTTGTGTGGATTTCTGCAGTGGGACGTTCCAGTGAGACAGGGAGGTTATGGACGGGTACAGGTTCAGGGCATATTTGTGTGGAGTTCTGCATTGGTACGTTCCTGTGAGACAGGGAAGTTATGGAGGGTACAGGTTCAGGGCACATTTGTGTGGAGTTCTGCATTGTTACGTTCCAGTGAGACAGGGAGGTTATGGAGGGTAGAGGTTCAGGGCAAATTTGAGTGTAGTTCTGCATTGGTACGTTCCAGTGAGACAGGGAATTTATGGAGGTTACAGGTTCAGGGCATATTTGTGTGGAGTTCTGCAGTGGTACGTTCCAGTGAGACAGGGTGGATATGGTGGAGTACAGGTTCAGGGCATATTTTTGTGGATTTCTGCATTGGTACGTTCCAGTGAGACAGGGAGGTTATGGAGGGGTACAGGTTCAGGGCATATTTGTGTGGAGTTCTGCAGTGGTACGTTCCAGTGAGACAGGGAGGTTAAGGTCGAGTACAGGTTCAGGGGATATTTGTGTGGATTTCTGCATTGGTACGTTCCAGTGAGACAGGGAAGTTATGGAGGGGTAAAGGTTCAGGGCATATTTGTGTGGAGTTCTGCATTGGTACGTTCCAGTGAGACAGGGAGGTTATGGATGGGTACAGGTTAGGGGAAATTTGAGTGTAGTTCTGCATTGGTACGTTCCAGTGAGACAGGGAGGTTATGGAGGGTACACGTTCAGGGCATATTTGTGTGGAGTTCTGCATTGGTACGTTCCAGTGAGACAGGGAGGTTATGGAGGGTACAGGTTCAGGGCAAATTTGAGTGTAGTTCTGCTTTGGTACGTTCCTGTGAGACAGGGAGGTTATGGAAGTTACAGGTTCAGGGTATATTTGTGTGGAGTTCTGCAGTGGTACGTTCCAGTGAGACGGGGTGGTTATGGTGGAGTACAGGTTCAGGGCATATTTTTGTGGATTTCTGAATTGGTGCGTTCCAGTGAGACATGGAGGTTATGGAGGGGTTCAGGTTCAGGGCATATTTGTGTGGAGTTCTGCAATGGTACGTTTCAGTGAGACAGGGAGGTTATGGAGGGGTACAGGTTCAGGGTATATTTGTGTGGAGTTCTGCGTTGGTACGTTCAAGTGAGACAGGGAGGTTATGGAGGGGTACAGGTTCAGGGCAAATTTGTGTGTAGTTCTGCAGTGGGACGTTCCAGTGAGACATGAGGTTATGGAAGTTACAGGTTCAGGGTATATTTGTGTGGAGTTCTGCAGTGGTACGTTCCACTGAGACGGGGTGGTTATGGTGGAGTACAGGTTCAGGGCATATTTTTGTGGATTTCTGAATTGGTGCGTTCCAGTGAGACATGGAGGTTATGGAGGGGTTCAGGTTCAGGGCATATTTGTGTGGAGTTCTGCAATGGTACGTTTCAGTGAGACAGGGAGGTTATGGAGGGGTACAGGTTCAGGGTATATTTGTGTGGAGTTCTGCGTTGGTACGTTCCAGTGAGACAGGGAGGTTATGGAGGGGTACAGGTTCAGGGCAAATTTGAGTGTAGTTCTGCATTGGTACGTTCCAGTGAGACAGGGAGGTTATGGAGGGTACAGGTTCACCGCATATTTGTGTGGAGTTCTGCAGTGGTACGTTCCAGAGAGACAGGGAGGTTATGGACGGGTACAGGTTCAGGGCATATTTGTGTGGAGTTCTGCATTGGTACTTTCCAGTGAGACAGGGAGGTTATGGAGGATACAGGTTCATGGCAGATTTGTGTGGAGTTCTGCAGTGGCACGTTCCAGTGAGACAGGGAGGTTATGGACGTGTACATGTTCGTGGCATATTTGTGTGGAGTTCTGCATTGGTACATTCCAGTGAGACAGGGATGTTATGGAGGGTTAAAGGTTCAGGGCATATTTGTGGGGAGTTCTGCAGTGGGACGTTCCAGTGAGACAGGGAGGTTAAGGTGGAGTACAGGTTCAGGGCATATTTGTGTGGATTTCTGCATTGGTTCGTTCCAGTGAGATAGGGAGGTTATGGAGGGGTACAGGTTCAGGGTATATTTGTGTGGAGTTCTGCGTTGGTACGTTCCAGGGTAACTGGGAGGTTATGGAGGGGTACAGGTTCAGGGCATATTTCTGTGGAGCTCTGCATTGGTACGTTCCATGCGACAGGGAGGTTATGGAGGGTACAGGTTCAGGGCATATTTTTGTGGAGTTCTGCATTGGTACGTTCCAGTGAGACAGGGAGGTTTTGGAGGGGTACAGGTTCAGGGAATATTTGTTTGGAGTTCTGCGTTGGTACGTTCCAGTGTGACTGGGAGGTTACGGAGGGTACACGTTCAGGGCATATTTGTGTGGATTTCTGCAGTGGGACGTTCCAGTGAGACAGGGAGGTTATGGACGGGTACAGGTTCAGAGCATATTTGTGTGGAGTTCTGCATTGGTACGTTCCTGTGAGACAGGGAAGTTATGGAGGGTACAGGTTCAGGGCACATTTGTGTGGAGTTCTGCATTGGTACGTTCCAGTGAGACAGGGAGGTTATGGAGGGTACAGGTTCAGGGCAAATTTGAGTGTAATTCTGCATTGGTACGTTCCAGTGAGACAGGGAGGTTATGGAGGGTACAGGATCAGGGCATATTTGTGTGGAGTTCTGCAGTGGTACGTTCCAGTGAGACAGGGAGGTTATGGAGGGGTACAGGTTCAGGGCATATTTGTGTGGAGTTCTGCAGTGGTACGTTCCAGTGAGACAGGGAGGTTAAGGTGGAGTACAGGTTCAGGGGATATTTGTGTGGATTTCTGCATTGATACGTTCCAGTGAGACAGGGAAGTTATGGAGGGGTGAAGGTTCAGGGCATATTTGTGCGGAGTTCTGCATTGGTACGTTCCAGTGAGACAGGGAGGTTATGGTGGGGTACAGGTTCAGAGCATATTTGTGTGGAGTTCTGCAGTGGGATGTTCCACTGAGACAGGGAGGTTAAGGTGGAGTACAGGCTCAGGGCATATTTGTGTGGATTTCTGCATTGGTACGTTCCAGTGAGACAGGGAGGTTATGGAGGGGTACAGGTTCAGGGGATATTTGTGTGGAGTTCTGCAATGGTACGTTCAGTTGAGACAGGGAGGTTATGGAGGGGTACAGGTTCAGGGTATATTTGTGTGGAGCTCTGCATTGGTACGTTCCAGTGAGACAGGGAGGTTATGGAGGGGTACAGGTTCAGGGCAAATTTGTGTGGAGCTCTGCATTGGTACGTTCCAGTGTGACTGGGAGGTTATGGAGGGTACACGTTCAGGGCATATTTGTGTGGAGTTCTGCATTGGTACGTTCCAGTGAGACAGGGAGGTTATGGAGGGTACAGGTTCAGGGCAAATTTGAGTGTAGCTCTGCATTGGTACGTTCCAGTGAGACAGGGAGGTTATGGAGGGGTACAGGTTCAGGGCAAATTTGTGTGTAGTTCTGCAGTGGGACGTTCCAGTGAGACATGAGGTTATGGACGGGTACAGGTTCAGGGCACATTTGTGTGGACTTCTGCATTGGTACGTTCCAGTGAGACCGGGAGGTTATGGAGGGGTACAGGTTCAGGGCATATTTGTGTGGAGTTCTGCATTGGTACGTTCCAGTGAGACAGGCAGGTTATGGAGGGGTACAGGTTAGGGGAAATTTGAGTGTAGTTCTGCATTGGTACGTTCCAGTGAGACAGGGAGGTTATGGAGGGTACAGGTTCACCGCATATTTGTGTGGAGTTCTGCAGTGGTACGTTCCAGAGAGACAGGGAGGTTATGGACGGGTACAGGTTCAGGGCATATTTGTGTGGAGTTCTGAATTGGTACTTTCCAGTGAGACAGGGAGGTTATGGAGGATACAGGTTCATGGCAGATTTGTGTGGAGTTCTGCAGTGGCACGTTCCAGTGAGACAGGTAGGTTATGGACGTGTACATGTTCGTGGCATATTTGTGTGGAGTTCTGCATTGGTACATTCCAGTGAGAAAGGGATGTTATGGAGGGTTAAAGGTTCAGGGCATATTTGTGGGGAGTTCTGCAGTGGGACGTTCCAGTGAGACAGGGAGGTTAAGGTGGAGTACAGGTTCAGGGCATATTTGTGTGGAACTCTGCATTGGTACGTTCCAGTGAGACAGTTAGGTTATGGAGGGGTTCAGGTTCAGGGCAAATTTGTGTGTAGTTCTGCAGTGGGACATTCCAGTGAGACATGAGGTTATGGAGGGGTACAGGTTCAGGGCATTTTCTGTGAATTTCTGCTTTGGTACGTTCCAGTGAGACAGGGAGGTTATGGAGGGGTACAGGTTCAGGGCATGTTTCTGTGGAGTTCTGCATTGGTACGCTCCAGTGAGACAAGGAGGTTATGGGCGGGTACAGGTTCAGGGCATATTTGTGTGGAGTTCTGCATTGGTACGTTCCAGTGCGACAGGGAGGTTATGGAGGGTACAGGTTCAGGGCATATTTTTGTGGAGTTCTGCATTGGTGCGTTCCAGTGAGACAGGGAGGTTTTGGAGGGGTACAGTTTCAGGGAATATTTGTTTGGAGTTCTGCGTTGGTACGTTCCAGTGTGACTGGGAGGTTATGGAGGGGTATAGGTTCAGGGCATATTTGTTTGGAGTTCTGCATTGGTACGTTCCAGTGTGACTGGGAGGTTACGGAGTGTTCACGTTCAGGGCATATTTGTGTGGATTTCTGCAGTGGGACGTTCCAGTGAGACAGGGAGGTTATGGACGGGTACAGGTTCAGGGCATATTTGTGTGGAGTTCTGCATTGGTACGTTCCTGTGAGACAGGGAAGTTATGGAGGGTACAGGTTCAGGGCACATTTGTGTGGAGTTCTGCATTGGTACGTTCCAGTGAGACAGGGAGGTTATGGAGGGTAGAGGTTCAGGGCAAATTTGAGTGTAGTTCTGCATTGGTACGTTCCAGTGAGACAGGGAGTTTATGGAGGTTACAGGTTCAGGGCATATTTGTGTGGAGTTCTGCAGTGGTACGTTCCAGTGAGACAGGGTGGTTATGGTGGAGTACAGGTTCAGGGCATATTTTTGTGGATTTCTGCATTGGTACGTTCCAGTGAGACAGGGAGGTTATGGAGGGGTACAGGTTCAGGGTATATTTGTGTGGAGTTCTGCAGTGGTACGTTCCAGTGAGACAGGGAGGTTAAGGTGGAGTACAGGTTCAGGGGATATTTGTGTGGATTTCTGCATTGGTACGTTCCAGTGAGACAGGGAAGTTATGGAGGGGTAAAGGTTCAGGGCATATTTGTGCGGAGTTCTGCATTGGTACGTTCCAGTGAGACAGGGAGGTTATGGAGGGGTACAGGTTCAGGGCATATTTGTGTGGAGTTCTGCAGTGGGACGTTCCAGTGAGACAGGGAGGTTAAGGTGGAGTACAGGCTCAGGGCATATTTGTGTGGATTTCTGCATTGGTACGTTCCAGTGAGACAGGGAGGTTATGGAGGGGTACAGGTTCAGGGGATATTTGTGTGGAGTTCTGCAATGGTACGTTCTGTTGAGACAGGGAGGTATTGGAGGGGTACAGGTTCAGGGTATATTTGTGTGGAGTTCTGCGTTGGTACGTTCCAGGGTAACTGGGAGGTTATGGAGGGGTACAGGTTCAGGTCATATTTGTGTGGAGCTCTGCATTGGTACGTTCCAGTGAGACAGGGAGGTTATGGAGGGTACAGGTTCAGGGCAAATTTGAGTGTAGTTCTGCTTTGGTACGTTCCTGTGAGACAGGGAGGTTATGAAGGTTACAGGTTCAGGGTATATTTGTGTGGAGTTCTGCAGTGGTACGTTCCAGTGAGACAGGGTGGTTATGGTGGAGCACAGGTTCAGGGCATATTTTTGTGGATTTCTGAATTGGTGCGTTCCAGTGAGACATGGAGGTTATGGAGGGGTACAGGTTCAGGGCATATTTGTGTGGAGTTCTGCAATGGTACGTTTCAGTGAGACAGGGAGGTTATGGAGGGCTACAGGTTCAGGGTATATTTGTGTGGAGTTCTGCGTTGGTACGTTCCAGGGTAACTGGGAGGTTATGGAGGGGTACAGATTCAGGGCATATTTGTGTGTAGCTCTGAATTGGTACGTTCCAGTGAGACAGGGAGGTTATGGTGGGGTACAGGTTCAGGGCAAATTTGTGTGTAGTTCTGCAGTGGGACGTTCCAGTGAGACATCAGGTTATGGACGGGTACAGGTTCAGGGCACATTTGTGTGGACTTCTGCATTGGTACGTTCCAGTGAGACCGGGAGGTTATGGAGGGGTACAGGTTCAGGGCATATTTGTGTGGAGTTCTGCATTGGTACGTTCCAGTGAGACAGGGAGGTTATGGAGGGGTACAGGTTAGGAGAAATTTGAGTGTAGTTCTGCATTGGTACGTTCCAGTGAGACAGGGAGGTTATGGATGGTACAGGTTCACCGCATATTTGTGTGGAGTTCTGCAGTGGTACGTTCCAGAGAGACAGGGAGGTTATGGACGGGTACAGGTTCAGGGCATATTTGTGTGGAGTTCTGCATTGGTACTTTCCAGTGAGACAGGGAGGTTATGGAGGATACAGGTTCATGGCAGATTTGTGTGGAGTTCTGCAGTGGCACGTTCCAGTGAGACAGGGAGGTTATGGACGTGTACATGTTCGTGGCATATTTGTGTGGAGTTCTGCATTGGTACATTCCAGTGAGACAGGGATGTTATGGAGGGTTAAAGGTTCAGGGCATATTTGTGGGGAGTTCTGCAGTGGGACGTTCCAGTGAGACAGGGAGGTTAAGGTGGAGTACAGGTTCAGGGCATATTTGTGTGGATTTCTGCATTGGTTCGTTCCAGTGAGACAGGGAGGTTATGGAGGGGTACAGGTTCAGGGCATATTTGTGTCGAGTTCTGCAATGGTACGTTCCAGTGAGACAGGGAGGTTATGGAGGGGTACAGGTTCAGGGTATATTTGTGTGGAGTTCTGCGTTGGTACGTTCCAGGGTAACTGGGAGGTTATGGAGGGGTACAGGTTCAGGGCATATTTGTGTGGAGCTCTGCATTGGTACGTTCCAGTGCGACAGGGAGGTTATGGAGGGTACAGGTTCAGGGCATATTTTTGAGGAGTTCTGCATTGGTACGTTCCAGTGAGACAGGGAGGTTTTGGAGGGGTACAGGTTCAGGGAATATTTGTTTGGAGTTCTGCGTTGGTACGTTCCAGTGTGACTGGGAGGTTACGGAGGGTACACGTTCAGGGCATATTTGTGTGGATTTCTGCAGTGGTACGTTCCTGTGAGACAGGGAAGTTATGGAGGGTACAGGTTCAGGGCACATTTGTGTGGAGTTCTGCATTGGTACGTTCCAGTGAGACAGGGAAGTTATGGAGGGTACAGGTTCAGGGCACATTTGTGTGGAGTTCTGCAATGGTACGTTCCAGTGAGACAGGGAGGTTATGGAGGGGTACAGGTTCAGGGTATATTTGTGTGGAGTTCTGCGTTGGTACGTTCCAGGGTAACTGGGAGGTTATGGAGGGGTACAGGTTCAGGGCATATTTGTGTGGAACTCTGCATTGGTACGTTCCAGTGAGACAGTTAGGTTATGGAGGGGTTC